>NC_137017.1:22549884-22716512 GCF_032717465.1 Coenobita brevimanus
AGGAGAGAAGAGGAGTTGAAGGAAGAAGAGAGAAGAGGAAAGGAACTGAAGAAAGCATGAAATCAAGAAGAAATGGAAGAGAGGGAAAAGGGGGTGGAAAAACTGATAAGGAAAGAAGGAAGGAAGGAATAATATGAAGAAATGAAAGAACTATTGGAACTAGCAGAAGGAAAAGGGAAAAATAAGGGGACTAAGTGATGGAAGGAAGCAAGTACGCAACGAAAAGGAGAACAGGAAAAAAGAATGAAGGAAGGGAGGAACTGGAGAAGACACAAAGATAGAAAAAGTGACAGAACTGGGAGAAAGAGGTAGATGGGAGAAGAAAAATACGGAATGGATGAAAGGAGGGATACAGAAGGGAATGTAGAAAGGAAGAAAAGAAAGGGGAGGAACGACTTGAAGATGCGCTACAAGGAGGAGGAAAATAAGAACATGAGGAATGGGAAAGGAAACAGATGGAAGGAAAGAAGGAAAAAAAAACGAGAAACACACACACACACACACACACACACACACACATACACACACACACACATACAGTAAAACATCACACCTTCAGGGCCAGCGCCAGCAGGAATATAATTAAAAATGACTAGAGAGGAAAGGCACTGAGAAAGTGTAAAAGGAAATATAACACCACTCAAGTTCCCATGACTTGCTCTCATCCTAATAAAATCTTCTCGTTAACTGAAAAAAAAGACTAAAACTGTTCTGACCATGAGCGAATAATATTAAACAAAACGAGAAACTGAAAAAAGAAGGATATGCAAAGGTGTAGATGAGAGAATGGAAGGGGATGAACAGGAGGCGAAGAAAGAGGATGCTAAGAAAGGTAACAAAATTAAGAACATGAAGAATGGAAGTGAGAAATGGATCGAGTGACGAGAAAACTGAAAAACTGAAAACTAAATTACGAAAAGAGGAGAGAAAGCGGAAAGAAATGGAAGAAAGGTTTAAGTGGAAGAGAAGCGAAAGAAAATAAAGCATGAGAAGGAAAGAAGAGAAAAAGGGCAAAAGAATAGTAACACTGCAAGAGAGGCAGAGGAGAGAAGAGGAAAGGGGGAAAGGAGAGGCAACGAGAAAAAGGGCAAAGAGGAAAGGAGAGGACAAGAAAGAATGAGGAAGAGAGAAGACAGGCAATAAATGGAGGAGAAAGTAGGAAGAACTGAGGAGAGGAGTGGGTTGAGGATGATAAAGAAAGAGGGAACGAAGACCGTAAAGAAGAAGTGATGAGAGGGGAAGGAGTGAAGAAAGGGAAAGAAGAGGAAAGAGAGATGTAAGACTGGAGAGAGAAGAAAGAGTAGAAGAAGAGAGGAATGGAGAGGAGAGGAGAGGAGGTGGACGGCCGGAGCATCCCAAGGTCAGTCAGGTCCTGGCTGTTGACCCCTCCAAACCCTCCCTCCTCCCCTCGGCTACCCTCCCTCTCTCCTCCTCCTCCCCTCTCCCACCCTGCCTCCTTCCCACTCTCTCTCCCTTTCTCCTTCATTCTCATTTTCTTGCTCCTCTCTCTCTCTCTCTCTCTCTCTCTCTCTCCTTAGTCTCTTTCCCTCTTTACCTTTTTGTGTTATCTTTTTCAGTAACATACTTCCTAATCTCTTCTCCTTTTTGTTATCTGTTTTTCCCTATATTAACAAAATTTTCCGTCATCCTTCAATTTTATCACTGCTCCCTCTCCCCCCAAATTTATTCTTTTTCTTTCCTCCTTTGTTTCTTCCTACTTCTCCCATTCTCCGGTTCCCGTCTGTTTTCTTCAGTTCGTCTTCGTCTTCTATTAACTGCATTTTCTTTTTCATCACCCTCCTCCTTCTCTCTCTCTCTCTCTCTCACACACACACACACACACACACACACACACACACACACAGGTTTTCTTTCCAAGTCTCTCCACCCCTCCCTCCCTCCTTCCCTCCCCTCTTCCATTTTTCCCTCCTCCTATTTCCACTTCTTTTCTCTCTTTCCCCTCCACCCAGTCTCCTCCTCCTTGCTCCCTTTCTTCCATACCCCTCCTTCTACTACCCTTCTTCCACACTCCACCTCCTCCTTCTCCCTTCTTTCCTTCCTTCCTTTCCTTCCATCCTCCTTCCTCCCTATCTCCCTCCTATTCTCTCCTCTCTCCCTCCTACTCCTCTCCTCCCCCTCTCCCCCCTCCAATCCTCACCTGTTTTCATCATCTCCCTTCAGCTTCACCTTTCGGCTCCCCTCCCCCTCCCTCCCACTCCTCCCTCATGCCTACGGGAGCGCTCATACACACGCACATGAGTCCAAAACACATGCACGCACATACGGATTCTCTCTCTCTCTCTCTCTCTCTCCCATAGCAACATATAAACATAAATACCTACACATACGTATACAAGTACATACAATTTGTCCATGAATGAGCAGAGTTTTATTCACATTTGCGCGCGCGTGCACACACACACACAAACGTACTTGCATTTCTTGGAAACTGTTGCTTCCTTCTCTCGACACCCACATCGTGTACCGATTTACTATTATTATTATTATTATTATTATTATCACTGACTATCGGATACGTTTACGTGAAGCTACAAAATGTGGTGAAAGTTTCTGGCTTATCAGACAGAGCCAGGACTCCGAGGGCTTGAATAACGAGTGAATGGAAGCGTGGCCCATTGGATTGGGCAAACTTGGGCTGTCTGGACATTGCTACTCCTCACCCTGCCCTGGGATGGGAAAGGAGGTCCGGATGATGATGATGATTATTACTATTATTATCATCATTAATACAATTGCCTCTCTCTCTCTCTCTCTCTCTCTCTCTCTCACGCAATCGCCTTCACTCGACTCCATACATCTCTGTCATGGTCCCGTTCTTATGCGCGATCACGTTTCCTTATCGTTTCTCTCTTTTTCTCTCGCTTTCCCACACTCTAGCCCTCTTCGTTGGCTCTGGTATTAAGCAGTGTTCCTTTCTGTGGTTATTGGTGCTTTTCTCCCGAAGCGATTACACTGACGAGGAGAACAGAAAGTGATCAGTATACGAGGAAAAAATGACAACAAGGAGGATCAAGCTAAGTTAGGAATACATTAAAAGAAAAAAGAAAATTAAAGACGGATGATAACTATGAAAGGGAAAGAAGAGGAAAGTCGAGTATGTGAAGGCTCAAGAGGAACAGGAAGCTAATGGACAGAATGAACGACTGTTTTTATATGTAAGAAACTGATGATTACCGTGGAACTTACATTTTCAAACTAATGAGAGCGAAGTTACAGGTGGTGTTTGAAACAGAGAAAAACACATGCCTGACACGCTAATGGAGAAGAGGAACAAAGAGTAGCTTGACAGAAGAGGTCGAGGCACTTTAAGCAATATTAATTGCCAGTTAATTTTTTGAAGTCATTTATACCCTCTTAGTCGATACCGAACAGACATGTGTAACACTTAAAAGGGAATTCTAGCAAGTAATATGCAAAATAAACCGCTCTGTAAAATGTGCAGAGAGCCAAGTTGCATCAGAGATCGGTGACGGAGGGCAGCGGAAATGACTGCGTTTGAAGCTGGGGAATGCGTAGAGGAACTTGATGGAGAAGGTGGATGGCAGCGCTCAGCAATGCGGATGCATTTTCTGTCAAAGCCTGGGAGTGCTTTCCCGGGTCTGTTTTGGTGAGTGGAATTTCAGTAATGTGCAAAAAATAATAAAGGAAATAAGATGGTACAATTCCAGAGATAAGCACTTGATTTACTCCATTACAAGCTGCCCTGTAAGGCAATCTTTGGAGTCCAGCAAACTCTTAAGAATATTATGTTAGAATTTCTTAACTGTCCGACTACGAAGTGGAAAGATTTTACTGTCCACAACCTTATATTACACAGACACAGATGGCAGGATATGCATATGTAAATATTGATAAACAGGTATTTACAGACAAATCTAATACAGTGTGAACTGCAGTGTACAGTATATCAATGCATTCAAGTGCATTGCTGGGTTCGATATTTGTGAATGATATTCTTGCAGTGACATTATTTATAAATATATTAAACTCTTCACTATACGATGACATCAGCTACTGCATTTTTGCTACATCCGTTGGATGATATTAAACTTCGAGAAACCTAATCCAGAGATGGGGATAGAAATTATTTTCAATAAACTTGTCCACTACGAAAGTCTTCAAAAAGCTAAATAAATTGGCTAGATGGCTGCAAGAATATAGTGGAAATACGTTCTAAGAAGGAAGAGATTACAGAGATGCAGACGGCTGGCTAGACATAAATGTTTTAAATTAAAGACAGAGACCGACACAGAGCAAACATTATAAACATGTTGCGGCTGTGAACAGAAAAATAAATTGGGAAACAGATATACAGATATACTGATGCAAGCGGGCATAAACACACACACACACACACACACACACACACACACACACACACACACACACACACACACAACACACACACACACACACACACGCAACAAGCCTACTTTATACGTTACCGCATTCCATGTAAACTGCTTGTCACACACCTGAAAGAAAAAAAAAAATCAACAATGTTACATTTTTACGTCATCCATTTATTCACTAACTACAGAAAATGGAAACTAAAGCTGCCAATATCAGTCGAGGGGCACACACCAAAAAAAAAGAACTATATTTAATTATTTATTTGTTCATTTATTTATTTTGGCGTGGACACTTTATATGATAACTATGGATTAAATCTATTCATATACTCACTACACTGTGTCCACTTTCACGGCCTTAAATAACCATCTCTCCATCTTCAACGCCACCCTGCACAAAAATACAGTGCAAGTCACAAAAATGCAAGGTGGAAACGATGTACAACCGTAGTATTGTTCCATTCTGCCACTACGCTACGGAAAATTTGCAGCAAACTGACGAAATTCTCCTCTAAGTTGAGGTGGATGAACCAAACTGGGAAATGCACAAGGGCAACTTTCTACCGCATTCCGAACTATGGAGTAATTGAAACATACGGCCAAGGAGGTGAATACAGAAGGCTAAGATTAAGCTTTTATATGACGACTGACCCCTGTGTTATGACCAAAAATGGAGAATCTCATTACTTGCAAGCGCGTGTGTATAACCGTACATATTCGTGTGTGTGTGTGTGTGTGTGTGTGTGTGTGTGTGTGTGCGCGCGCGCAAGCAGGTGTGTGGATTGAAAAAAAGGGGTGAGTGCACGTGGGAGAATGTATGTACGTTCATACATGTGTATGAGAGAGAGAGAGAGAGAGAGAGAGAGAGAGAGAGAGAGAATATAAAGTACGAATGTGTGTGTGTGTGTGTGTGTGTGTGTGTGTGTGTGTGTGTGTGTGTGTGTGTGTGTGTGTGTGTGTGTGTGTGTGTGTGTGTGTGTGTGTGTGTGTGTGTGTGTGTGTGTGTGTTCGATTCAAATTATTATTACATTTTAAAAAATCATCTCATACTTTCCATCACTACAGCAGGCAGGGAGATGTCGGCGATCATTTTATCGTGATGGTACCTCAGTGTGTCCAGAGCAGTGGAGGGGTCAAGTCCCCGATGGACAGGACAAAACGCCCTCAAATGGAACCTACAGCAACAACAATAACGCGGTCTCTCTGCCAGTTGTTTGAGAGGAGAGCAGAGTGGGGTTGTTGTTGTGGCACCTCCGGGCATGAAGGCGACTCCCGGCCACACACATAATCCGCTTCCACGCTTCCGGGGGCAAGGAACTCAGGAGGGGGGGACTAGAATATATAGTCCTTGATAATGAGGTATCGGTAGCTGACTCAACTGATCTAACTTATTTTGACTGTGCATTATACATAATATTCTCTCTCTCTCTCTCTCTCTCTCTCTCTCTCTCTCTCTCTCTCTCTCTCTCTCTCTCTCTCTCTCAGGTTAATACTACTGCTTGTCTTTCTCTCCGTTCATCATAGATTTTTTAAAATCTAAATTTCCACTACTGTATAAAGTACTTTCATTTTTCCCTCTCTACGTTACCGTACCCCTTTCAGAATTCCGAACAGCACGAACGACACAAAAATGCACACAACAACTGGACTGCCTGGGTATAAAAAAAAAAAAAAAAAATCTTAGTACAGTCCAACAAGACTGAACCAAAATCAAGATCATCCATTCAAGAAACCTGGAAACTCTACGTCTGAAAGACTTTCATTAATGTATCGTCCTATCTTGCACTTTACTACGTACAGATCCTTTTGAGTTTATATAATACGAATCTTCTTAGGCTATCTGTTTTTGCTGATCTTTACTGTACACTTGCAGAGAACCCGGCGTTGCCCAGAAGGGAAAGATATAACCATGCATACTTCTGGTGTAGGAGAAAGTTAGAAAATCTAAGGTGAGTAGCCTCAAGCTTCACCATGCTGACTTGATTAGTGACTATTAGTTCTAAGTATGAATATCAGAGGCGCCACTTTATCCACACTAAACCACACAAATAAATTCCCAGTACAATGTTACCCCTGTTGGACCTCTTTGGAGCTCTGTTGATGGTTTCCCTTCAATTTCCATCCTGAACAAACACAGAGACTGACAGACTCACTTTCAAAGATGAGACAGACATATACACTTTCATAAATAGATAACATTCAAGTCTTAGACAGGAGTTGCTTGGGCAGGGTCAAACAGGGCTGGTCATACACTTTTCTTCTCTTCACTATGAGAAATAAACAAAACCTGATGATAAGTCTGACGGTGGCACGATTTCAGTACAAAAGTCACGACCAAAGAGAATGTGCTAACCTTCAATTTTCTTCTCTCTCTCTCTTTCAGAATAATGATGTCTTTTTCCATCTTGTCAGTGTTCAGCCAATTTTAATCATTTTCATTAAACCCTTACGGTACAACTGATGCCTTAATTTATTCTTGCCACTGACTGATGATTCTGTTTTCAATTATGGAGACAGCCAAGATAGTGAAGGTGTTAATCGTAAAGACTGGAATATACTCTTCTGGCAGATCATGATTTACCGTATCCTCCTCCTCATCATCATAATCAATTCTGACCTTTCTCATCTCAGGTAGGCTTTTGGTGTTACAGTGAGGATGATGAAAATAATGAAGATAATTATAAGGCTGACAGATTACAATGATAATGATCCTTATGGTAATACTGATAATTAATAAGTGATAGAGATGATAACGATGATTATGACGACGACGACGACGACAACGATGATGACGACGATGTACAAAATATCAGCGCGATAATACTTGAACAAAAATGTTAAAGTATCTTCCTTTTCGCTCTTTCGGAATTCAGAAAATGCCTCCTAAACCGGCCGAAGGGTGAACACCGAGGGAGGGAAGACGAAGCCAAAGATATACACACGAGATTCCCTGGCAAACACAAAAGACTTCCAAGGAAAATTGGCCGAAAAATGCATGGGACTTAAACGTTGGCTCAATATAGTGGGAAGCTGGGAAGATAGGGGACGCAGGTGGGGGTTGGGGTAGGGCATGAGGATGGGGTGTGAGGTTGGGAGGTTTGAGGGAGGGGTAGGGGAGTGTGAGGGTGGGGGATGGGGGAGTTGTGAGGGAGGGGTGGTGGTGGTAGAAAAACACACACTCACGCACATCAAAGGTTATTTAAGTCACACAAGGTCGCTCGACGGTGAGAGAGAGGGAGAGTGACCCCCCCCCTCTCTCTCTCTCTCTCAGGGGAAGACTAGTTGAAGTGTTTGTTCGGGAGGCTGTGAGTGTTGTTGTCGTTCCTGGTCGTGCTGAATTTTCCTCTATCGTTTTCCTCCGTGGTCGTGGAATCGTTTTATGGCCTCGAGTTTTGTCGGCCTTCACCGAGGTTGGATATTCTGGGTTACTTTCGGGTTACACACACACACACACACACACACACACTCTCTCTCTCTCTCTCTGTTAGCTTTCGTGCATACTGGAGGTTTTTCTGATATATTGGCGATCGTGATTTCTGCTGATCTTCCTGGATTCTTGCTACATCAACTGTGGTATTATGTATATTAAAATTCATCTCCCCCTCTTTTTCAGAGATCGAGTCAAAATGGGTATTAATTCTGGCGAACACCACATGATTTTACTCACCTTAGGGAAACATCAGCTAGCGAGAGAGTTAATTATTAAGGATCAAGTCGACTCAGAACTCCAAAAACACTTTAGAACATACTCTCCTCAATCGATATCAACATATACAGTAGATAAGTTTACAAATTATGTGACAAAGAAAAAAATGGCTACTTTAATGAAAAACAAAAAATCACTCTTTGCTCCTGGACTCTAATGGAAGTTGATGATTTTGTTACTATGTTTTTATTTTCTAGGTAACTGCTTAACCCTTTAATGGCGTCAAAATCACCACTATTAATTTATGGCATCCCACAGACGATTTTATGGAGCAAACAAATGGCTTCTCGTGCTCTAACGGTGAAGTTCTCCGAGAATTAGGTCCACAGCGGTTACGATGGTGTGTGTCTTCGTTAATTCCAAGGGTTCTCGTAAATTCCTGTAGCCCTTGTGATCGTGAGACCGTCGTTAACCCATTCATTACGGTGACCTCTTTTATTGGGTTATTCTTTCTCCTACCGAACAACTTTCTTTGGTTTATTTAGCCTGGGAAAGAGGGCAAGACATCAATTTCGAGCAAATATTAAAGTAAGAAAAAATAAAAATTACGAAGCTATATAACGAAGGTGACGGGAAACGTTTTCATATTTCACTCTTGCAACTTCCGGACAATTTCATTTATCCCAAGAAAAAGGGAGAAAGGGGGCAGTGTCAGACACAAAACTTTATTTAAAAAACAGGACTAATGAGATAGGCAATAAATGATGATAAAAAAAAAAAAAGGGAATAGACACAAATATCGAATTAATGGTAATGAGAAATGTATTTTATAAAACGAGAAATATCTAAGCTAGTCTTGCGACCTTCCGACGATTTTATTCAGCACAAGAAAAACACATTTGGCGAGAGGAAACTGTCAGAGTCTGTCAGCGCATTCAAGCAGCGTCTGAATCATGAAAACTCAGCAACAAACATCCGCTCACTTACTCTGCATTTTACAGTTAGCAGTATTAACAGCACATCATGACGAGGTAAATACGAGCAAATAACGAGACTAAAAAATGTATATAAATAAAAACTCAGAAGAGAGTCTTAAATAAACGCGTCCGAGATAAAAACAAGACAAGAGAATGACGGTGAAAGTGATAAAAAGTGAGCGACCGAGGAAAAGGCCTTGAGCTTTAAAAAGACACTATCACACGAGACGATAATGAGACGCCGATGTGCGATAAATTGTGGCAAGAAGGAGGAAAAATACTGAAGGAAAGTAACAGTGATTAAGAGAAACGCCTCAAGACGAGAAGAGAGGAGAGGAGAGGAGAGGAGAGAGAGAGAGAGAGAGAGAGAGAGAGAGAGAGAGAGAGAGAGAGAGAGAGAGAGAGAAGGGAAAAATAGAACACTGATAAAACACTCTGACATTCCAAACAGAGCGTGAAAACAGAGTGGAGGGGTGTAAACTTGGAGGACTGCACTTGAACCCCGCCTCTCCCAGCACTCACACCACCAGCAACATGGAACGCGTCACCACGGCAACACATGACGCTAAAATCACCTGAGATACCCTAAAATCAGATGAGATAAAAATAGTGTTACCAAGACTGCAAAGAACCAGGTTAAAAATCAGCTCAGACGACGCAAAATCTGTTGAGATAACCTAAAACCAGCTAAGACACCTAAAAAATCAATTGGAATACTCTAAACCAAACTGAGAAAGCATAAAATAGAAGTAACTTATAATCAGCTGGGTAACTTTAAAATCAACTGTGGTCCACTAAACAGAGCAACATAGCAGCAGTTATAGCAGGAACACAAGACACTAAAAACAGCTATTATCAACGAATACATGGCCACACAGAAAGCGTTAACATGCCCACACAACATGACAAGCATTCGAGATCAACTAAACCAACGCTGCATCATTGACCACACTGCCTTGCCAACACGAGACGCTAAACACAACCAAACTAGCGACATGTAGCACTATAATACACGGTGACGGGACTCAGTGGTGATCAACTGAATAAAAAGCATCTGGCAGCACGCTATAATGACAGCAGATACCTATTAAATTTGGACATACTATGCACTATGACGTCAGACAAAACAATAGGAGAAATAACTTTATACACTGTCTTACTGAAAGCGACTACGATTATTTCTAGCCCTTGCACTACGACAGGTCTCCCCCACCCTCGGCTCTACAAAACCAGGTGACAAAGTTAAAACAAGTACAGCAATACCTACAAAACTCAAATAAAAAGGAACAAAAACATCTCTTGTGAAGTTATTATCAATAGTTCTCTTACACCACCTCTATACCGTGTCAATAACTAATATGATCTTGCTAAACTTACTAGTAAAATTCAAACTGACTGGAAGGACTGGAATCTCTCTCTCCATTCGTTCGGAACCTCGAGAAAATAACAAGAACGAATGTAGGAAATGCGACAGAGGGAGACCACACAAGAGTACAGTACAGATGTTGACTGTAGGGTACACATGAAGTTGGCCTTGACCCTCTCTCTCTCTCTCTCTCTCTCTCTAGCACAACACTTAGCACCACCACTGCTCACGACTTAAGACATTTACTACTACTCATTCACACTTACCTGCACTTTTATCTTCATTCATAAAACGCTGTCATCCTCATTCACACCTGTTTCCTCTCATACTATGGCTACTGCACTCATACCGAGCCACATTTACTATCGCTCATTCATACTTACTATATCGTCTTCATTCACACTAGTATCGTCCTCATTCACACTTTCATCTTTATTCACACTTACTAATATCTTCATTCATACTTGTCATTTTGATCTTCATTCCCAGTTACTATCTTACCATTCACACTTCCCATCATCTTCTTTCACACTATCATCTTTATACACATTTACTACTATCATACTGTTACCGTCCTCATTCAAAATTACTTCCATTATCCTTCCTAATATCCTTATTCTCAATTTGCTACTACCCTCATTCACACTAACCACCTGTATCTTCATTCACAATAATTACTATTTTTATACTCATTCACACTTTACTACTATCTTCATTATTCACACTTGTTACTACTGTCCTTATTCACTCTTGTTTCTACCGTCCTTCTTCATGTTCTTACTCTTCTTTCCACTTCATGTGTCTCTACACTGAGTGACATGCCAAATGGTACTCAGGAGACTATTTACAACACTGGGTGGTAACCATTAGTCAAATAAAGGGGTGACGTGGAACCTACGAAGGTGTCCCTGTTAACTGGGTGGAGATGGAAATGCGGTGTCCACCCAGGAACCAAACCTCCACATTAATCACCGCGCCTTGCTGTTGTGAAGCACTGTCATTCGTATGGGAACATCAGCCCTGCAGTGGCGGATGCTTGCCTACGGTTGATGTGTCTGCTCGATCATACTGACTGAAGTAGCACAAGAGCAACAACAACTTCCAATCTCATTCACACTTATTACATTACCATCATCGCCATGGACACTTAACAATTAACAGCTTCATTCACATTTTACTATTACCATGCTCATTCATATCTATTTCCATTCATGATAAAATTTCATTCACAGTAAACCGGTTTGGTTTAAACTCAAGCAGAACTATTCATTACATCCGACAATCGAGTGGTCATTCACACTGGAAGAAAGATAAATTGCCCGTCTGCGAGGTTTGGAACTGCTTATCTTTTATTCATAACGTGGATGTCTCTTCACACTTCTTGCTCTCTAATGCCATTCTCTCCTACACCGGGACCACCCACGCCATCCTTCTTCCTCACTATCTCTGCAATGGACTCCACCCCTCTTACTCAACCATTCCTTCCCTCTGAGTGTTACTGGGTACACTACTTCTTTCAATGGTTCTCTTTACCCCACCCATCGCTCTATGCCATTCAATTCACCGCCTGTGTTAGTATAAATATTTCTTCCTTATTTCTCTACTCAAAAATCCACCTCTGTTATTACCATTTTTATCATCAGTGTGTTACTAGGTACAACGTTTCCTTTAATGGCCCTCCCCAGTCTACTTGCTCTATTACCAATCACTTTACTAACACCCACTTACGTGTACCAACCTTCTTTTCAACAAACGCTCCTTCCTTACCTCTGCAACAGAATTCATTTCTCTCAGTATTATAATCATCATGTCAGTATTATTTTTCTCTTAAAGTCAATATTTCTCAATTCTTGCTCCACTATCATTCGATGTAATATTACCCACTTCAGTATACATTATATTTCATCCCTGTTATCATATTCGGCTCAGGGAAGACCTCCCTTGGTGAAGGCTGTAGGGATTTAGTCTGCATTTACTCTTTCAGTATAATGGCGTGTCTTTAGCTTTGTTCTTGGTAAACTCAAACGATTTATTTAGCTTAGAAGATACCCCACGGACAGTAGTAACTAACCTCCTTTTCTCATTTATAATTTCTCAGTTCACTGCTTGCCCCTAAAAGATCCGTTTCAACAATCATTCACTTTCTTTCATTCTTAATTTACCAGACCACTGCTTCTGTCTCAAGTGCCTCTCTCGATCATCATCGCTCAGGTCTCTATGGATCGTCTTTCACATCATTCCCCATCAACATCGTTCACTATATTTTTCACTACCACAGGGCGCTTTACCTCTCATCATCTACTTTCCTTCACCTTCATAAACGCCTCGCCACACCATTTTGTCAGTCCCCCAGGAATAATACACCTACATTCGCAATCACTCTCCCCCTCTAACCTACTTTACTACCATTCACTCTCACCTCTAATGCTACCGTTCTTCACTCTCTCATTCACTGCCAATATAACTCGACACAACCGCCATCTGCCATTCCTCTCCCCTCACTTATCTATTCCGCCACTGCCCTGGTTATCATTTTCATCACACTGCCATTCACCTTGTTCCCAGCACCATTAACACTTCTCTTCCTCACCAGCTCCACCACTGATTGACTCCCCCACTCCATCAACGCACCTCCAATCAAATCTGCCTCACCTGATCTACTATTCATCCACTTTCTCTCCAGTAAAATCTGCCTCACCTGATCTACTATTCATCCACTTTCTCTCACCAGTATTAATGAGCTTTTATCTCTACCTCAACTCTCCTACACTCCAATCCACACACTCCAACCATCAATCTCTCATTCTTCATCCTGTTCATCATCCCATCATTCCATCCCTAGACACCAAAATCACCAATTTTTGCATTTTGTCTTCTTGAACTGTAACACAAAACTCACCCCGCCTACTGTCCATCACAACACTGACTCTCACAGCTGACACCACTATTCATTTACACCCTCATTCCCAGTCTCACCATCCACTTTTTCACCCATAACATCATCATATATTCCCAAACTACCAACATTATCATCTAATTCATTTCTTCATTCCCAGCACCATGTATATCCCATAATTCATCCTCATCCACACACACACACACACACACACACACACACACACACACACACACAGCGCCTCCCCATTCACCTAATCTGGCGGGCCAATGAGACAGGAGAAGGTGTGGACTCAGGCAAGGACATGAGGTAGGGAGAGCCATTCGTACCCATCGACCCTCACTCAATGATCTACATCCACCTCACTCCTTCTTCATCACGCTTACTCATATTGCTATTCATCTCACGTGTGCCTTCTCTCTCTCTCTCTCTCTCTCTCTCTCTCTCTCTCTCTCTCTCTCTCTCTCTCTCTCTCTCGTGTGTGCGTGTGTGTACCATCTTTGGCCATATTTTTTTTTTTTTTTTTTTTTTTTTTTTACTTTTTTGGTTGTCTTTTTTTTTAATCATGGGCCGTGTAACCTTAGCTCTTCATTAAGCGTGGTATTACCTATCATGGCCATCCCCCCTCTCTCCTCTCACCTGACTCGGGACCACACACACACACACCTGCCTCCTGACCCCATGCACATACACCTGACTCCCGACCGCTCGTGCAAGCACCTTACTTCACATTTCACATCTGTATTAAAAACATAGTTGATTCTTCACCATACCACGCACCAAGCTCCTCACCGCACCATACTACACACTGACTCCTCACATCACACACCTGACTCCTCACCACACCACACACACCTGACTCCTCACCACACCACACACACCTGACTCCTCACCACACCACACACACCTGACTCCTCACACCACACACATGACTGACCACACCACACGCACCTGACTCACCACACCACGCACCTGACTCCGAGCTGTATGTGCCTCGCAACTACTACTCCACCTTTTCACCCCAACCGCCTCCGACCGCACCTGTTTCCAGTCCACAGTTGTAATTACCTCATCCGTATCACTCCGAGGCTACTAATGGTCACTTCTTTTTCACTAATTAGCCCCTAAACTACGACAACTGCTGCTCCTTAATCTGCGCTGCTTAACTAATTACCGCCAAGGAACTTAACAACAACCACGCCAGCGCCATAACCAGACAAAGCTACCATCCACCTACCACTATTCACCAACAACTATGCCTGTCTGTTAACACTATATTTATTCAGTAAAATGAACAGCTGACCGTAAGGCTGCAGAATCGACCTCACTCCAGGCAGGGAATAGTTTTAGGATTTGGATTTCGCTATTTCACACTTTACTGTTCTTCTACAATACTCATCAACACGTCATACATACATTCACACTAATACCTTTACTCAAGTCCGAAATGCAATAGCTCTAGAATAGCTCACTGCAAGCGGTTCGGTAGTGCCCAAGTAGTAACATGTGACGTTGAGTGGAGTCATCTGTGGCCGCGTGGAACGATTGCTGGGCTTCGTGAACTGCACTGCCCAGTCTATGCTTGGGGGAAAAAAAAAAAAAAAAAGCACCTTCCGCCACGCATAACAACAACAACCATCTGCCAACTACCATACATTCACCTAAAATCTTCACTCCTCCAATACCAACAGTCAAGAGCTATCCCGCTACCACTAGTAACAAACAACATACAAGAAGTAGGCCATCGATTTGGTAAATATGGCTCAAATAAGTACGGTACAGCATTCACGGACAGGTGAAGATAATATAAATAAATATGGCAGTTTAAAATGGTATAGACTAAAAAGGTACAGGTACAGGAAAAGTTGGAAAAGACACTGCTGCTATGGTTTTCTGTCATTTATCATCGGTCCCTGATTTATGTCATACGCTGAATATCTGGATATAAATATTTATTTTCTACCATCTCTCTCGAAACACCCTGAAGAAAATACAGGATCTAAAACTCACAAATACATAGTGTAAGGACAGATTCCCTCTTGTACTGGTACACGTTTTCATGACGACTCTTTCATACTAGCTAAAAGATCACATGTGGTATTCTGAAAGCGGTGCAGGTGGCCACATGCTTCTCCTCACTAAAGAATGAACAGTCATCAGTCCTTGACCTCCGCCGTGATCCACTTCCTCCAAAGCTGTGGAACATGCATGAGGCTACCATGAATGTATCAGCAGGGACCATTATCCATCATAAAGTACGGAGCTATCGCTTCATCCCATCTGGTAAGACACCCGCACCCGTATCACATACCACCTATCTCTACCATCCCACCATCACTGTCACACCACTGGCATCATCATCACGCACCATTACCACCACCGTCAGGCACCAATACCACTACTACCACCATCACACACCATTACCACCACTACAATCACGCACCATTACCGCAACCATCACGCACCACTACCACAACCATTACGCCATCACACACCACTACCACCACTATCACACACCACTACTAACACCATCACATATCACTACCACCACTATCACGCATCACTGTGAGTGCCATCATTGTCACACCACTGCCATCACTATCACGCACCACAATCACCACCACCTCCATTACACCCCATCACCACCACTCACACATCATTACCACACAATCACACTGCATTACCACAATATCACACATTACTGCCACACCTATCACACACCACTTCAATCACTATCACACCCCACTACCACCAGCATCACACACAACTACCACCACAATCGCCCACCAAGCTCACCACCATCACACACCACTACCATCGACATCACACACCACTACCACATCACCATAACCACAATCACCACCACCTTCATCACCCCCGCTACTGTCGCTACCACATCCATATTAGCCGAGAGACCAGCTAAGTGGAACCACAACATCCTTGCCATATTAGAAGCGGCGACCTCAATCACCATACAGGTACCACGCTCACTGCTACCACCTCTATCTATTACCAACAACCACCACAACCCACATTTCAACCACAGTATCACCATTAAACCCTAAAAATACAACCATTGCTTTATTATCTGACTAGCGGCAACCTCAATCCCTTTACAGGCATCACCCTCGTTGCTTACACCACTTCACCAGGAAACATCTCAACCACAACACTTTCACCACCACATTACAGCGACGTTCCAACCACTACACACCCCTACAACCACCATCTTCATCTCCATATACTAAATATAGTTTACCCACCACACAGGTAACACTTCAACCACATCACAATCGACGTTTCAACATCTCGGCCAATACTTCAACCATCACAACATAGCATTTTAACCCTTTCACCCTGAGGCGTCTCTCCTAGCTGCCATAATACTTCACCTACAACCAGAAACATTAATCACTGACAACCATCCACCAACAAGAATCTATATACTACCATTATTCAATACCCTTTGGCCAAAATAATTTACAACTGTCTTTTACCAACGCCCACTTACCTACAAATATCTATCATTCAACAACTGTCTCCCTGCTATCGTCCACCATTCAAAAACCATGCGCTAACCACCATCCACTAACCAATAAGTATCCACGTACCACTTACCACCATCCGCCAAGCACCACACACGCTTATCACCAACACACTCAGCCTCTCATAACAACAACCATTATTAAACTCCATCAACCACAATCATCCTGCCATCACCAACACCTTCACTTTTAATCTTAACCATAGTGTCCATCACCACTACAATTTTCTGTCTCCACCACCACCACCACCACCACCCTCACCACTACTTTCAGTCCCCACCACTACCACCACCATTACTCTCAACCCCAGACATTATCACTGCCACCCCGTTAGCAATTTTTTCACATTTTTTTGCGGATCTCAATTGATTTCATTACAGCGCACGAATACTTTATATATTCTGTTCCTCACACCGCCAGATTACTGCTATTCAAGGTACACATCTCCATCTACGGCGCCATTACTTTCATTTTCAACCACACACCACAATCTTCATCACCATCTCCTCCAAGTTCCATCTCCATACCTACCCACAGCTCCATTTTTACCATGAACGACCCCTCCCTCATCACATACCACACTCTCCACTCTCACCAACATTAATTCCCACTGCAACCACCACCACTTCTTCATGACAATCAGCAAGTTTTAACCACTAAATATGAAGGTTCTCTCCTGAGGTTCTATCCAAACTACTCATTATCTCCTTTACCAAAAGAAAATCACCATCTCCATCAATAACCACTACCACCATATCAACCAGAGAAGCCACAATTTCCTCTGCTCACCACCACAACCATCATCACCACCTGACAACCCATAATATCTCCATTCACCATTGCCATCACCCGGTAAGCAACTCACAACTTCCTCCATTCATCACTATCACCATCTATTAATCACCACTATCACCGTATCAACCACCACAGCACAAATCTCTCCCATTCGCCTCCAACACTAAGCAACCCATAATCTCCCCCATTCACTATCACCACATCGCCCAGTCTCCCTCAGTCGCCGCCACCTCCAAACTGATGTTGGTGAGGAAGATAGCTTTCACCAGACACAGTATTCAGCTTCGGGATAACTCTACGGATAAAACACCCATTTACTGGTATGCCTTATTTATTCTTTTTGTTTTCGCCACACGATTTCATTCAGCGTACCCCTCGAAATGAATGGGGTAAGGCAGCGATGGTGAGGCGGCCATAAAAGTGAGCTTGGTGCCTGGCAGGGTGCGCATTCGTCTCCCCTCGCTTATTTGGCCACCCTCCCCCTGTCCCTCCGTCCAGGCCTCGACCTTCACCACCGGAGAAAGGAGAGGCGCCCCGCTCCCTCTTACGCTTACACACTGCGATGCTGCATGACTTCTCTGCTTCTTTTTCTTTTTAAACACTTCCTGTGTGTCTAGCATTTGTTCCTTGTTACTTTCGTTTTGTCTCTAGCATTCTCCTTTTTGTCCTTCTTCTTCTCCTCCATCCCCACCTTACGGAAGCAGTACACTCCTTCCTAAGCTTGCATACTACGGCTGCTTCATTACTACTGTTACTGCTTCCACTCCTCTGTGGATTTCCTCCTTGTGTCTCTACCCCTACTTTTTCTAATGTTTCCAGCTCACTCCCCCTCCTCATACCTCTTCTTCCTCTTCTTATGTCTTGCAGGTTTCTTCTTCCATCTATTCTCTCCGCATGCCTGTTTTGTTTTTTCTCTTCTAGTGCCTTCATTTGCCATTTCACACTTCATTGCTTCTGAAAGATTGAACCTCCCTTGTTGGCATTTCTCATTTGTCTCATTCTTTCATTTCTCCGTATATGTTGATTATTTTGCGGTCCTTTTCGTCTTCCAACTACTACTATTTCACCTGTTTGCTTGTCTCTCGTTTTCATCTCCTTCCTTTTTCCAGTTTTCCTCCTCTTCCCTTTCTCTTCGTTAAAAGCTTCCGTCGTTCTTTTTCTTATTGCTCCTTTCTTTCATTCTTCCTGTTCTCACTTTTTTGTTTTCTCAGTCTCTCTCTCTCTTGATCCTCTCTTCTTCCTCTCTTTCCAGCACTTATTACTGACGTTATTTCAGCCTACCCTTGCTTTCTTCTTCCCCTTCCTTTAAGTATATCTTATATTTCTCTCTTGCCTTGTTTCCCTACTTTCTTTATTGGTCTTCCTCCTTCGTCTTCCAAACTCCCAACTTCTAGTTCTCTTCTTCCATTCCGAACTTCTTTTTTACAGCACCTCCTCCTCCTCTCCAAATTCTTGGTTTCACTCCCCTTCCTCACCCTAAACATCCTCCTCCTCCTCCTCATCATCATCATCATCTCCAATTCTTTTCATCCTTTCCTTTCCCTCGTCGCATTCCCAGCTTTCCTCTATTTTTTTGCTTATCCCCCTTCCTTTCATTTTAACCTTTCTCTTGTTTATTCTCCTACCCCATTTCTTGTACCTCACCTCCTCTTCCGCAATGAATCTTGGTCCTACTTCTAATAATAATAAAAAAAATTTCTCGTTCATTCCCTCCTTACATGTTACTTATTCTCCTCCCCTACTTCTTTCTTTTCCTCTCCTTCCCCAAATTCTTCCTCCTACTTCTCCTCCACCATTCTTCTCTCTCCTCTCCTCTGTCTCCTCTTTCTCTTCCCATCTCTGTTCATATTTCTCTCTCCTTTCTTGTCTGTTCATGTTCATTACTTTTCTTCTGGTTTATTGCTTCTCCTATCTCCCTCATCCCACATTTGCGCCTATTGCTTTCCAATTCTGCCCCCTCCCCCCTTTCTCTCTCTCTCTCTCTCTCTCTCTCTCTCTCTCTCTCTCTCTCTCTCTCTCTCTCTCTCTCTCCTCCAAGTCCCGCTACTGCTTGTCAATTCTCGGATTTGCTCTGCTGCTCTTCCTGCTGCTGCCTACGAATGCTCTTGTTCGCCATTTGTGAAGCTTGAGACATACTGTATTCATGGTAGGTCTCTCTCTCTCTCTCTCAGTTTTCCTATACCTGCAGTGCTCTTTCCTTTTTCTTTATTTCAGGTTCTTTCCCTTTCCTTTCACATCCTTCAGCTTCCATATTCTTCTTTGCTTCCTTTTTCTTTTAATAATTCTTTATATTCTTTTTAACAGCTTCTGTAAATTATTGTTGTTCGCTTCTCTCTCTCTCTCTCTCTCTCTCTCTGACCGTCCCCAACGTCCTTGCCTGCTGCTGCACAATCTCGCCGGCGTAACATTCACCACTTTATGCTTCACAAGATGTCATTTTTTTTAATTACACTGGTGAATAAAAATGTTGGAAGGTAGGATGAAATATAATATTCCACATTATTTCTTTCAGTTCTGCACAAATCTTCTTTTTTGGTCGCTAGATTTGCTTTTTTATATTACTATTATTATTATTATTATTTCAGCACCAGCAGTAGCGTTTTTTTTTTTTAGGTTTTCTTTATCACCGTCATCCTCATCATCAAAGCGAGCACCTTTATCATTATTATTATCATCGCTATTATCATCCGTACAGTAATTATAGAACCAGGGTTAGCGGCTTCGGTGGGGAAACCAGGTAAGAAAAAAAATGATTCCTCTCCTGCAATATCCATTCCAAGCAAGGGGTGGTGCATTACCCCTCCCCTGTGGAGAGATCCGGGGTGACCAGGTGCAATATCCCTAAGTGCATATTCCGGGCAGGTATCCAAGATTCATTGTTTCGGGTCCTCGTGCCTACTATTAATCCCTTCACACCGGGGACGTACCTTGACCTAACTGTATTCTTGCTGCTTCCAAAAGACATCAGCTTAACAGAGAAACTTGTTAGTAATGTGGTTATTGAAAGGGATTACTGAACGATATATCTAATCCCTCCCGTTTTTAATACCCTCACCTGAATCAAATCGTCTGGTTGCATCAGGATTAAGTAAAAAGAATCCGTCACCGTACTGAAAAAGAAAATCCGCCCAGCTGCCAGCAGGGATTACTTCCGGGTGGTGGGTAGCAGCGGCGAGGGGTGGAGGGTGGTGGCAAGTACGACTCCCTCCTTCAGTGACGACCCCCGCCACGCCACACCACCCAAGCATCGGTGTGGGAGTTCAGGGGCTGTGTGTGTGTGTGTGTGTGTGTGTGTGTGTGTGTGTGTGTGTGTGTGTGTAAATATGGGGAGGGGAGCACTGCACTTTAATAGCCAGGTCAACAAAGCCATTATAAACTTAAGTGTACTGGAGAATCTGACTCCATATTTGTCCCTGTGAATGCAAGAAAGAAAACTTGGAAGGAACACGAGACGGAAAAATACTGGGAACGAAGAGAAAAAAAAAACGAAACAAATAAAAAAAAATAACGGCGGTACATTTATATATATATATATATATATATATATATATATATATATATATATATATATATATATATTGGCTTAGGTAAGTTAAGATCTTACACTCACATATTCTGCATCCTTGACGACTCTGTTTTAAAAAAGCTTGTTCGTCGACTGCGTGGCCTGAGCCAGGTCATGATAACTGTCCAAGAGGGTTATTGAAATGGCTGTGGTGGGCATAGGAACGGGTGGAGTGGACGGAAAATTTGGTGGGTGATGGGGTTTGGGCTAAACGGCACACCCTGTGAAAACTGGTGTAGGATTAGTGGTACTGGTGAAGTAATATCCACTAAAAATTAATGTGCACGAAGGGGAGGAGGGGGAGAGAAATAATGAGAGTGTGAGACAAAGAAATGGGTGGGAGGCTGAAATTGTGGTGGGGTGAGAACAGGCCATGACGATATGCCCTGAGGAAACAGATGCTGTGGGATAAATGATCTGAGAGTATTCAAGATTCATTTCATATCTTTTCCCACAATCTCCATCAATAACCACTACCACCATATCAATCGCACCACCATCCGCTAACCACCATCCACTTACCACACACGTTTATCTACTACATCCACTTACCACACACGCCCAGGACTACTGGGTTTTGCTCTGAATTTACCTGGTGTCTTGCAACGTAGGTAATAACAAAATGTCGCCCAGGAATGAATGAGCAGTTGAAGTACAGGTTACGAAAAATTAATATTCTGGGCAGAGGAAGAAGGCAGAGGATGAGGGGAAGCCAACGCCAGCCAAACTTATGCTATACTGTATATGCAAGGCGGCTCCTCGTGTGGTGCAACCGGCCTCTGAAGCACCATCATTCACAGGCCAAAAACCTCTCAAGGGGAGAAATGAAAGCTCTCAGGTTACCCACTCAACCAATAGCTAATCCGGCCAAGGCATAATTTACCCTATTAATAAAAAAAGTGATTGTGCTAAGAGCTAAGTATGCCCGATCAACCAACCCGACCAAAGCGAAATTTGTAAGATCTATCATGGGCTAATCTGACAACAGATAAATTAACCAAATCATTCATCAGGTCCTTTGACTGCAGCTAAATCTGCCTAATTAATCAAAAGATATTCCGATGAGCTCAATCTGCAAAAATCAGTTCTGAGGTGCCTTGAGCTAATCCAATCTTCAGTATCATCCAATTAAACAACAGGTTATCCGACTGTATCACCTGAAAGCTATTTAACACGACCTTAAAAGAATAACGATCATCCAAAGCCTCTAGTTACCACATTCAAATAAAAATAAACCTGACAAAGGATACATCCATACGAATAATAATACTAACTCCCTCAGAAAACCACTTGCCCTTTAAACCAACAGCTAATCCAACGAAAGATAAAGATTCTTGTTAACTCCGTCAGTACAATGAAATGTTGCTTTTTCTTTCCCTTTTTTTTTTTAACCAAGACGATATCAGTCAATTTAAGAAGTCTCGTACCGAAGAGGATGATGTGCGTTATTACCTAGCCCTCCCTTGTTTGAAAAAAAAAAAAAAAATCTGAAGAAAACATATTTGAGATGACAAAAAAAAATATATATATATAAATAAAAATCTTTATCGTAGAAGGGGTTATCTAATGCTAAACTACCGCAAACTTTACCCTAAAAAAAAGAAAAAAAAAAAAAATAGAGACTCGAGGAAATCCAACGAAGAAAAAAAAACATAGTAGTAGTATAAAAAGTAAGATAACAACAGAGAAAAGAGAAAAAGGCAACCAATATTTGCCAAGAAGAAAAAAAAAGCTGTGGCAGACATGAGCGAAGAAATAAATACAGCCTCACTAACAACCCTTCATCCTCATGCATAGGGTGTCATCAGTGCCCACATTGCGAGTTATAAATGGGTCTTGATAAACTGGCAACAATTTTAATGTCACTATTCCTATACTTACAAACGACGTCTGAATATTTACACGTACAGTTATGAAGCACTTGCAAACTAAACAAACTACTCCAGTTAACAAAACAAAGACTTTGCTAAATGGGCATAATCGTCAGTAAATATTCCTTTATTAACCAACATATTCTAAGGACTTGCATATACAGTTACAAAGCACTTGGTAACTACTTTAACAATCACTACAACGACTTCATTAAAGGACTGTAAGATCTATTAATTACTCTACTGGGCGCCCACAACATCTAAGTATTTTCTAGTACAGTTACAAAGCACTCGAGTCCAATACTTAAACACTAGAAAGACGTGATTTAAGGAGCACAGTTTAAAGCACCAACCCCAGTATTTACCAACGAGATGTAAATACTTGCACGCGGTTTACATAGCCCTACCTTTCCAGTCAGACGAGGCTCCAGTAAGAGGCCATATTATTAGCTTTTTGACTACTAGGATTACTCTCAGTTAAGCAAATTCTTCAGCTGTCATAGGAGTCTAAGCAAAATTCCTAATGCAGCAATAGTAGAGAATGGGCAACTGAGATATTGAAGCCACTGGTAACTAAAATTTCTAACAGCTGAAATATAGCTTTCGGTGTCCGTTCTCCCCTTTGGGGCTAAGATGTGAATGAATGTGTTTAAATGGATGAGTAAATGGAGAGTGTGTCGTCCTGTCTCGGCTACCTCCCTTTCCTTGGGGGAAGCAGCCTAGGTATATACAGTAGATAGATAGAGAGTGTTAGCCTGAATAAAACACCCAAATGCACCAACAGCGAGTGGGTCACATGTACTGACAAGCTAAATTAAAAGCACACTGAATTAAACCAGCCATTATTAAGTCAATGTCACTAGAAACACTCCTCGTGTAGTCATTGCTCTTACCCCTTCGCTACTGGGGGTCTTTCCTGAGATGAATAAAAAGTATCTGGCAGCAGTAAGAATGGAGTAAAACGGGTTTCTCTGTACATATTTGGTTAATGATGACTGTATATAACCCCATCACTACAAAAGCATTTCCCAATTTTTAATGAAATCGCCTTGAGACAACAAGTATAACTAAAAAACGTCATCGTAGTGAATGGGTTACTGTTCTTTCAACCTTATCTCCACCGAATGATTGCCCAGTTTAACTTATTAAAATCTGAATTGATGCATATGAGTGGACAGGTTTAGCTATTGGTCGTACGAGTATATAATGATTAAGGACAAGGCATAAAAAACGGCCACAAGAAAACATAGCAGTACTTTCGTCAAAATCTTTAAAGATATACTTGCAATCAAATACCCAAACGACGACAAATGCACACAGACAAACCAAACAAGCTCTTGGCTATAATCCTCACACACACACGCACCAAGGCCAGACACAAAAACAACCACAGCCAGGGCACGAGCTAGTTCAGAATCCCAGGCTCCCAGAAACAGATGGTAGCGTGTAAGTCTTGGTCAGGCCAGGCGGTCCACGAATCTACCAGTGTCCACCCGGTAAGGAGAGAAGGGAGGCTGGAATGTTGCTTGAGATAGTCCTAGCCTCGTGTCTACTCTGTCCTAGCCGCCTCTTAGGCCCCCCTCCCTCCTAGGAAGATTTGATCAAGCCTGTGTCTGTTGTGTCCAAGATCCTAATTTTTTGGTTCTAGTGTCTCACTTTATTTCTGTAACAGTCCCCTCAAAACATCTGCTGTGGCCTCTTTTTTTTCTGGGGCAACCTCCAACTTTTTCTATGTTAAACTTTTTTTTCCTTCTTTATCCCCTCAATACTCTTTTCTTCAATGGCCCCCACAATTTTCTCATTATTAGTCCTCATATTTTGTTTTCGCATTAGTTGTCAAAATATATCCTGTCTTACTGTTTTAAAATTTGTGTGCGCCAGACACAAAAATCTGATTTACTAATTTTCAAAACCTTTTCTCTACTAGGTTCTCTGTCCTAGCTCCGTGCCTACCCTGTCTTAGTTCCGTGCCTATCCTTTCCTAGCTCTGTGTCTACCTTGTCCTAGCCCCGTGCCTTCCCTGTCCTAGCCCCGTGCCTACCCGGTCCTAGTCCCGTGCCTACCCTGTCCTAGCCCCGTGCCTACCCTGTCCTAGCCCCGTGCCTACCCTGTCCTAGTCCCGTGCATAACCTGTCCTAGCCCCGTGCATACCCTGTCCTAGCCCGGTGCATACCCTGTCCTAGCCCGGTGCATACCCTGTCCTAGCGCAGTGCATACCCAGTGTATACCCTGTCCTAACCCGGTGCATACCCTGTCCTATCCCGGTGCATACCCTGTCCTATCCCGGTGCATACCCTGTCCTAGCGTAATGCATACCCTGTCCTAGCCCAGTGTATACCCTGTCCTAGCCCCGTGCATAACCTGTCCTAGCCCCGTGCATAACCTGTCCTAGCCCCGTGCATAACCTGTCCTAGCCCCGTGCATAACCTGTCCTAGCCCCGTGCATAACCTGTCCTAACCCGGTGCATACCCTGTCCTATCCCGGTGCATACCCTGTCCTAGCGTAATGCATACCCTGTCCTAGCCCAGTGTATACCCTGTCCTAGCCCCGTGCATAACCTGTCCTAGCCCCGTGCATAACCTGTCCTAGCCCCGTGCATAACCTGTCCTAGCCCCGTGCATAACCTGTCCTAGCCCCGTGCATAACCTGTCCTAACCCCGTGCATACCCTGTCCTAACCCCGTGCATACCCTGTCCTAACCCCGTGCATAACCTGTCCTAGCCCCGTGCATACCCTGTCCTAACCCCGTGCATACCCTGTCCTAACCCCGTGCATACCCTGTCCTAGCCCCGTGCATACCCTGTCCTAACCCCGTGCATACCCTGTCCTAACCCCGTGCATACCCTGTCCTAACCCCGTGCATAACCTGTCCTAGCCCCGTGCATACCCTGTCCTAGATACTAACTTCTTGTCCTTAGTCACCTCTTCCTCCCTCAAGTTTTTGCTTTTACTCCTCTGTAAACTTTCTCCCAAATTATAATACCCTCCATCATCAGTTAATATCCTTCCTCCTCCTCCTCCTTATAGTCTCTCTCTCTCTCTCTCTCTCTCTCTCTCTCTCTCTCTCTCGCTCATTTTCAGTCTTGAATTTCCATTTACTGCTAATTTCCTCATTATATATTATCTCGTACATCTCTCTACAACCGGTCCTCGTCCTCCTGCTCCTCTTTCCAATCTTCCTCCTCCTTTCAATTCTCCTACTCTTTCAATCCTCCTCCTCTTCTCAGTTTCTTCATCCTCTAATAATGTTTCTTCTGATCATGTTCCTTTCCTCCCCCTCTCCTCCTCCTCCTCCTCTCATCATTGTGTACTATTTCCCTCAGGCTCTCTTCTTACCCGTTCCTCCACAATATTTTTCCTCCTCGTTTACAAAGCTTATTTTACCTCTTTCTCTTTACCACGCTTCTCGTGCCCTTTCTTAATCTTTATTTTATTTCTCAGCTTGCCAGTCTTTTCTTACTTTTCATGCCTCTATATTATGACTTTCCTCATCTTCCACGCCTTCTTCATTCTTCCTCTTTTATCTCCTCCTCCTGTATCTTATTCCCCTTCCTGTTTTCTGTCTGTCCCACTCTCTTCTTGCTTTTCTTCCCTCTTTACTTTAGCTTTCCTCTTATTGTCAGTCTTTCTCATTTTTCTTCTACTTTTCCTTGCTTATAAGGTTACCCCTCCTCTATTCAGTCCTTTCGCATGTTTTCATAATTTTCTTCCTTTCTCCTCTAACTTCCTTTCCCCTTTTTATTTTCTCTCTCCTAGGTCCAGTTATTTCCACTCATTTTTTTCTAAATTCTTCCAGTTCTTCTCCCTCTTAATTTTACCTCTCATTCTTTTCTTACTTTCCTGCCTCCTCTTTATTATACCCCAACGATGCTTTCCTGTCTTTCCCACTCTAATCTTTATTCACTGTAACCCTTCTCCGCCTTCTTGCATTTTCCATTTTTCTTTCCCTAGTTTTCCTCTCCTCTTCTTTCCCGTCTTTCCCCGCTTTTATCTCATTTTAGTCTGGGTCCCCTTCTTTTCCTCTTTCCCATCCTTCTACTATTACTTTCTCATTATTTTACCTCTCCCACCCTTCCCCACTATTTTCTACCTCCCTCCCATTATTTATTTCGCTTCTCTTCTTTCCGTTCTTCTACTTTTCCCCACCTTCCCCTATTTTTTCCCCTTTCACACTGCTTAAAATCCTACTTTCTCTCTTCCTTTAACTCTTCTTCTATTTTTCCTGACCCTTTACTTTCCTCCTCCTCCTCTTCCAAATTTTTTCCATTCTCTTGCTTTTCCTTCATCATTATTTTAGCTCTGTTCATCTTTTCAGAGTTTCCTGTTCTTTTCTGATTCTGTATATTAAATTTCCTATCCTATTCACTCTTTCATGGTCCTTTTTGCTTCTTTAGCTCTCTTCTTTCCAGTTTCACACTCCTCTTCTTTTTCTTTCCATCTAATTATATCTCTTCGCTTCTTTCCAGCACTCTTTTTCTCTTTTCTTTTTTTTCACGTAATTTTACTTCATCGTCTCTTTCCAGTCTTTCCCAATTTTCTGCTTTTCCTCTCTCTTCAGTCTGCTCCTCTTTTTTTCTATCCTGTAATCCACTCTTTCCTTCCTCCTTACTTCATCTCTCCTCTTCTCTCCCGTTTCTCCCACTTTTCATCTAATTTATTCAACTTTCTTTCTTCCCCTCCACCTCTTCTTCCTCTTCCTCCTCTTCTCTCCCTCCCTCCCTCCCAACCAGCTCCTTCTTGAGATTATCCCTAATACTTCTGACTGCTTATTTTACCTCACCACCTCCTCCTCATCGTTGTCTGTCCCTATTATCTGTTTTAGTTCTTATTCTCGTTCGTCCGTTGCGGCAATCATATTTATTTTCACTTCTGCCTGTCTGCTTGTCTGCGCGTCTCCCTCTCTCTCTCTCTCTCTCTCTCACATTCATATTCATAGCCTCTTTGTACCTACGTTTGCAAACTGTCTTTCCTAATCCTTGCCTTCCCTCTCATCATCATTCTTACTCCTCGTCCTCCTGCTTCTGTCTTATTCTTCACCATTTCCTTCATATTTAGCCCTCTTTCTTCCTCATTCGCATTCCTCATACCTCTTTCTCCGTCCCCTTCCTCTCTCCCTCATATTTCCTTTCATTCTTCCCCTCTCCTGTGCTTTCTCATTCTTTTCTTCCTCATTCTTTTTCATTCTTCCCTGTTTGATATGCTTTTCATTCTACTCTTGCTTATAATCTTTTTCCTTCCCTCTCCTCTTCTTCCTTTCCACTACTCTTTCTCTTCTTTCTTTTCCGTCCTCCACTTGAAACCTTTTTCATTCCCTCTCAATTTTATTTCTCCCTTTCTTATCCCTCTTCATTCTTCCCACTCATTCTTCTGTCAATCTTAATTTCCTCCCTGTCTCATTAATTCATTCACTTTTCTCTGTTAATTCTCTCCTTTTCCATTCTCATCCAATCCCCTCGTTTCTTGTTACTACTCCTGATATACGCTCCTCTCTCCTATCTTCTATACTCTTTTCTTCCTTCCCCTCTCTTCCTCTTTACTCTCCCAGACGCCTCGCATGCATTTTAGAGCCTCCCCCCTTAACCCCCTCCTCCAGGCCACTCACCTACTATATTTAGCTTAGGTTCCTTGCCCTGTCCTTCCACGTCTCTTAAACCCACTATTCATGACCAACACACAATTATTTCAACTCTATTTTCATATCTCACTTTCTTGTACAATTTTTCTGTATCTAAATTTTCTTATTTTTATTTTTTTTAATAGCAAATCTCGTGTTAATTTAGAGAAAACTTTTATTTACGTCACCATATATCGAATTAATTTAGGGTTCTTTTATATCTAACTCTGACTGCTATTATATCTAACTTTAATTACTTTTTTTTTTTATCTAACTTTGATTTACAGCTTGTCATTATCTTAAGCTATTTTTATATTTAGATCTGCAGTTACACCGAAAGGTTAATCACTATCAAAACTTCACCTACCACTGAGTCTCCCCTCTTTTATACTGCCTCCTCAATTACTTTCATCCACCAGGCGGTACCATTTTAATACTTTAATGCTGACTTACTGGATGATATCTGATTGCAAAAATAGACCCAGCACTTTCCTCCCTCTACTCCTTTAGGTTTAGCTCCACATCCACTTAAAATAACGCAGTAACAAATATATCCTTATCTTTACATTTAACTATCAAATAAAGATTAGCTGAAAAAGAATCTGTCAACCATTTAGCTTCAATTTTCAGCAGTTCAGTACACCAGCGACATAAACCCACGACTTGCCTATTTAAGTATGCTATTCGTTAAACAGACTGAACTTCATTTTTTAAATTTATACTCTCTGTAATGGACTTGCATTTATTAACTCATCTGTTTTCTTATTTCCTACATGCTAAACTTGGATATGTTATCAGCAACTGGCTGTACTGCATAGTTTTTATTTTGTCTCTATGATGGACTTGCCCTTACTAACTCAGCTGTGTTTACTGACTTTCTAGATGCTTACTCATCCTGTCTCACTTTCTTTTATCGTCTGTTTGTGTGGTTTTCAACACAGCAAGTGTTTCTGTTGAACTATGCCTTTGGTTTCTCATTTTTTCGTTCCATTTCAGTCGTCTTTGTTTTTTGTCTTTGTACATCTAACTTTATCTAGCTATCAGTATCCCACCCCCCTATCCCTCTCTCTCTCATATATATATATATATATATATATATATATATATATATATATATATATATATTCGACGTCATCTCATACCTACCTGAGAATCTGTCATTCTGCATTTTGTATAAACAGAAATTCTCCCTACCTAGCAAGATATCTGTCAGTATCAACTAATATTTTCCACTCTGTCTCCCTGTCAGTCCGACAAGCTATGAATGGAAAACTCTTTAGTATAGTCCTACAATTATACATTTCTCGTTGACTACTATTTCAACTGACACCGTCAATCAGTGCAAACTTTGTTTTTCTATTAACAAATATCAATGTCATCTATTTTTTAAATCCATCTTCTTATTAACCTGACAGTGCCCATACCAGATTTTTCTGTCTATTGTTTGAACCCTTTTAATCCGATATCGTATTATCATAAGTTGATTTTACTCTTTCCATACATTTTACCCAATATTAGTAGTGAAGGGGTCAGGGAGGGTTACACCTAACTCCTCCAACCTTAAAAGCCTCTAAAGCTGTATAATGATTTGGCATCAGCAAGAATAAAAAATAAATACGTTACCGGACTGAAGGCACCTACGTGTATATCCCAATATGCCGTCAGACAATTCCTCTTACCCTGACCACCTGTCAATCTACCAGATTTTCCGTCCTAGCTATAGCCTTGCCTCTGTCTGTTCTCTCTCAGTGCATGTTAAGACATTTTTATCTTTTCAAAAAAAAAAAAAAAAAAAAAAAAATGCCATTGTCAATGTTGCCAACTTATTGTCATCCTATCTATCAATCCGCCAGTCGTGTACAAAACCTTTCTATCTATTCATAGTCTCCCTTCATTATGTCTCCCGTACGCAGAGTAAAATCTCTTGGCAGCTACAAGACTTCAAAAAAATCGCACAGAAAAAAACAATATTAGGAATGTTTCTAACCCCCTGATGACTTTGAACCTTTCCTAAACATAACCTCATGTTCCTATGATTCACACAGCTGAACAAATTCATCTGGCATTAGTTGAAATAGAATACCAGAGTCATCCCGACCATGAGACTTAATAAAACAGGGTAAAAGTAACAAAAAAAAAAGTCGTCAGTGTACTAGAGGGGTTGGTACACTACTCTGTCTCCGTCGCCTAATTTCTCTTATCCTGTTTACCTGTCACTCCTTCTTTGTGCAAGACTTTGTTCTGCTTGTCTATTCTCATTAACAAACCCATCCGTCTACGTTAGCTAATTTTTTTCTGAGCCTGTCTTCCTGTTATTCTGTATGATTACTGTACGCCTTAGGTTGCTATTGCACTTTTTTTTTTTTTTTTTTTTTTTAAGGAAGAAGGAACCAAAGGCTACAAGTCGGCAGGATTGTCTACCAGCCAGTCTGTTTATCTGTATAAAACAACCTCATAACTCTGACTATCCAGGTTTCTCTCGACTGAACCACATCGCTAGGCTCTCTCTCGAATGAAGAAAATACTATGACGATGACCTACTAAAATTACTGGTTGTACAAATACCAGAGAAAGGGTTACTTGAGAGAGGTGCTGAAGCCTTTCACTGTTTAGATATCTCGTAGCTGAATACATTATTCTTGCGTCAGCCTGATGAAAATACTCAGTGAACCATCCGCAGCAAGAGGGTTCAAGGACGGGCATGCTCTTTCAGGTGCATTTCATAAAGTTCCACGCCAAACATTAACACGGAGATGAAGGGATTCGATGTCTACACTATCACACACTTCGACATACTTATTTCACATAGTTTCCACTGTAGAGAATGCTCGATAACACACTCACACACATACATGTACTTATTTCACATAGTTTCCACTGTAGAGAATGCTCGATATTCAGAGCTAAAAGGTTGTAAGCTCTGAGAATCTGATTCCCCTCACCTAGAAAACATTTGTACTTCCTTCTTGGTATCTTCAGACGATTTTATTTACCTCTGAAGAGACCTTTCGAACTAGTTATACAAATATAGCCTTTATTAACGTTTCTTGATTTCAAAGAGCTGTGAATTGTTTAAATGGGAAGAGTAACAAACATTTCCTATGCGCACATCATTCTTACAGCCTACATTAGCCTCTAAGCTATGAAGGGGATTCTCGAAAAACCAAGGTGAATAAAACCGTCTGACGTTATCCAGAACAACAATTATAAAGACCTCCAAGGGCTGAAGGGTTTAGTGTAAGGAAGAAACGCAGAGTAGGGTCAAAATGTCAGAGTTCTTTAAGGGTACCTGTGTATATTTATTTTTTTCATCGAAGGTCGTCTATCTGTCAATCTGTCATCATATTTGTACTAGTTTTTTCTGACCATGCCTCCCATTCAACTTGCCTATGCGAAATTTTCAGTTGTCTGTTTCCACTTAATTCTCTCTCTCTCTCTCTCTCTCTCTCTCTCTCTCTCTCTCTCTCTCTCTCTCTCTCTCTCTCTCTCATAAATGCATCGATCTGCGTTACACCAGAGATTAAGCTCCCCCTCCTTCTCTCTTTTATTTACCCTCATCCTGTCAGGGGTCTTGCTTGGCTATTTGTCCCTGTCTCTCCCCGTCTGCTCTCTAATTCTCCTTCTCCAGGGGTCCCACTCTGTCAACGTCTGTCTGTACGCATGTCACTCATTCGATTAAGGGTAGTGTTGGTTTCGCCCTGTCTGGCTCTCACTCACACGCTCATTACAATTCCTCTTTCATGCACTCAAGTACTGTACATACGCGGGCACGCAGACAAACCCATCAGTACACACACACATACGCACATATCCATAGGCCTATACATTTACACATGCACACACTCAAGTACATACAGCAGCCTCCGAAAGAATGGTATACGGTAATATTATGTCTTACCGATGGCTGTCTTGTATGGTCCGATTCTACATTTAAATATCAGCACGTACCTTTAGCTCTGGCTGTCCTCTTGTACGCTCATAGTCAAGAGAACTTTAGTATTCAATATAATGTCACATGACTGTTCTGCTGAAAGTGGTTCAAAGGAGTCTGGGAATGATAGTATTGTCCCGTTTAGCAATGGACAGTGGGAATTCTAGATTTCTATTAATGCTTAAGCCATACGATTTTATTCAGCTGAAAATGCATCACATGAGTCTGAGGGAATTAAACATCATTATTGGCCTTCACTACGACAGAGTGCTCCTTAGATGAATAAAATCGTCTGGTGGCAGCAAGCGTAGAATAACCACGATGTCATTGTTTTAAAGGAGTGTATGGAGATTTTTTTTTTTTCTGATATTTATAAAACGGTGAGACGGTGGCACGACTAAAACAGGAGGGTACCTATCGTGGTGAAACGGTTAACGGCTGAAAACCTGACTTATGACCGGCAGTATAATCATATTTAATTGTTTGTATGCGTGCATGCGTGCGTGCCAAACCACCAGACTCTTGCCTGTGACCGTGGAAGCCCGGAAAGCCAGTGGGGCAGCGTGGGTTTGGGGTGGAGAGGTGTTCCGTGGGGTGTGGAGAGATGCAGTGTGGATGTGGGGAGGGACAATGAGGGTGTAGGGAGGGGCAGTGTGGAGTTCGGAGAGGGGCAATAAGGGGTGTGGGAAGGGACAGTGTGGAGTGTGAGGAGGAGCAGTGTTGAGTCTGGGGAGGAGTAGTGTGGAGTGCGGGGAGGGACTGTGTGGGATTGGGGAAGGGCAGTGTGTGGAGTGGGGCAGGGCAGCGTGGGGAGGAGTAGTGTGGAGTGGGGGGAGGAGGTGGTGAGCTGGCTGGCTTGCAGGCACCGTTCCGCCCTGGTGCTCTCCACTCTTCGTTACCTAGACAACCTGCTCCATCACCCTTACTCTGCCTATCTACTCACTCTTTTCTCTTTTACCAAGGCTTCTTTTCACTACTCATCACTCTCACTCTGCCTATCTACTCACTCTTTTCTCTATTACCAAGGCATCTTTTCATTACTCTAGCTCTTCTTAATTATCGGAGTTCCTCTTCTCTAACTGCTCTGTTTTTTCGTCTCTTATTTCTTCGTCTGTCTCTGACCTCTCTGCCATTTCATTTTGCAATTTCTCTGCCTGTCCATCTCATTTTTTTTTTTTTTTTTTTTTTTTCGTCTCTGAATTTTATCTTTACATCTCCGACCTCTGTGACTTTTCGTTTATAATTTCTTTGCATTGTCGCCCCTAATTTTTCTACCTTTTAATCTCCAATCTCCCATATATCTAATATCCCTGCCTTTTAGTCTGGCGTATTTTCATTTTCGTCTTCACTCTCCCTGCTTTTTCGTCCCTAACTTCTCTGCCTTCTCATCTCTAATTTCTCTCCACTTCATCGCCTATAATTTCTCTGCCTTTTAATCTCTCTGCATCACCTGTTCCTTTTTTCTGAACAGTCATCTTTAATTATACCAGCTATTTCTTCGATTTTTGGTCATTATCATTTTTCTCGCATCTTTTCATTGCTCTGGTTCTCTCAGTCCAACCTAGCTACCTTTTCTCTCTTACCCTAGATTTTTTTTTCACTCGTTTCCCTTTCCCATCCTCGCTTTTCTTCTCTACTCTCGCTTCCTTTTCTTCTCTACTCTCGCTTCCTTTTCTTCTCTACTCTCGCTTCCCTTTCTTCTCTACTCTCGCTTCCTTTTCTTCTCTACTCTCGCTTCCTTTTCTTCTCTACTCTCGCTTCCTTTTCTTCTCTACTCTCGCTTCCTTTTCTTCCCTGATCTCGCTCGGTTTCCTTTAACTTCTGTAGCTTTTCTTTGTGTTATCGTAATTTAGGCATTATTGTTTCCACTCCTCAATAAATAACTTCAATCTTTTCTCTATTACTCTGGTATATCTCTGCCATAAGACTATAAAAGATATATTCATTTTTGTCTTCTTTGTCCATTTCTTAATGAGCACCTTAGGTCATTTCTCTCTCTCTCTCTCTCTCTCTCTCTCTCTCTCTCTCTCTCTCTCTCTCTCTCTCTCTCTCTCCATTATTTTGACGGCATCCTTTCATCATCTTCTCTCTGCTAATTTACTCGCTCTCTTTTCCATTATGCTGATTCCTTTATTACTAGACATTTTCTCTTCCACGATGTTTTTTGCCACCCTGACTGTTCTTTATCTCTTGGAATTTGTTTTGGCTTTCCTTTATTACCCTCAGTGTTAACCCTTCCCTGAGTTATCTTTATCACCCTGTATCTTTCCCTTTCCCTAACTTGTTTCATTCTTACTTTTTTCATCCTGGCTTTATCATCCTAATTTCTTCCCAATCACCATGACTTTTGTAACCCTGGCTTTACTTTATCAATCAACAAGGGTTTTTATTACCTGGCTTCCTTACATGTAATACCCTGAAGTATTATCTGGCTTTCTTTTTATCTTCATTCTGGGCTTTATCATCCTGGCATTTATTATTCTGGCTTTCCTTTATCATCATTATTTATCTTCATTACGCAAGAATTTTACCCTGGCAATTCTTTATCACCATCGATATCATCACTGTGACTTTCCTTTATCGTTCTATTCTTATCATTCTAAGTCATTCCAGTCGCCCTTTTTATCGCCCTAAACTTCTTCTACTGTTTCTGTTCTTTGTTACTTTGATGGCTTTCTCCATGACCCCCCCCTTTTTTTTTGACGTCCTTTTCTCAATTACTGTTTTTTTTATGGTCTAGATTTATGTCCTCATCCGGGTTTTTTCTGTATTTTCTCTGGCTTTTCTTTTTTCTTCGTCACTGTCATTTTTCCACAGCTTCTGCTCTTCACTCTTTGCATGACCGTCCCCAACACCCTCCCTTGCTCTTCTTGCCTAAATTCACCATTTTCTCCAATATTTTTTTTTTTATTGAGTCTTTTATTTCTTTTTTTTTTTCCCCGTCACCACAAGAGGTTTCCCCTAGGCTGGATAAAACAGTCTGGTGGCGGAAGAAAAAAAAATCATCGTACTGAAAGTATTAGAAATGGTTTATCTCATTTACTAAGAAATTTCCCCCAAGTTGAATAAAATCATCTGGCAGTAAACAGAATAAACTACATAGTAATGAAAAGGCTAATCAGACCGACTTCTTCATTAGCCTGGCGTGTAATAATGGCCTTGGCTGTTCAGAATTACGTGACACCAGTATTCTAAAGCCACGGAGGTTCAGTGGTAATGCGTTGGTCTCCTGATCCGCGTGTGCTCTGAGTCTGGAATTCGAAACCCAAGATTTGGTGGGAACTTGTAAGTCCTGGTACTTGTCGTTTCATATGCTTGCCCGTATTAGCATTCTGTCGTTTCATACCGATGATATATAAAGACGCACACACCCACCACAACGCTTCAACTTTCCCATGCATTCCCTTCCAAATCTATACTTCGTCAGCATGAGGAAGGGTTAATTATGGCTACTGTTCTCCTTCTGACGAGAAAGCCCGGTTCTGAAGTAGACCACATCTGGACTAAGTTATGTTAGCATTTCTCTATTACAAATTTTTTCTCTTTACCTTTCCGCTTCCACATCACCCTGTCCGTCAACTGCTCAGACATTTTCCCCAGCAATATGGCTCTTGGGTTCTCAGTCTGTCCGCTCTTCAAGTGTGGCTTATTTGGCTTATCTATATCAGTATTTTTATCACTCGGTTTTTTCTATCATCCATTCCTCAAATCTCTCCTCAGCCTTTCATCTATCCATCCGCCACCCTCTCTTACCCAATGCCCTCTTTATCCCCGGAGCATCAACTATCCATCCTCCCCATCTTTATCTCTCCAACTGTTCTCCATCCATCTTACATCTCTCCATCTGTTGTTCCTTCTTCTCCATCCTCATCCTTCCACCACAATCTATCTATAATTTTTCCACTGTTATCTCTCTATCCTCTCAATTTCATGTCTCCATCACGCATCCATCTACCCTCCCCTCCATCCACATCTCCCCACATCCCCACCCTAATCTCCATCCAAGCAATAGCATCAACGACCCCACCTCCTCCTCAAAAGCAGCCCCACCTTCCTTATCAAACTCATCCATATTCATCCACACTATATTACCCCGATCACCTGTATCATATATACCTGTATCATATATCTCAAAGGCTGTTCACCATATATAGGCCTTAAGTTATATAATCCCGCTAACTCATTGGCAGTCATAACTAGCCCCCGGTATACGATTATATGTTTACTTATATAATGGCATGATACACCCTCTCGTGCCCAACTGCTTGCAGCAACCTTATTTATAGGCTAATTATAGATCGATATATAACCAACTACCCGGCTACCGTGCTTCACCGCCGTAATTACTCTGCGCCCTACCGTTACTTTCATCAAGGAAGCAAAATAGCCAAGTCGATGGTGTTTATGCTATCCAGGAGGAGAAAATAAAAACGAAAAAGGGAGAGATGATGTAGTGGTGCTTTAAACTGTGCTAAGGCTGTTTGAACCTCCTGCCAGACTGGTTAAAGGACATTACAGGCCTGAAGAATTTTTTGAGGTGTGTTTTGCTAATCGTACAGCTGCTCAAGAGTATTAACCCCTTCCGTGCGACGTTATTTTCATTATATTCGGGTTACGCTCGGATACTTTAATCAGTTCAAGATGGACCTGTGTGACTGAAGGAATTACGCATAACTTCCACTACCCTTTCACAACTTTAACGATTTATGTGTTGAATTCTCGCTACCACAAGATGATTTTCTCGTACTAATAGGGCTAATGCATTGTGATCCTGCGAATTTTCAGATATTTATAAGTGTAGACTGAAACAATCTCTTGCCTTCGCTCACAAAATATGAGGGACTACACGGAAGGCTTGATAAGGCAACCACTTAGATTCGGGAAGGTAGTCGATAGAGTCTTAATTCCCAGCGATTTATAAAACGTCAGATGGTTTGACTGGCCATAAAGAACGAATGAGGAAGGGAAGAATGGGGGGCACTGGGAAGAGGGGGAGGGAAGAGAGAGGGAGGAGGAGGCGGCTGTTAATTATGGTAATGATTGGAATCTTTACATGCACATCGACTCAGGACACATCGCACACCACCATACCACACACCAAACACATCTTACACCACCATACCACACACCAAACACATCTACACACACACACACACACACACACACACACACACACACACACACACACACACACAAAGCCATAAAACCCCTTCTCAGTACACACAGCTACAACTACTGGTTCATATAGTTACAATGATTAATGGTTTACATAACCACATTTCGTTCATACACTCACATTGACGGTTCGTGTACACAACCACCCTGCTTACTGGTAAGCACAACCATTGAGTGTCGGTGCACGCAGCAGTGGACTAGTAGTGCTCACAACACCTGAACATTAGTGCACACTGCAACAAACTGTTAGTGCACACAACACCTGAATGTTGGTGCACACTATCGGAGAATGTTCATAGGAACTAAATGCTGGTGTTCAGTCACTGTAGGTTGGTCCACACAACCAATGAAAGCTGGTACACAGTCACTGCATTCTGGCACGCACAGCCACAGAATGTTGGTGCACAACATGACCCCATTTACTGGTGCACATATCCACACTGCTTATCGCTGCACACTGTACAAATGGTTACACATCCCAGCAGGAGGGATGAACGAGGCGGGTTCGGGGTAACATGTACGCAAGTTCCCTCCCTCTCGTTAACCAGACCCATATTACATCTTCACTAATTACCCGCAGTCATTACCGTCCACCCCCCGCCAGCACACCCGTTAATCGTGCTTCGGGTGGGGCAAAGTAGAGAAAATCATGGGAGAAAATGATAATGAACTTTTAAGTCTGGTGAGCAAACTACGGATATCCAGGAAGCACAATGCCAGGAGATCTAATTCTCTTATGGCCAATATTTAACGCCACAGAATCACGCGCTTTGCTTTACTGTGCACATATTCTGTTCTACTCAAGAATTGGATCTTTTTCATAATCGTTGTCGTCGTCGTTGTTGTCCTTATTCACTCCCTTTCCTCCCTCCGCCCCTAAAAGGTGGGTGGGGTGGGTACGCTTTTATTGCTTCCTATAAGTACTGGGTCCTCAACAGTACTTTCCCTCTCGCTTGTGTGTACGTCCAAGGTAGTGAGCATTCATTATTTGCACGTACAAAAACCCTCACCGGATTTTCTCAGTTCCCTACTTATTAAGAGGTGCAGAATTAAGCTTGATCTAATACCATTTTTTATTCAAATCTGAATTCATGACTACTTGATCTGTTACGATTGAATGATCTGATATCACGAGTGTCTGGTCTGATACCAAAATTGACACATTTGGTTATGAGATTATCTGTCCACTTCCTGCCTATTTTCCACGTTCTGCACAAGGCCACCTAAGCGCCTGGGGGTTGCAAGAGAAAGAATAGAGACCCCAGCGTAGTGACAGGGGGGGTGGCATACAATAAATACAACTACGAGGTCGACGATGACCATAAAACAAAATTACCCTCCAGTTTCGCTTCCTCGTAGATATACAAAATGAACTCTGCTCTCCTCAAACAGGCGGGATAAATGATGCCAGGGTCAAAAATGCTATGCCTGTCTTGAGAGCTCTGTGATGCTTAAAAAAAAAAAAAAAAAAAAATCACGGCTGTTTAGGGCTGACTGATGTTCATGTTGCCTCATTAAACTAGACCCTTTCACGCTGATCATGTTTCTTCCGGTTAACTCTAGATTATTTTATACAGCTCAAGAGAGACTTGCTGAAGGAGGAATTCTAAAACATCTTCCCACTTCACTTAAGCTGAGTAAAATATGTGACAGCAACACGAATAACATGAAAAACTGGGACACCGTAAAGAAGCGATGACTCCTGCGCCTCGCTGTACTTAACCTCGATAGCAGGATGACGCTTTTTACACCTACGACTTGCAAAACAAAGTGTGTTATGTTTTGATGTGTGTGTGTGTGTGTGTGTGTGTGTGTGTGTGTGTGTGTGTGTGTGTGTGTGTGTGTGTGTGTGTGTGTGTGTGTGTGTGTGTGTGTGTGTGTGTGTGTGTGTGTGTGTGCGCGCGCGCGCGCGCGTGGAGATAGATTACACACAACTTCCATTAATCCCATTCACTACAGGATATCCTAAAGCTGAAAAAAAAAGAAGAAAAACGTTTAGAGGCTGCAAGATAACAATAAAATACCGTTATTCTATTGACAGTCTGTTGAACCTCCGACATACCCTTCCATTATCACCTCATTATTTTTCTCCATATCCCTTTATTTTATGCCGCTTGAGACATTTCCAACTGAAAGACTAAAATTCCTATACAACCTTCACTATGCTTTCTACTGCCCGGAGTTGTCTGATGCAGAATGAAATCGCTGGGTGGTTGCATATAAAAAATCACTGTGAAGAGGTGAACTGCATCCCTACCAAGACGATTTTGTTTAATCCTGCCACCTTCAGATGACATGACTCAGCTTAAGAAATCCCCCAAACAATCAAGAGGTTAATGGAAGCAATATATATCTAACTCCTGATGTCTGAAAAGCCTCTTGTAAGCTTAATAAAATCGCGTGAAGAAATTATGAATAAAACACTAAAGACGTCATCGAAGTGAAGAGGTTAACAGTGAAAGGAACCATTTACAAAGACAGCTTAAAAACGAGCTGTCAATAAATTAATAAAGTAAAAAATAAAGCCGACTTATACGGAGGGCTCAAGTGCACATTCCTGACCCGGTTCCCACCACCAGCACCTATGAAAGACACACACACTGCTTCCGTCGGGGTGAGTCGTGTCGCGCTAACACAAGCCTAAAACATGATCATCACCTCTCTTCCGGTTCCATTTTCCTCCAGTTACTCCTCCTGCACTTCCTCTTTCTTCTCCTCCACCTCTTTCTTTTCCACTTCACTATCTTTCCTCCTCCACTTCCTCCTCTTCTCCTCCTCCAATTCTTTTCTCTTCTCTTCAACTCTTCTGACGTACACCCTACTATGCTTCCTTCTTCTTTCTTCAGGTCTTTTCCTTCCACATCCCATTTCTCGCTGTCTTTTTCTACTCTTCTTTGCACTCTCCTCTTCTCTCTTTCTCCGGCTCCTCCTTTCTTCTCTCTCTCTCTCTCTCTCTCTCTCTCTCTCTCTCTTATCCTCCCCTCATTGTTTTTTACGCGACCTTTCTCCAGCTTCCTTCCTGCTCAACTATCTTTTTCTCTTACCTTACTTTTCTCCATCCTTCTCCACTCCCATTCTCGGCTTCCTCCTCTTCCATTCCTCTTACTTCTGCCCGATATTCAATCTCCTCCTCCTCCTATTCTTCTCCTCCTCCCCCTCTTCCTCATCTTCTTCTTCTTCTTCTCCTCCTCCTCCTCCTCCTCCTCCAGTCGTCCTCTTTTCTTCTTCCCCACTGTTATTTTATCCATTTTCCCACTCCTCATAAGTTCTTCCACTTCCAACACCTTTTTCGTCTATTTTCCATTCACTTTTAATTCAGCTCTCTTCTCCCTTTCTCCTTTTCCTTTCTAAACCTTTGCCTTTCATTTATATACACGCATTTCATCTCTTATAGTTGGTATTTTCCCTTCAACATCAGTTCTAGCAATTTAGCTCAATTTTTTCACCTTTTTATACAGACTCTTCTACTTTTCCCAGCCTCTCCTCCCATATCCTCTAATGAATCCCTCTCCTTCACCCATTACCTCTCAAACCCCTTCTTATCCCTTTTTCATTATAAACCTGTTTCCCCATCGTCTTTCCTCCCCCCTCCCTCTCTCCTTCGGTTATTACTCATCTCCCATAATACTTCTTATCTTTTCCTATCACCTCTTCTTCGCCATTACTTTTCATCCTCTTCTATTTAATCTACCTTCTAGTCAAGACTCTCTCCTCCTCTAACATCTGATCTTTTCGCTTTCATCTTCTGTATGTAGTATTTTTTTGTTTTATTTCTCCTCTTCCTCTTCTGCGCACCACCTTCACTATTTACACTTTATCCCTTTCCATTCTCCTGTTCTTTCTTGTTATAAACACGTCTCATGTCTTCCTTCGTTTCCTTCTCTACTTCCCTTCCCCCCGCTTTCCCTTCTCCCTCTTCCCTCTCTTCTTCCACACCTATCAGTCCTTTCATTATTTTTTTTCTTCCTCCTTTACTTCCGATCAGTCTTTTTCTAGCGTCCCCTTCCACCCTTGTTACCATTATTTTTTTTCCTATCCTGCTTCTCTCTCTCTCTCTCTCTTCCCAGCTATCTCTCCTCTGTTATTATCTTCATTCTCTGTTTTCACTCCCCTATTTTCTACCTTCTCTCTTCCCTCTGTTCCCCCTCTTCCTTCACGTCCTATTTTCTCCCTCTTTTTCCTCTTCTACCTCCTATCATCAACGTCATCACTCCTCTTCATTATACCTTTCTCCTCTCCTCTCGCCTCCTCCTCCTCCGTTATCACCACTTCTATCACTCCTTCGTTCACATGTAATCTCTCTTTCATTCCTCTCCCAACCCCTTTCCATTCTCTTGCCCTCCTTTTCTCCTCTCTCCTTCCATAAATAACACCAACCTCTCAGTGTCTCCATTCTCTTTCTCTGTCACCCACTGGATCAACTATGTCACTCGCTTCCATACAACCTTCCCCCACTCAAGTCTCTTCTTCCTCTCCTCTCTCACTATCCTTCTTCCCCTCCCCCAGTAGTCCCTCTCAGGCACCACCTCTCCTTTCCCCTCCTCTACCTCCCTACCTATCACCCTTCGTCGACCATCTCTCACCCATTATCACCTCTCCCATCATCCTTTAGGGGCCCCAGCCTGTCTCCTCTCCATTATCACCATCCCTTCCGCTTCCATCTCCATCCTGTACACCCTTCCTCCTTCTCCTCGTCTAAGGTAGAGTTGGATTCCATTGTATATAAGGGAAGGCTATTCAGGGTATCAGATTTCCTGCCTCCCCTCTCGATCTTCTTTTGTTCCGTGATGTTGTGATCGGTTGTGCTTCCTGCTATTCAATCTTTTATGACTCGTGTACCTATTAATATTCTTCCTGTTAGCCTGGTTTCTTTAGCTGTCTTGTTCTGTTCTATTCTCTCTCTCTCTCTCTCTCTCTCTCCCTCGGTCATTATTCGTTTTACAATGAAATCAGACAGAGAGTGAGCTTGGGGGAGTTTTACCGAGGCCACCTGGAAGAATTCATGACTAAGGTGTGGGGAAAAGACGGACACTCTTTTTACTGACATTCTTACTTCAAGCATATATGGCTCTACAATAAATGGCTCTCCAATCGGAATGATGTACCTGACGATAATCTATTTATTTTAGTTTGGTGAAATCTGGCCGCTGGATAGGGCCTGAGGGGCTGAAGGTACTTAAGTTTCAACTCTAATTTTGGTCGAGAATATACGCAGTCAGTGATTTTTCATTAATCATGGAGGTGAACCATTTGTATTATTTTTCTTGCTTTTAACCATCATTCTTCTTATACCATGATAATATGGATAAGTTCTGGCAGTTCCAATTTAAGCCACTAGCATACAGAATTCAATAATACATTTTTGTAACATAACAGAAAAGCTCTTGATGGCTCTGTTCTTCATTCCCTAATCAGATACCGGTACTACTCCTTTATCTGGCTCCGCTCTTCATTCCCCCTTGTTCATTCCAATCATTCCTTATCAGATACTGTTCCTTTATTATCAACTCACCAATTTGGACTCATATTCACCAACAAAGTAACGATCAACTCCCTCTCGCAACTAACATATTTTTCCAGGCAGACTAGTATAAGAAATTTTTGCACTGTCTTCTCTTTGTCGTATCTGCAAAAAACAATTCATACCTACGACAGGGAGCTGATCATAAGCTTGCAAATCTCAGCCCAGAGGTACGCCCACTCCCTCATCAGCGAGTTAAGTTGGCATTCCACTCTCCCTACTGCATGATGAGTCCCGCGAGAAGTTCATCCGGGAAGTGACAATTTTCACTCCCCTAACCATGGCCTTCGTTACCAAGCCAATCCAATCTTTGCCCCTGGTGTGATTTCCAACATACACCACACAATTCCCGCCGCCCCCAGTCACGGCACTGGAGAATCAATTCCAGCCTGATTCTTGTCATTACTCTGCCCTGACTCAATGCCCCCACACTCCACCTCCACCGCTGCTACTCTATCCTCACGCCCTCCACGTTATCTCCGAGTTCCACCTCTAAATACACTATCCTCAATATCTACTTATACCGTCCTCATTATTTTTATATGCAAAAATGACAGCATCCAAGGCTACGATCCTGCAAAACTTGTTCCCTCCAAAGATAAGTGGACGAAAACGAGAGCGAATTTCATTATCCGTTCAAGATGTCTGGAGTCACTGTGTAGCGGAAAAGACAGGCCGAGGGAGACAGTTCCAGAGCTGACCGGCTGCATATATGGAAGACTCTTTCTCTATCCATCCCCTCTGTCTAGCAGCACCATCCTCACACATTCTTCATTATTCAGACGCTGTATCCACACACACTGTTCTCACTATCGAGACACCATACTTACTACTGGGAAGATTCACGCTCATACCATCCTACATTACACACTCCTCATTACATACATTTTGGGACACGCAACTTTAACAACATTCCTATTTTTCATACTAACTTTACTCCATTCCTACTCTGCATACAAACCTATAAACCCTCTTACTTCCATACAATCCTCACCTTCTTCCCAAAGGCTTGATATTCCATCCCCACAGTGTCTTCACTAATTCCCTCACACCCTCCACCTGCTCCCTTCATATCCTCCCTAATCTACCCGCATGATTCTCTCCCCTCACCCAATCCCCTCAGCATTGTCCTCAAAATCCTCTGTCCCCTCACCCAACTCCCACACCCTCCTCTCCCAACCCTCACATCATCACCACCTACCCTCACACATTCCCTTCATAATCTTCTCTCCCCCACTCACTCCTCGTATCCTCCCAGTCTTACCAAATATCTCCCCTCAACCAATCCTCAGTCTTTGCATAACCTCCCCCTCCTACCCTCATAATCTTCTCTTTCCTCCCTCAATCATCACACCCGCCTGATCTAAATCCCGTCCGCTACCAAACTAGCCCTAAAAATCTTCTGTCCTCTCACCCAAAGCTCACACCGTCCTCCCACCCCCCACCCCCACACTGCCAAGGTCACCAGTCAGCCCCACGCTAAATTGTGGGAAACGCATAAAATACTGGATCACCTCATTCGGATCCGGAAGTATGAGGGGGGTAAAAGGGGGAGGAGACACGTGAGAAGATGAATGAAGGAGATGGAGAAGTGAATAGAGAAATCGGGCAGGGAGAGAGGAGAGGAAAATGAGGAGAGAGAGATGATAGAACAGAGTAATTAAGAAAATAAAACTGGGGAAAAGAACGAGGGAAGAAAGAAGAGAAGATAGGAGAATAGAAGAGGAGAGGAGAGGCAGGGGAGAGAAGAGAAGAAGAGATGATGGGCGGAGGAGGAGAAGAAAGGAAGAAGGAAGAAGGTGACAAGAGGGGAGGGGGAGGAGGGGGATAGGGGAGAAGGGGAAGAGGGAGAATGGGGAGGAGAAGAAGGGGGGAGAGATGGGAGGAGAAGAAGGGGGGAAGAGGGGATAAGAGGAGGGGAAGAGGGATGGAAGGAAGAGATGGGGGAAAGAAAGGGGAAGATGAAGGGGGATGAAGGGGAAAGGGGGAGAGGAAGGGAAGAGAAGAGGAAGCAAGGAGGAGAAAAGGAAGGGAGGAGAGGAAGTGGCGAGGTTTGTTGCTCGTCCACAAAGAAAAAAATAAATTGGGACAACTGGATAATATATGTGGGAGGGGAAACTCAAGAAAGAGCATAATATCTTTATTTTTGTTATATAAAAGAACTTCAGACCATTTCCTGTGTCTTCCCTCCCATCTATTTTACCTCCGTCACTTTAAGTCGGTGAATGTTTGTGCGAGTTTTCCGTTTTATTAACCACTTCTTTAAAATTGGTTTTGATAGGCTACAACCAGATTTCATTCAACTTTATTTAGAGAAAGGGGAAGGAAGTGTCTCCATGTACCCAATCAATCCAAGCGAACCTTCCTAAGTTCAATAAAATCCTGCAACAGTAACAAGAATAAAATACTGTGGTATTTCCTGACATTCTTCATCATGATATTCTCCACCAGGTAAGGTAAGGAGGGAGCTTGTATAACCACCTGTTCAATGCTCCTGTCTTTTGTTGTTGTTCTGTGCTAACGCTCTCATGGTCGCCTCTTCACCGATTCTTTATTCCAGCTAATGCAAGACGATTCTATTCAGCTGAGAAGCACATTGGACAGAGTTTTAAAGTTGCCTCTTTTACCCTATCATGATCGGAACAACTTTAGTATTGTATTCCCGCCAACGATAGACGATTATGTTGGTTGAGTGAGTCATAAGAACGTGCGTGTTAATGTATTATTTTCTTCTCGGACTGTCTTTTATTTTCATATTCCACTTTCATTTGCCATATTCTTCCTATCAACCGATCTTTTATTTTACTCTGTCTCTCTCTCTCTTTCTCAATCGATTTTTTTTCTTATTATGCCTTTTGCTAACCTATCATTTCTTCTCTGACGTCTCTACTATTTCCTTATTTCCCATTCATTTATCATATTCCCTCCCACCTTCTCAGAGCAGGAAGGGGGCTATCTATCATCTTATTATTTCTTCCTTGAACAATCTATCCTTTCCTGTCCGGTGCTCTCAGGTGTGTCCGTTTTTTCCCAACACTCCATCATGATCTACCCAATCGAAGAGGAGAAGGAGACCTGCTACATATTGTCTTCCAGTTTTCTTTGCCTATGTTTACCCCCTTTTCAAGTTTACGTTTTTGCTATGCGTCATTTATATATTCTTTTTGTCCACAAGTACCTTACATAATTCTATCTATCTATCTATCTATTGCCAGACGCCTCAATCCCGTTTGGGGTGGCCACAAACAAATCGCCTCCAAGTCGCCCTGTCCCCCGCCATGTCACTCCCCTGCTCCCAATTCACACACCCCTCTCTCATATACATAATTCCTTTTCTATTTTCTCTAGCACTAACTCTTTTCCCATTAATCTATCAATCTCACTCTCCATGCAGGAAATGGTCAGTATAATTTCTTTTACGGTATTTAATCTAGCCTTCTCGTTTGACAGTCTCTAGTATTTCCTCTCTCTCTCTCTCTCTATTACTCTCTCTATTAATCACACTCTCCGCCAGCTTCTCGGAGCAGGAAGGGTGCTATCTATCGCCTTCTTGCCTACGCCCCCATGTCTTTGGGTCCGACAACACCCCACTTTATTACTGTCATTTGCCTACCATGCTCGCCCTACATCTCTCTCTCTCTCTCTCTGGTTGTGTATATATAAATGTGTGTGTGTGTGTGTGTGTGTGTGTGTGTGTGTGTGTGTGTGTGTGTGTGTGTGTGTGTGTGTGTGTGTAACATATCTAGCCTCAAATCTTCAACTATTATCAAGCACTGGTCGAAGAGATCTGACACCCACAGCAACAGTATACGTGACATACCACTGTAAACACACACACACACACACACACACACACACACACACACACACACACACACACACACACACACACACACACACACGATATTAAATTCTTCGACTGCATCTCACTCAGCTGCACTTGATCATTTTTTTTCTCTCTCTCTCTCTCTCTTGCTCTGCATCAGATTAATGGGAAAATACATCACTACGATGCCATTCTAATATAGTCTTGCCAGCATCAAACTATTTCATTCATCTCAAGGACAACCTCATGCAATTGCCAGATGAACTTACTTAGATCAGGGAAAACCTTTCGTATTGCTCGCGTTAATTATATAAGTTATCCAAGTCGGCAGCGACCATTACAACTTATCACCACTCCAACCTTCCCTCCCTCATGCACCTGTCCTGTAAGCCTTCCTTCTTGTTCTCGGAAAGCAAGAAAACGGGAAAAGAAAGAAGGAAAACGCAAACTGATTAAAAAAAAAAAATGGAGGCAAACAGGTATTGGGGAAGCTCTCTCTCTCTCTCTCTCTCTCTCTCTCCCCCCCCCGTCTTTCCATATTTTTTTCTCTACCGTTTTTGTTCTGCTCCTGGTTAGTCATGTCAGCCAGGATTATACTTCAGAATCCAGCACCCCTAAAGTCGTGCATGGGCTGGTGATAATTCGACTTTGGCTTTCATCTTGGCATCTGATTCTCCTTGCATTCTTCTCCACACCGTCGACTGGTTTTTGTTAAGCTTCCATATTAATGTCGTTTCCTCTCACTCCCTTCTAAATCCTTCCTCTCTAATCCCAAGAATACGATTATGAACTATCCCTTTCATTTATGTTAGACGATTTTATTTACCGCAACAACTCCCCCAGTTAAGTTCATGAAGGCTTAATCTTAACCTCCTTGTTCGTCTCTTTCACCGAATGCGATAATATGTTGATAATAAAAATAAATCACAAGTAATCGTGGTTATGTAGTTTTCTTTAGTCTTCCTCTCGATTTCGTTTCCTTCAGTTCCTTGTTTTTATTATTTTTGCTTCCTACGTTTGAGTCCCTTTTCGTTTCTCGTTCCTTCATCCTCCACCATACGTATTTCCTTCTTCCTTACTCCTTCCATCCTTCACTGCTTTTCCTTTTCCATCGTCCATTTCTGTCTTCTCCATCCTTCCTCTAGTCCAATCTACTCTTTAATATTTTCTCTTCTTCTCAATCCTTCCTCCAGCCCATTCTATCCTTCTTATATTTTCTCTTCTATCTATACTTTCTCTACCACCCACCTTCTTATACATAATACTTTTCCTTCCATTCGTCCATCTTCATCATCTTTTGTTCATCTTTTATATCTGCTTCTCATATCCCAATTTCTAATCTCCCTCAATTCCATTCTTCTTCTTGCATCATCTTCCCATTTCCATGACCATTTTCCATTTCTCTTTACAACGGGCTTTCACCTCCACCTTCTCCACTTATATTCTCCTTCCATCTTAACTCTCTCGCATCCTCTTTGCTTCACTTCACTGTTCACTCATCTATTTCCTTCTGTCTCATCCCCTCCTTCCTCTAACAGTCTTAATATCTTCCTTCCACATCCTCTCCTTCTTAGTTTTTTTACCCTCTTGCTTCTGGCTTTCTGATATCACCTTGTAACTTACTTCACTCTCTCTTCTCATTTTAATCTCCTCTTCTCATCTCATCTTAATCTCCTCTTCCTACTTTACCTTCTTTTCCTTTAATATATTTCCTCACCTACCTTATAACCTTTTACACTCTTCGGATCCTCTTCTCTTCTTCCTACTGTCAATATCCCTGCCTACCTCCTCTATATTCCCTGGTTTCCTCCTTTCTTCTTTTCGTTACTACCTTTTGTGTCTATTTCTATTCCTTCTCTTCCTCCTCCTCCTCCATCTCTTCTTTCCTTATTTTCTGCTCTCTCACTTTCTATAATATTATCACAACTACTAACACTATCCTTCTCCTTCTCTTCCTTCTTTCTCTGTCCTCTTTGTGCTTCCTCCTCCTCCTCCTCTCTTAGTTCCATTTTTTCTCCCTTCTCTTTCTTCTTTTCCACAATCTCTCTCTCTCTCTCCTTCTCCTCCTGCCGAGTCTTCCCGCGTGGCTGAGCTCCAAGGCCAGCGACTCCAAGCAGGGCCCAGGGCGGAGTGCCAGGGTAAAAAAATAAGTGTCTGATAAGAAGCCATGTTTTCGCGGCCGTAGGGGAAGAGGAGAGGAGAGGAGAAGAGAGAGGAGAGGAGAGGAGAGCAGAGGAGAGGAGAGGAGGGGAGGGGAGGGGAGAGGAGAGGAGAGGAGAGGAGAGGAGAGAAAAGGGGAGAAGAGATGGGAAGAGAAGGAGAGAAGAGGAGGAGGAGAGAACAAAAGGAACGAGGAGGAGAGGCAAAGGAAGAGGGATGGAGCGCAGCGTGGAAGCGGTTTGGGGAAAAAAAGAAAGGAAAGTGGGCATAGGTAAGAAGAGGGGGGGGTAGGAGAGAAGAGGAAGAGGGAGAGAGTGGATGGAGAAGAGAATGATTCTTGGTGGGAGAGAGAAGATGGAGACGGGAAGTGGGATACGGTGAGAGAAAAGAGAAGAAATGAAAGGAGGAGGCGTGGTAACGAAAAGAGAGAGAGAGAGAGAGAGAGAGAGAGAGAGGTGGAGGTAATATCAATAAACTTACTGGACCTTTAGAGGCTGTTTTAAATGTACGGCAGATATGTGACGAGGTTATCAATAATATTAACAATAAAATGTAATATAAAACTGAAGGTCTCACCCACATAGCAACCCCTCTAAATAAAGCTGGTAGGAAAAAAAAAGCGGGAAGGATCACCAGGTAACACACACACACACACACACACACACACACACACACACACACACCGATATTTTACAAGGGAGGACGACTTAACAGTTTATCTTTTAGTTTATTGTACTTTATAAAGGTAAACAGAAGAATCACCATTTAAATACTGCAGCACCTGTATATCTTAGGTGATCTGTACAAGTGAGGGTAAATGCAAGAAACAGCATCAAAATACCGGTGTCTGTACATTCTATTTACATGGAGAAAGACAACTATTGATTTAACTTTTTATAATCCGGGCGTCAACATACTCAGCTGTGGTTTCGAGGTGACACATCCGTTCAGGTGATTTTTTTAGTGTTTACAGAACTAATGTCTCAACCTTCGCCCGGCAGTTTGTTCCATAAATTTTTAAGTAAAGTGCAGCAAAACTACTTTATTAGGGTGGAAGTCATGAAGAAAAAGGACAACTAACAGAATAAGGGAGGGAAAAGAAGGAGAGAAGATGGAACAGAACGAAAACAAGGAGGAAGCAAATTACAAGGAAGGCTACAGCAGCGTTAGAGGAAATAAGTTATTGTACTGAGGCAAATCTAATGGAAAAAAAAAAAAAAAAAAAAAAAAAAAACGAGGATGACAGCCGGGAAACACGACAGGAAAGTGGGCAAGGACAAGGGACAGCAAGAGAAACTATAATTGAAAACACTTTTGTACCAGGCCAAGAAGACATAACACAAACTACTTCATTCCAAACCAAACATATTCGAACATTTCAAACGAATTGCCTCTGAATTCCGTACCAATGATTTCCTTGCACGGGGTAAAATGATAATGGATAATAATAGATTTAAAAAAAAAATCATCCCAATCAACAGCGATTGAGAGTGACACCTTCACGCAGTAGTAGTGATGTAACCTGATGGGCCCACTGCCTGTTTATACAAGCTCCCTATCCACAAAAAGAAATAAAGAAGATGGTGAACTGTAAAAGGGTATTTTTAATGTGTAGTCGACCGTGCCCATGTTTCAAATGAGTCTGGGGCCACAACATTCACAATCCCAATCCGTATTCTAAAAACATATAACTGGGACAATTACGAAACAGCGTACTCATCAGGCACATCAATCATTCCTTGGTTTACCAAGTTAAAAGGGGTACATAAATCCTTCCATTTCGATCCTTTGCAGTAGCGTAGCCAATTCTCCTAATTATAGGGGCAAAGTCCTATTCTGTGAAGGACCACATAGCATAGTGTGTGTACTTCTGCAGTTCCAATGGGGGAGAGCCAGTGGGGGGACCAAGGGACTGAATGGGGAGGCCCTGGACTTCCTAGCTCTCCTTCCCCTTCCATGGCTACACCACTCATCTATTGTTCTGCCAACACTTTTAACATATTTCACACCTCACTTTCTCACACATTTATTTACTGCTTTCACCCACTTCCCCCTAGGCTTACCACGCATCTTTCTTATCATCATCATTACTATTATTATTATTACCGGTATTATTATCATTATTATTATTATTATTATTACTATAATTATTATTATCATCATTATTATTATTACTACTATCATCACATCATTCTTCCAGATCGGTCTGTTTTTATCTGACAGAACTGGGCAACTCCTACAACCTGAAAACTACGTCACGGTTGCATGAATTCGATTAGTCTTGACTACGAGGCAGGAAAGTCTCTCTCTTTAGTACTGAGATCTACCTTCCAGTCTGACTGCAACTAGCCATTAAATGAGCTGAATGAGGCTTGGAATCTTCGCTAGATTAGAAAAAAGGCCCTACAGTACAAATCATTTCTATCACTATTACCACTACTATTACAACTATACTATTGGAATAACTATTCCGGTATCATCACTATTTTCAAACTACTGCTGCAGTGATTATTATTATTAAACTACCAACGTCTCAAACCACTGTTACTGTTAAAACTATTACTATTATCACTACTACCAACATTAATATTGTGATTATCAGCATTTGGCATATAATCATTTTATCCCACTATTACCATTACCACCATCTTTGCCACCACCCTTACCACCACCTCCACTCCATACAACTTACCCTGAGGATCTACAAGCACTCAGCCCTCCAAATTTAGCGACGGGCCACCGCTAATCCACACAGACTTACGACCGACCATGTTACCTCCCGTAATTACATTCGCGGCCTGGCGGGGGGTGCTTGAGGGGGGGGGGGGAGTGCAGAGATGAGGGGATAGGTTGTGAGGGAAATGGAGAGTTGTGAAGGAGGATAGAAAGAGGGTGAGGAGACATGATGAGAGGCAAGTGCAGGGATGAGGGTTGACATGGGGGATGGGATGAGAGACATGTGCATCGATGAGTAAGAAGACAGGGAAAGACGAGGATTTTGAGAGAAGGGGCTGAGGGAAATGAAAAGGGATGAGGGAAAGAAAAGGTGATATGAGAAGAGGGTATGGGGGGGGGGGAAGGAGTGTAAGGAGATCGAAGCGAGGGGAAAGACTTGTTACGAAAATGTGGGAGTATGGCAGAAGTGGAGAGAAAGACAAACGGGTAAGGAGACAACAGATGATATTATACAAGGAGGGTAGGAGGTGACACAAGTTGAGGGGTCGAGAGGAGAGTAAACGCTGAGAAGATGACGCGTTGAGGAGAGAGGAAGGTTTAGGGACAGTGAATGAATTTTAGGTGAGGGGTTGAAGTCTGTTTGATCGGATGGACATGGCTGAGCTGAAGGGAGATTGTGAGGGGGCTGGAGTCTGCAGATGGTGGAGGAGGGGAAGAGAGGAGCCAGGAAATGAGAAGATTACCAAATACAGATTTGTAGACTCTTTAGAACACAGAAGAAGAAAGGAAGGAAGGAAATGATGGAAAAGAAAGGAGGAAAAGGAGGAGAAACAAGAGGAGAAAGAATCTGGAGGAGGGAGAAATGGGGGCAAGAGAAAGACAAAAGGTTAAGGAAGGAGGTAAAAGGTGAGGAGGGGACCAGGACGAAGAACAGGAGGGAAAAGGAACATACATAAGGGCAAGGAAGAGATGCTGGATAGGATGAAGGGTGCAGCATGGGGACGGAGGGTCTCAGGGAGAGGAAGGGAGGCTGCAGGTGACTGGGATACCAAGGTTTGGAGCGACACAGGGGGTAGTTGGCGCTAAAGGCAGGGGGACATGCAGGGAGTGGGGCCGCTGCAGGGGGGAAGGGGAAAGGCACACGGAAGTATGGAGTGGGGGAGGAGGTGAAACACACATGGAGAAGGGGTGCTTTTAGGGTCGAAGGGCGGCGTCAGTTACATGCCTCGTTAGCACCAGGTACAGGCATGCATGAAAAACTGGCAGACCGCTAGAAATCCAACCCAAGGACGAGCAGCAGCAGCGGCAGCCAAGACGGGAAAAGTATGGAGAGGATTAAGAGGGAAGAAAGCAGAAAGGAAACGGAGAATCTATAGGAATGAGGGAGAGAACAAGGAGACAAGATGAGAATGGAGAGGACGGAATAAGGACGAAGAAAACAGAAAGGAAGAGGAAAACTGACAGGAATGAGCAGGAATACTAAGGAAGCAATGAGGAGAGGACGTTTGAGAACGGAGAGAGGAATGAGGTAGTAGTGGCAGAGGAAGGATAGGAATGAGGATGGAAGAGGAAGAAGAGGAATAAGTATGGACGAAGAAAAAGATGAATATAAAGGGATGCGGTACACGTAAAAGAATATAGATGAAAAGGAGGCTACTGAGAATGCTGAATTAAAGAAAGTGATATATAATAAATGGAGTAGGAGAAGAATGAACACCTGATAACAACTAGAATATGATGATGAGAAGGAAAAAGAAAAGCAGGAATACGAGAGAAAAGATAAATAAGAAGAAATAGCAGCAAGACAGGGAAAAGGGGAAACACACGACTTCGGAAGGAAAAGACATGTATAAATACCCCATAAATCTAAACACAATTCACTCAAGGGAAACGCTGCTAAGAAAACAGGATGCAATCAACAGAAAAAGTAGGAAAGAAAAACAAACTAAATGCAACGTAAAATATCAATAGATAAAGAAAGGCGCACGTATGCAAGCACTATGCACGTCTTCGTGCGCATGCAAGTACACACACACACACACACACACACACACACACACACACACACACACACACGCACACGCACGCGCACACGCACGCGCGTGTGTGTGTGTGTGTGTGTGTGTGTGTGTGTGTGTGTGTGTGTCCAAAACCCTTCTGACGACCATTAATGCATTAACACATAGCATACCATACACTACGTAATGTATGATTTAAAATATACCAAAATAAAGGCATAAAAACTATATCGCTGTGCCTCCCCCTCCCATCTCTCTCTCCAGCGCCACCTGACAGGGCAAAATTTATGGTGAAGATTTATGTGGGCAGGAGGGTGTTGGAGGTGATTGTGGCGATGGCCGTGGCGGGATTGCAGTGGCGGAGTAACAATCAAGTTATTACCCGGGATTGACATTAATGTTTCTCTCCTCATTGCAACACGGAAAAAGATAACGCTTACACACATCCCAAAGTACACAAATGCACACAGACATAGCGCGATGGTACAGTCATATATGAAGGTACCTACATGAACGTACATACATACCTGCACACATACACAACCATTACACCTAAACATCAGCATTTACACACACACACACACACACACACACACACACACACACACACACCAATTATGCGCGCTCACGAAGCCGAGACCACACTCAGTAAGAAACAAATTCAATAACGGTAACCATGTATAAGACACCATATTCTGACATCTCACCATGCGCATCACATATACATAGACCTGGCATAATGTACTCAATATAACCACTGTGTACATGACGATTACAGTGATGGCAAATATATAACTTGAACAAGCATAAGAAAAACTACAGACATAATGGCAGAGCTCCAAACGCGTTTATCTAACATGAAAAAATTATTAGTTTCATAAAACCTCAGGCACGTCACAGTCACTATCAGCAACAACGAAACTACTGTATCTTTGACACCTAAAAATTAAAGGTAAAAATCATGCAAGCAGCAATGTAAAATATTCATGTCGCAAACGCACGAGCCCAAGCACATGCATATTACCATTCACTAACGACACAGCTACCATGGTATACTTATATCTTTATCTATCTATCTATCTACCTATCTATCTATATCTATATACCTATCTATTAACTGTATATAGACAGACAGATAGACAGAGATAGATATAGCATGAATGTGGATTGATATCAGCATATAACTATGGAGATTTTCAATGTTGAACCAATTTCTACCTTATTTCTCCAACTTTGTGACAAATTATTGCCCGAATTAAAGCAATATAATAGTAGACGAACAAAAATAAAACAGCCGAAGACAGATAAGAGTAAAAATACTTTGATGAGAGAGAGAGAGAGAGAGAGAGAGAGAGAGAGAGAGAGAGAGAGAGAAATCGCGTCGACTACATAAGAGGAAGCTTCAGAAAGGGAAGAAAGGGGAAGAGGTGAGGGGCAGCATCAACATGAGAGAGAAGGGAAGAAGATTAGAGAGGGGAGATGGAACGGGAAGGGGGCGTGCACACCTGGTAGGTTAATTGCTGAGAACCAGGTAAAGGGAGCGGAAATAGCCCTACCCCGGCCCCTCCATGCCTCTCCCTACTCCTTCTCTCGCCTTTGTATTTTTGTATTCTTGTATATCTATGGTTTAATGTACCTTTGCTAACTTCTCCTTTGTTCCTCTATACTTTCTTCCCTTCTATGTATCTCTTTGAATCTGTGTCCTTGTTTATCCACGAATTTGTATCCCCAGGTATTCCTGTTTGTGTTTCTCAGTTCTCGTCTCTGTATCTTCGTCACTAGATACCTACTCTTGTTTCTGTGTAAGCTATATATCCATAGAGGTAGGAGTAGGTAGAGGCGGCATAAGGGATTAACCAAGGGTAGGTCAGAGTGAGGCCGACAGACCTGACTCGACCAACATGGCGGCGACCCCTTTGACAGCTGTCTGACTTGGTTCCGCTAACCAGGCGGGAGTGTTTTCTTAGTTGCAAACAGAAAAAATGAGGAAGAAAGTAGGTTATGAATGGAAGGAGAAAAGAAAGTAGTGAATGAATGAAAAAAAGGAAGCATTTAAGAACATATGGTAAAATGAAGGATGGAAGACAAATAGATGATTTAAAATAATATACATCAGCACATTATGAAAAAAGTTTATATCTATTATTCTATATAATATTCAGCTTGACTTTACTAACTCCAGTCATATACATAATGTACACTTACAAATTATAATTCACCGTCAAGATACTCACCGGTGAAATGTAATGGATGGGTCAGATTTCTTATCTCCTCTTTCATTACACCCAAATGCGGCACAGGTGGTGGGCATTTTTGGAGACTTAGGTTATTTGATGGTGAGTTACAACTTAGGACAGAACGTCTCACACCCATAGCTGAACTACAACTAAAACCAGAGGTAGAATGAAGTCTACTTTGTTTCTGGCATTCTCCCTGAGGAATACCAGGTGGACACACAGCTGGAGGTATTAAAGGCTTAATAATCTCATGGCAACACCCACGGAGGTAGGATTAGGACTCTTACCTCTATGGGCACAGCCATAGAGGTAGGAGTGCACAGCAATCTTCAAGTCAGGTAGGTGTTGCCGTGACCTCTTAACTTGACCAGTATGGCCGTTTGACAGTTCTCTGGCTTCACCGGAGCCTTCTCCCGCCGACTCTACCCTAATCCTACCTCTATGTATATATCTACCTCTCCCTCTTTATCAATCTTTGCTTTAGCGTACGATTCATGTATATCTCTTGTCTTCATCTATGTTTACCTCTGTGTAGCTTCGTACTCCGTCCTTGTCAAACTATTTATGCTGATTATATTCTGAAGTATAATAACTACTTTTGCCCTTATGCATTCTTTATCGTCTCTCTAAACATTTTTCTATCTCAGTCTGTATCACTGTGTAACTGTCTAGGATTTCTGTGTCCTTAGGTTCCTCTATTTTTGTCTCTCGCTACCTCTATATCTTCGTCACCATTCTTTTTCTATAGTCTACACCTATGTTTATCTTCCTTCTATATCTGTGCCTCTGTGTCCTTGCTTGGTTGCTTATGTTTTCTGTGTTCTTATGTGCATCTCCTTTCGTTTGTATACATTTGCTTACCTCCGTCTGTGCCCTCCTTTAAACATTTTTTCTGTGTTTTTCTCTGCATCAACGTTTCAGTTTCTTATTTTCATCCCTGAGTATTGCTGAATCACTGGATCTTTGCATATTTATTTAGCTTCGTCTCTCCGGATCTACTGTACGTTTCTGCTTTCCTGTCCATTACTGTTTGTCTCTGAATTTCTTAACTTTATGTTTCCTGTGTGTGTGTGTGTGTGTGTGTGTGTGTGTGTGTGTGTGTGTGTGTGTGTATCTTCGACTGCCTATTCAGCATCATGGTACAACCCTTATCTTATAGTCCGGCTAAATTTTTGCCTCTGTCCCTGCGATTCTCGGTTTATTACACGTACTTTCGTCAGTGTGTTTATGAGTATGTACCCGGACACCGTTGCGTGCTTTAGTTTTTTTTTTTTTTTTTTTTTTTACCTACACGTACCTTTCCTTTTGAGCTAAACTCTTGTGTCTGGATGTCTTTTTCTGTACCCTCAAATAATTTTCAAGGCCTGTATCTTGTTTTATGTCGGTGGTCTTGTGCTTTGGTCTGAGTTTGCGCAATTGTTTCCACTTCTCTGTATCCATGTCTCACTTTGTCGTACAGGCATGTTCATTGTACTTTTGTATCTATACTCAGTCTTCCGTCTATTCAGCATTTTTTTTTTTTATACCTCTAGTTGTTCACTACCATCTATTTTTTCCTTCGTCTCTTCTCATAATTTTCCTCCTTCGTTTATCCTCCAGCCTCCCAAAGTATTATACATGAGATGCAAACAGACTTTACAGCGGGGTACAAGAGCTGATTTATATTCCAATCTCTGCAGTGAATTATAATGAACTGCTTTATATAACACAGTACCACATAGAAAGTCAAGTACCGATATCACTTTGGTAGCACGTAAACCTAACAGCATATTCATACATACACATTCACGCACAATTACATACAGCACACAGACGCAAATCAAAGGGAACACAGGCAAACCTAAAGCCCCCACCAAAATAATATTCAAATAAATCGTAAGGTTGGACCTATTTGGAACATAAGGGTTTTCTTATGCTGAATAAAACTGCGTGTCATTAACAACAGTAAGTCTATCGTCATACACGCTCTACTCACTCAACATTATGGATATTAAAACCGAGCACAGAAAAGCAACGCCACAACGAAATTCATAAACACATATATTGCTACAGCTCTGTGCCTCTCTACACTCTCTACACAACCACAAACAGCCCACACATATGAATGCAAATCAAAACAAGTACCAGCTGACCCACAACCTGCTCCAACAAAATTTCGTATACGCCAGGGCGCCCCGGTAGCGACTGTAATATATTCCCTAACAAATTCCAGAGGGGCGGCGGGGCAAGATACTTCCTTCGCTGGCAAATTAATTTTCTACCGTGAGCCTGAGAAGAAAATGCATGCGTCCCTTGGTTCAGATCGAGGAGTTTAAGTACCGTATTTTAGCTGGTACTAGACGATTTAATAAGCCTAGAAGAGACTATCCTAAAGGGAAGGGTTAGATATATCCGTTATGACATTAACCCCATCACTATCATAGGCAGCGAAAAAGAAATATCCTCTGTATGTATAAATAACGTGAAGGAAAAAGAATCCTCAGCCTGATTTAAAGAATATTATCTCCGACATGGACCACTGCACAGACTTGGCGGAACCTGAGGTAAAAAAAAAGTGAATGCACCTTGATACAGTTGAACCATCTCACCTAAGCATCACTTGAGGCAGGACCGTCATTATGTTTGCCAGTTGTAAATAATTTGCAAACAAAATTGGAAACCTAGCTGTCTGAGCGACTCTACACGCTCTTCGACCAGGAAATAAACTGTAGTAGTAATTCCCATTTTACTACCCTCGAGGTACAGACGCCAAGAATCAGCTACCGTAGTCTAGTTCACTGAAGAGATGTCAACCTACTTCCCTTGGTTACATTACATGATATAAAGTTCCAGTCACCTCTACAGGATCCAATCACTGCAAGGCCGTCACTCGGAATAGAGCACTTTGAGCACTCGACCACCAGACGCTGAGAGGACGTACTTTTATTTAGCAGGAAATTTGAGAATGCTCGAAAACTTTATAAACAATTGTTATATTTGGCATGCGTGTAAAGTAAAGAGAAGGCTATTTGGCACGCCTGTAAAATAAAGAGAAGGCGTGGACATAAACCGACGTTGCTAAGCAAACCAATTGTTGGAAGGAAAGAAATTAACAGGAAATTTTTTGCAGCCACCCACGATGCTGCCAGACGAGTATATGCAAGTACACCTTCGCGAAGATTTATTCCTGTGACAAAGTTTCCAGTAACAACACCGAACCTCCACAAGACAAAGACATTAACCTCTTCAACCCGAGGACATCTTTGCATTTTGCTCTTGCTAGTTCCAGATGATTTTACTTAACATAGGAGAGACTTTTGAAACTGGAATGAGTCACATATAGCTTTTATTCATCCCTTCACTTTCATAAAGGATGTCTCGCCCAAGCTGAATAAAATCATGTAGCCGTAGCTAGAATATAAGAGATAAGAGGTCTTTGCAGGTAAGGAAATTAAGAAGATTCTTTTTTTTTTTTTTTTTACCCACCCACGACGATGCCAAATGAATGTGCACCCAGCCCTTCGCCAAGCCTCACCTCCGTGTGGCAACCCCCAGTAACAACACTAAGGCGTCAAAAGGGTACAGGAGCGAGGGTGCCACGAAAAAAGGGGTATAAAAACAGGCAAGTCGTCCAGGAAGGGTGTGGGAAGTGCTTGTTCCGTTGGTGACATTCTTGCGGTCGGACGAGTTGGGAGGGAAGGGGAGAGATTAGGGGAGGGGAGGACATGAGGACAAATGTTTTCGGGGACAGCAACTGATGGCGTCGAGAAGGAACGAGAAAGACTTTCGTTCTTAACCACTACGAGCTTTAACCGAGCAATAAAAGCAATTTAATAGGGTACAAACTCTTTAAAAGGAGGCAGTTTGCGCCCGACCGCGACATCGAAGCACCTCAGGCTACGGGATGGAATGCAACATACGGGAGCAGTAAGGAGAAGCAAGTCAGCCCAGGCGACAATGGGTACAGATGGGGAGGAAGCGGGTTTCACTAGTGATCGTTGCATTCTGGCAAATATCGCACACCCTGAATCGCCTACGTTCGTTCGCAGTTTATCAAAGAGACGCGCTCCAGTGTGCTACGTTAATCCTCAATGTATATGGATTAGTTAGTGTTAGCAGGTCTGCATAACAACCTGTGGGACAATGCAGGGTGTAGTGGTTCTCTTAACTGTGAACACCTCTCCGCACCCTGACGAAGCACTATGTGATGAGGACCCTGACAGGTGAGAAGAAATACGGTGGGTAGTCGACATGAGGGGGAAGGACGCTAAGGCAGAAAGAAAATACAGATAAAGAAAAGAGGAGACAGGATAAAGGGGAAAAATAGAAGAGGGAAGTGATGGGGAGAAAAGAAATGGGACAGAAGCAGATGAGGAAAGGAAAAAAGACAAAATAAGGAAACGGAAGAAACTGAGGGAGAAAAGTGGAGAGGTGAAACAAGAGGCGAAAACCGAGAGAGAAGGAGGTGGAGAGGGAAAAGGAGACGCACAGGGAGAATATGGAGGGAGACGCAAAGTGAGAAAAGGACAGAGGCACGTGTGAAATAACAGGGACGCAGAGGAAGAAGGGGGAAGATATGCAGGGAAAGTAAGACGATATGGGAGAAAAAGAGAAAGACGCGGGTGGAGAGAAGGGGAGAGAAGCAAAGGAAGAAGACATATGGGCAGAAAAGATGACATAAGGGAAGAAAATGAAAGACGTAAAAGTAGAAAAGAGAAGGGACGTACAACGAGAAAACGTAAGAAGACGCTGAAAAAGAAAAAAAAAAAGTTATTTGGAGAAAGGAAAACAGAGCGCAGTGACAACCGGACACTACAGTTTAAGCTAAAAATTAAATTGTTATTAACAGTTAAGCATTCAATGAGTTATATGCAACGCAGGAAGTGCCATTTTTCTAAGCCCTTAATAACACATAACTTTATAATTTCACAATGTAAACTTTGAACGTCCAGTAAATTAATGTGGAACGACAGTATGTTAAAGCCCCTAATATCATGTTACTGGAATATCACATAATTTTAGAGCTTCAGAAACTTAGAATTACACGCTATATTCACTGTGAGGTGACGGAAAATTTAAGCCCTTAGATTTTCATAACTGGAGACCTACACAAGGTAACTTTAAAAAGTTCTATAAACTAAAGTGAAATTGCCCATATTAATAACACGTAATTTAAGCTCATCACCGAGTCAGCTTTAAACTCTCTATGAACTAATGTGGACCGACAATTATGCTAAGCTCATAAGAGTACGTAGCTGCTGACATTCACTTGGGGGGACTCTATTTTCATCTGCAAATTTTCGTACCCTTTAATTGCGAATAGGATCCTTGCAACCTCTGGGTATTTCTTATTTACCTTAGGAAAGTATTATTAAAATGAAAGGACTGGAAATACTCCATTATCAATATCATATAATTAAATGTTCTTTTAACTCTTGTGGAAAGACCATTTGATAAGCTCCTAATATCACTTAATTGCAGGCAATGACTTGAGCGACCGCCGTAATTTTCACAGACAATTTCTCGAGACCTCTTCACTAGATTTCGGACAAAGATGGATGAGGTTTCTAATGGGACACATCATCTGCAGTAAAGAGGTGGAAAGGTCAGGGTCGGGAGGATAAATCTGCACCACAATTTCCACATACCATCCCCGAGGGCTGGGGGTAAATAGAGTTATAAAGAATTATGTTTTATCCCCGCGTCCTTCACCTAACAATACGTCCTTCACCCCGGCCCTTCAATACGAGGACTGAAGCTGAACAAAATCACCTGGCGATAGCAAAATAACACGCCACTATACCCGAGGACTAAGGAGACAATGAGTAATAATGACTGCTGCTGAAATAACCGCGTCCTTCATATGACTTTTAACCATCACTTAGAGGTCTCCCCTAAACTAAATAAAACAGTCTGGAGGCTACAACATATCTCTGGTTAAACCTCAAGGCCACACCCGAGGGCTCAGAATAAATTGACTAATAAAAAATTGTTGTTATATCCCCCAGTTCTTCATCTCAGCCAGCGCAAGCTTTAATCTTCAGTACGATCAATTCTCTAGGATATATTCTTAACTAGCTCTGCTACCCGGCGATGCTCACCCAAGTTACAGGTATTCCTAGCTCCTGCGGTGCATACAACACAACTGAATTCTTATTCTGAAAACTGTATTTACAGTTCATTACTGCCTTGTTGGGACTGGGGTTCAGGGACTGGAGCCCCTCCCTCAAACCCCTATGCGTAGTTAGTTACGTTCACTTATGTCTATAGCTATGCACAATTTTGCATTTCTATCTTGAAAACTATATGCATAGTAACTATTTTCCCAAAGGAGTCGGGATCCTAAGCTGCGCTATCTCACTCTGAACCCTGCGTGCTATCCGTGTGGTTCTTGTGACCTCCTGTTCGGACATATATGTACCCAGGCAAATACAGTACTTAATACTATATACAGATCTCATTAGTCACGACATACACTGCAAGCATAAAAGATTTTTGGATGCAACAATAAACTGGTAAAGAAGTGGAACCAGATCGTCTCCTTAACCTACAAGAATACCCACGAGAAATGCGTCTGCTTCTAGCTCCATTGCTTTGTGGATTAATGTTATTACTTTATTGCCAGGATTGTTGCTTTTATTACTTTATTTCTCGGCACTAAAGGCGAGGTACATTGTGGGGTTGTGAGAATGAAAATAATAACTTTTTCCGTGGTTTGTTCGCTCAGAGAAACCACAAAAAATCAGTGATATTTTAGCGATGACAGTGTAGACAATACTGTTATTTGACGTGCAACGCTCAGAGGTCAAGGACAGGGAGGATTAAAATACAGAACATTCTCATAACCTCAATTCCCAGACACTGCAGACAGACCTTGAAACAGCGCTAATTCAACCCTAATTCACAGCAAGTTCACGCTTCTCACTGTCAATACAATCTTAGTAGTCTTTTCCAGCTAGCGTCAGATGATTTTATTCAGCTGTGAGAGTCTTATACGATTAGCCTTATCAAGGGTACGTTTACTCAATTTTATTTCCTCTGACACAAGACTTTATTTTTCTTCCCTACCCCAGACCGAGTCACTGGGACTAGGAATATTGCATATATACATCACTGTACTGAAGATGTAAGGAATAGTTTAACATTTTCATATCCAGCTGAAAGAAATAATATAGCAATAGATATAAATACAGAAATCATGCTAAAGGTCTGAAAAGAAAAAACATATATATGTTAACAAAGGAACTCTCAATTCGTAAATTCGTCCAGGGATTAAATGAAATGAACAAATAAATATTCGGTGCATGAAATAATAACCCGGGAACTTTATAATAGGGCCTACTCTTCCAAAATTAATTAAATAATAACCCGTAATGGACATAATAATTCGGCATAAGTATCACGCATGGAACATACACAACAAACAGCGAAGGGGGAGAGAAGAATGGCTACCTGAAAACCTCTCTCTCTCTCTCTCTCTCTCTCTCTGCAGTCTAGTAGGACACCCTGTGATAGGATTAGCATGGAGTGTCCCGGGGGCAGGGGTGTAATAGAGGGCCAAGTCAAGTTAGTGTTGTGATGGAGGGAGGGACGCTGCCTCAGGTGGGAACTGGCCTGAACTGGCAACTGGTACTGGGAACTGGTGATTGGTTTCTAAAGTGTAACTGAGAACAGCTGATTGGTTTCTAAAGTGTACTGAGAACAAGTGACTGGTTTCTAGTGTACTGAGAACTGCTTACTAGTTTAAGTGTACTGAGAACTAGTGACTGGTTTCTAAAGTGTATTAAGAACAGCTTTCTGGTTTCTAAAGTGTACTGAGAAGAGCTGACTGGTTTCTAAAGTGTCCTAAGAACTAGTAATTGGTCGCTGATGTAAACTGGGAGATGGTAACGATAATTAGTCATTAGTTTCTGATATGAACTGGGGAGTGGATGCTAAAATGTGCTTGGAGGTGGTACTGAATACGGGTGACATAGTGTACTGGAAGCTGGTACTAAAACATCTTGATACGATTATGAATGTACTGACAATTGGTGACTGGTTTTTAAAACGTAATAGGAACCAGTCCTGAGAACGGCTGATTTGTATATAAAGTGTACGGCAATACTCATTGGCACTGAGAATTAGTAACTACTATCTAAAGTGTGATGGGAACTGAAGAAATATTGAACGGTCCATCTGGTTATATGGTTACCACTCAACGTAGTAAATGACTTTCTGGATTAAAGGAGACCATAATTATGACTTGTTACTCAGAACAGAGTACCTGAAGATTACAGGACATTGAGTGAAAGGATGGTGGGCGCCCTCACCAACCGAAAAATACCAAATGATATCTAACGTGCACAGCTAGAGATGACTGTATTTTGTTGCTATAACATGGTTTTACCCAGACTAGATTTCTCAAATTGCAGGGATTTAATACAGTCTTTAATAATCCTATAATTAGTAGGGGGCTTTCCTAAACCTAACATCGTCTGCGAGTTCACAGACTAAACTATAAAAAGATCTCACTCTCTTGAGGTAATTAACCCTTTCACTGTAGTGCACAAACTCCCAGCTATTTTATTCTGGAGAGATAAATCCTACGTTGTGAAAGAGTAAAAAATATTCCCTCCTACCCTTTTACTGTGAGAGCTTATGTGTTTTAACTCTACTTTCATTTACAGAGAAGAAAATAAAAATCCCTCCTACCCTTTCACCGTGAGAGCGAGCTAATGTGTTTAACTATTTTATTTTACAGAGAAAAGCCCTACAAAGTCAAAAGAGTTCAATAACCGACTGTAAACTAATAGTGGTTGTAAAAGTGTAGTGGGAAACATTTTTGAAATTCTAGAATACTGGGAATTCCAACTGGTTTCCTGAGAGTTAAGAGGTGAGAAACTTATGGGGACAAACAAATGGTAGAATCAGACAGAGGAGAATAACCATTAGCAATAATATTCAGGTGGTACAGTGCTACAATGATGGCTGCGGTAATGGTGCGGTATGTGTGGAGGTTGTAGTAGTGGCTGGAGCATGCGGAAGATGTGGATGTGATTGGTGGAAGATGTGGTAGTGGTGGGGTATATGTGTGGAGGATGTAAACATTGACTGGGTATATGCAGATGTGAATGTGAGTGTGTCAGGTGTGCGAGGGGATTGGTGGACGTTTCGGTAATACTGTGGTGGAGTATATAAGTGGAAGTTATAGCAGAGGCAGGGAATAAGTGCATTATGCTGAGGCAGTAGAGTACAAGTGAAAAGTATGGTAACGGTGGGATTTAAGAGAAGCTATGGTAGTACTAGGGTTTAAGTTGAAGCTGGAGCGAGTGATGATACTGGATTGATGGAGGTAACTGCACTGTCCTAAAGTCGGTCAACGTAAACAGCTAAGGCAGCAATGGCAAAAATAACAGATAACAACAATGGGGGTCGCGGTGGTGGTTGTAGCAGAAAGTTATATGGCAGTGGTAATAAAAGTATTGCTTTGGCACAACTGAACACCGTCTTTTAATTTTGTTTGGGACAAAAGAAGCAATGTTGCTTTTAATAACTCAGAACTCATTTCCTTCATCTTCCAATTCGTCACAACATTCCACATGACTAACCCCTGACCTTCAATAACACACAACTTAATCTCTCAACATCCTTGGTGTCTTTTTTCTCATGATCCATCTTGGAAAGATCTAATTGCTTCTTTTGCAAAACCAGCTTCAAAGAGATTATGTGAGTTGAACAAACTCCATGCTTTCTGCAATCATACACGCCTGCAGAAGAAGGGCATTATTCTCTCGTGTGTGGAGTACAGTTCTCGTGTGTTGGGGCTTATCACATACAGCACTTATCAACAGGGTGGAGTCAAAGGCTATTTGTCTCATTAACTCCCGTCTTCTCATTGACCTCTTTTAGTCTTTCGCTCTCTTCTGCCGTGGTGCATCTCTCCCTCTATCTTCGATCACTTTACGTCACACTGCTCTTCTGAAAACTCTGCCTGCTTCCTTCATTACGGCAGGCACGCAACCTCCTCTTTTTCCAACTCTTTGATGGAAATCAGTACTCTCTCTTGCATGTAAACAACTGCTCAACTCTGGGAACTATTAAACACAATCTATCCAGGTATCATGCAATGGAAGCTAATGTTCTGGCATTCTTTTATGTCATTTTCAGGGGACAATTTATGTGGGCCATTAGCCCGTGTGTGTGTGTGTGTGTGTGTGTGTGTGTGTGTGTGTGTGTGTGTGTGTGTGTGTGTGTGTGTGTGTGTGTGTGTGTGTGTGTGTGTGTAGTAGCAATATTAGCAGTAGCTGTAGTAATAAAAATAGCAGGGATGGTGGGGTTTGTAGTAGTGCCTGTGGTGGCAGAAATGGTATAACTGATATCAATAAAGGTGAATGTGTCAGTGGTAGCGGTGTCAGTGCTGGTGGTAGTGGTGTCACGGTAGTGGAAGTGGTGTCATGGTGGTGGTGGTGGTGTCATGGTGGTGGTGGTAGTGGTGTCAGTGGTGTTGGTGGTGTCAGTGATGGTGGTGGAGGTGGTGGTGTTAGCGGTGGAGGCAAGGCCATGGGAGGCGTGGATGGCTGGTGAGGGTCGCCAGGATATGCTAGGGGCGTCGCTTATAGAATTTCCTGCCGGTGGAACAAGTTTGCGGGATCCCACGCTAGACCGCTGACCAGGCTAAGACGCCCTTCCTCTTGGGCACCCTCTCTCTCTCTTTTCATCTCTTATAATTTATGTGTCTCTTATAATTAATCTTTTTTATCTCTTATAATTCATCTCAGCTTCTTATGCTTAACCTTCTTATCTCTTATAATTTATCTTTTTAGCTCTTCTATAATTATCTTTTTATCCCTTAATTTATCTTTATCTCATAATTTATCTTTTTATCTCTCCTATAATTATCTTTTTATCTCATCTTTTTATCCTTATAATCAATTTTTATCTCCAATAGTTCCCTTTTCAGATCTCTTACTTTTTTTCTCACGTATTCATCTTCGCTTTCTGTATAAATTACCAACTTTCCTAACTCTTACTTTCCAGCTTTCAAATGCCCTATATTTTCCTCCTTTAAATCTCCTATTTTTCTCTATAATCTCCTAATTTCCTCCTTTTACAATATCCTGCTTACCTCTTCCTATAACTTCCTAGATCCTCTTTTTATAATAGACTTTTATCTTTATATGACCTACTTTCCCTTCTCAGTTTCCTACTTTTCTTTTTCCACTAACTCTCCCTCTCTCTCTCTCTTTCCCACGCTCCTTCATCTACTCGCCTCACTTTTTCTTCTTCCTGCCCTACCCCGAGTTACTTTTTTACCTGCCCTTTTTTCTCCCTCATTGTACACACCAAGCAAGGTGTATCGACCACCCACGAGAAATTTCACTCTCACACACGCACACGCGATGTCAACCTCTCGATGTGCACTCAAAGGAACTAATCTAGACAGACTGAACATAAAACATCCATCAATGCCCACAGATAAGCTCAGTCAGTCTCATATCTGCACATCCACGCAAGGGATGCCGGCCAGACAAATATTATAAACTCTCTCTCTCTCTCTCTCTCTCTCTCTCTCTCTCTCTCTCTCCATAAACAGACGAAGTAATGAGACCTGACTGGCGAGCAAGGCACTTCACAATTGATAACCTCTTTGCGCGTCCAATTGCAAGAAAATGAACCAAGATATAAACAACGATAGAGTCAACGGGGAAAGACCAGAAGACACCGCATTTGCATACACTTCCACCCCTCCTCCTCCTTCTTTTACAGATCTCCAAGTGCCTAAACCACCTTCACCATTTATATATTTCCTCCTTCATATTTCTTACTCGCTCTTTCTACTACAAGATCATTTTCCTCCTCCTCCTCCTTCCGTCGTATCTTTCCTCCTCCTCCTCCAAATCCTCCAGATGCCTGACTCCTCTCTCTTCACCTGCTGATACCTGTTTTATCGTCCTCTTTTACCTCCACCCTGGCGTCTGATGGTGAACATATTTTCCTCCTATCTTGATATCACTATAACGTGAACTGTTCAAATGAAATATTCTACCCACAAAATGACACTATATTTACTGTAAGGACGTGGTAGTTTCATCCTCTTTCTCCTCCTCTTTAGCATTTATTCTTCCCCCCCTCCCTGGAAATCTCTTCGTGCTCTTTCTTCTACTCGCACTCTTCCTCCAGCTAAGCCCAAACGCACAGCACTCTACCCACCTTCACTCTCACACACACACACACACTTGAACACTCCCTCCCACACACACATACACAGTCACCCCAATCTCGTACATCTTCCAAAGCGAACACAAGAACAAAGTAAGCGTCGCATTCCAGCTCGTAACTCCAACTTGGGCTATCGGGAGGGGCAGAGGACATCATCATTTCAACCATAAACACACTTACTGCCGAAATGGGTCGTATTTCTAAGGGTATGAGCGCCGGAACGAATTAAGTGTCTCGTAAGGCTGATTCTTCCCTTACGCTGGCCATCATTCTGAGGTCCAAACTCACCATGATATCTCTCGTCGAAGTGATCACTGTTAATTTTTCCCGTTTCTTTTCCTTGAGCGAAGGTAATAGACTTGGGAGGAAAAACTGAAACCATCCACCAAAAACATATACTCCTGATGAAGCAGCATCCAGATATATCAATTCAACTAAGCATAAATAATCCTTCGTCTAGTATGCTCGTTGCTGCTTAAACATCTATTAGCAAATGATGAATGGCCTGGGTGGCATTAATTTCTACCCACATCAACTAGAAAACAATGCATAAACACTTACAGCACAAAGCCTCCCACGAAAATTTACATCATAATAATACCTGATGATATGTTGGTGTGACAGGCTGTTGGAGAATATCCAGTATTTTCCCTTGACAAACAGTAAATAAATATACACAAACCTGCGAGAAAAGTAATGAGCAAAGGTACGTCATAAAATTTTCCTGAAATTATTTAAAGACAAACGAAAATTAAACAAAATAACACATCAAACTAACCAAGCGAGTATATTTCCCAAAGATATCTACGGTACTTTTTCTAGTACATATATCTATCGACTAAAAAAAATGATCCGCAAACGACCGATATTATGGAAGCCTGAAGTAACGATGATTAAAATTTTTGCTGATAAGAACTCACTGACAACGAACATGAAGTGACAAAAACATCGGCCAATACATATTCAAGCACAAATATACAAACGAACAAGCGATAGATATGAAAAACCTGAGTGATAGATAAAAGTGCTTTAGTGGCACATTAATAAAAGAAAATATCCATCCTTCCATTCATTCCCTTACGCTGCAGCATGTGAGGGGTGGCCGAACAAAATGATCTCTGGACACTCCCGTCACTAAGCAACAACTGCTCACCTCATGACACAACACCCTCCTCCATACACTCATGCAAAACATATTAGGTATACAAAACGGAGTAAATTATTCAAAAATTACACTAAATGATAAAAGCATAAGATTCTTTTATGCAAATAAAAAATGTAAATTAAATAAAGCAAAGATGTAAACGATATGCTGAAAGTGTACCAATTACTTCAATTTACATCTATTCAGCTCTTGTATCCATTTCAGTTCTTCAAGTATACAACTGGTTAACACAAACATTTCTCTTTGGTGTATTCATCCTGCTATTTTCTTCAGTCTTTTCTCTTTTTTTGGGGGGGTGGGGGAGATTTGAAAAAGAATAATGTTTTTTTTCCTCTTCCATAGCTTTCTTTGGTTGGATAAAGCCTTTAGGATCCAAACCATTTTTTTTTCCCCTGGATAATAAAGCTGTAACATTAAACCTTCAATGCTTAACACACGTCAAATATCATTTCCTTCCCAAATATACGACACTTAAGTAAGCAGCATTAAAAAATGAAAAGAACACTAAAACTTCCGTTATCCATTTATATATATATATATATATATCACTAAAAACGTCAAGATCAAGAAACAATGGACATGTTAAAAGCCAAACCACCCCGCCACAAAGCTATTATAAAACCCGTGTTCAGCCAACGCCGCAGTTGGTCCACAATATTATAAGCCTTTACAAATTTTCAGGTGAAGAATTTCGTGGCATGACTTTTCTACAATATACTACGGCCGCCAATAGGAAAGAAAGAAAAATAAAACAGTGTGTGTGTGTGTGTGTGTGTGTGTGTGTGTGTGTGTGTGTGTGTGTGTGTGTGTGTGTGTGTGTGTGTGTGTGTGTGTGTGTGTGTGTGTGTGTGTGTGTGTGTGTGTGTGTGTGTGTGTGTGTGTGTGTGTGTGTGTGTGTGTGTGTGTGTGTGTGTGTGTGTGTGTGTGTGTGTGTGTGTGTGTGTGTGTGTGTGTGTGTGTGTGTGTGTGTGTGTGTGTGTGTGTGTGTGTGTGTGTGTGTGTGTGTGTGTGTGTGTGTGTGTGTGTGTGTGTGTGTGTGTGTGTGTGTGTGTGTGTGTGTGTGTGTGTGTGTGTGTGTGTGTGTGTGTGTGTGTGTGTGTGTGTGTGTGTGTGTGTGTGTGTGTGTGTGTGTGTGTGTGTGTGTGTGTAGACTAAGCAGAACTAGTTATTAAAGCCAGTGTATCCGTGAGTGACTGTATGAGTGCTTGTGCATGTGCTCGTAAATCGCCTCAAGCATAAATCAAGTGCGTGCGTGTGAGTGCGCACAAGGACACTAAGACGGGGGGAGAGGGGATGATTGAGTGCAGTGGGGGTGTAATTAGGAGGGCAATTAAGTGGCACGGCCTCGTCCCACGCTGCACCCCCCTCCCCTCCTGTCCTGGGGTGTAAGAGTGGAATGTGTGGTTCTTGTTGTCTCTTTCTTCATCACTCAACTCGCTTAGTCTCTTCAAACTCGCTTCACTCACTGGATTTACCCTCTCACTCTGATTCACTCTAACTCGTTGCATCTCACACTTCATTCTCATCGCATATTCCCTTCATTAACCCTCTCCCTTCACTGGCTGAACTCATTATTTACAAATTACCTTCATTTTTAGTTTTTCACTCTCCTCGCTCAAACTCGCTTCGCGGCTTTAACTCGTTCACTATCTTAACTTGCATTCCTTTCACTCCCTTCACCCCCTCGCTTCCCTCAGACTCGCCTTTGCACATTTATATCGTTCTTTTCACTTCCCTTCATCATTCACTTCCCACTCACTCCTTTGGATTAATCTGAGAGTCACACTTCCTTCTTTCTCCTCTCCCACTCACTTCAGTCCTATATCTTCACTTCTCTTCTCTTCTCAGGCACTTCCCTTTCCACAGTCAAATTTTCACACCTGTCACATGTTCACTCAAATTCTATCATTCTCTTGACGTCATTTCCCACACTCTTTACTCTCCTCCTGCTTATCAGTCTATCTCTTAATTCGCTTATTTCCTTGCAGGTCGCTCGCACCCAATACAGTCTCTCTCTCTCTCTCTCTCTCTCTCTCTCTCTCTCTCTCTCTCTAGGATCGCAGATAGATTAAGGACTGACAGAAAAATAACATACCAGGTACCAGTATTTTAAATGAAGATACACGCGCACAAACTGAACAAACAGTGAACATCGACAGAGCATACCTGAAACAAATGAAACTCGCAGACACGCCTAAAATCTGAATTATGCATATACAGTAAAATCCCCTCCTTAAGACAACAATAAAACAAGAACATGAGTAAAGCACAGTTCAAGAGTCTACGGAGACCTGACGCCATATTCCAAAGTGCCTCCTCCCGTCACCTCTCACCATCCCTCCGTTCCCCTCCCCCCTTCCCTCCTCTCCCCCCTCCCCCCTTCCCTCCTCTCCCCCCTCCCCTCACTTCCCCTCCCCTGAACACACGAATAAAAGCCTCCTACTGTACTGACTAGCTGGCACCAGAGTATATTTTGGTTTTGGTGGCAAATGTATGCTCTGAGTATTGTTCTGCACTTCAGGTATAAATTACAGTATACGAAAATGGTACTTCAAATGCAGGTAAATAACGTTTTACCTTACAGTAGCTACTCATTAGGCTGAAACTGCCCTCAGCCAAGCGGTCACATACCTGTGGAAGAAAACGAAACGTGTTAAATTATATGCATTAGAAGCGCAACTACTATGACATAAAACTGGCCACATCTGCACATCAGCTCTATGAAAATTACACACACTCTATGAAAATTACACACAGTCAGACAAGACAAATACTGGAGTGCATGGATACATGTACATTTCATGCAAAGGCATGTTATTTGGATGCCCTGTCCAAAATGTTGCATTCCGGGCTCACTCATATACTTTACCGCCCACTCCTGCAGGGAGACCTCCGGATCTCCGGACTTAGATAGTTGGTTTTGGTACTATTCTGACAGGCAAAAAAGCGATATGAACAAAAATTATTAGTGTCGATGAGGTTGTTATTAAAAACAGAGCCATCACTACGCACTGTGACTGGATGAAAGTTATACCACAGTTACCACTAGAAACAGACAGCCTCAAACAGTGTAACTATGGGTAATTTTGTACCACAGTTTGCATCATGGCCACGTTGCCTCTAAAAATATGAAAAAAATAATAAATGCCACAGCCACCAACAAGTTGCCACAAAATGCGTGTATCAAGAAAAAAGTGTAGGGTGACTCTCACACTGAGAAAGTATCAGCCCGCTGGGGGAGAAATCATTAAAATAGTAAATAAGAAGCAACACTAAGTGAGTGCAGCACCCGCCCCGAACTAGTCTATGGCTTAACATTTGACACTGGCCTGTGACCTTGACCTTTGACCGATTCCTCTCAAAAATTAATTATTGTCTGATCCTTAACATTTCCATCGAATATGAATTTTGACCTTCCTCTGTGCCCTTGACCTCTGACTGACTGTTCCCAAAATATAATCCCTCTATACTTGGCCAAATCTGACCCAACTGAAATGAGTATCAGTGTGTATCAATGCACTGTGAAAAGTTAACTTCTGAAGAAAAAGTTCAAACAATTTCTCTTTACTATGTATATTTCATTACTGGGTTTTTCCTTTTCTTTTTTTTTCTGGGGGGGGGGGGGTGCTGGGTGTAGGAGGCAGCTTACAAGGAAATAAAATGTAGGAGGCGGGAAATAAGGGATAGAACGCCAAAACCTTGACTGGTAAGCTGATCAAAATTCGTCATTATTTAAGTACTGCAATCAAGTGGCAGCAAGAGACAACATTAATTCACTCCAGCCACTGCAGACCTGAACACAATACCCCAACAAGGTAGCACTCACGCCTGGCACCTCTTCCTCTCTTCCCTTCCCCCATCCCCTTCCGTTCCCTTCTCTCCCCAACGAGGACAAGGGGTTCATTCAGCAGGGACCTCGTTAAACAGAGAACCTTAAGAATCAGGGTCCCTAGAGAGTAGAAGTCCTATCAAATAATAAGGTATCTCTGTTCTGGTCGTATGTTTATTATTTAGCGAAGCAAAACCTTAACAGAAAAAGAAAATAGCAATAATGATAAAATAATACAATAATAATAATAATAATAATAATAATGACTCAGTTCTGGTCGTAAGTTCATTGTAAACTGAATGAGTACTGACTATAAACAGGGGAGAATACTGTGCACAATTCTCGTAAGCCCAGACGGAATATAAAATCTCTCTCTCTCTCTCTCTCTCTCTCTCTCTCTCTCTCTCTCTCTCTCTCTCTCTCTCTCTCATTTGTAACGTAAGTAAGGTTAACAATTGAAAAATAAAAATCTACTGGTCTTACTTTTACTTGCACCCGTGTGAGGCCTCCAAGGGGATACTTAAAAACTTATGGAGAGAGAGAGAGAGAGAGAGAGAGACGTACGTCCACTGGAAGCAAAATTATTTCTCTGTAACAGCGAAGAGTAACGTATGTGACAGAAAGGCCTAAAACGAATTAAAAATATCTTTCTCCAATCTTACGCTCAGTACAAAAGCTGAATTCTACATTCCAGGAAGCTGGAAGATTAAGGCCTCCAAGATGACTCCTAAAACCTCTCTTCTGCATGTTCACCCACTTAGATAATGTGTGTTCCATTTCGTTCTTGTGACACCGGAGACCAATGAACGAAAAAATTAAGATTTGCAAGATATAGTTCGTTCACCGCAAACACACGCGACTTGATAAATTTAACACCAAAGAGCAAAATGCATGAGAGTAAGGTTTAGAAGTATCTCTCTCTGTATCGATCTATCTATTCTATCTGTCTATTAATCGACTCATTGTAAACCCCGCAGTCGTCGTCAGTCTTGTAATAGCAGAGAGTAACGTGCTGGGGAGTAAGGCCTCCAAGTCAGAACCTTCATTGCTTGTGACAGGACCAGGCAGACAGGACGCTTTTTGTTTACTGATGAGAGACTGACGCTCGACCACACGCGAGCCAAGAGAAGGGGAGCCAGAGGAGAAGGGGTTAAAAGGGTTGACAAGGAGGAGGGATAGTGAAGAGTGGAGGGAAGAGGGATGAGGAAAGGAAGGAAAGAGGGTGAGAGATGTCTAGATGTAAGGACACAGATATTAGGAAAATTGGAAAGGAGGAAGAGGGGACCAGCGGAATTTGACATACATCCAGTCACTCAATAATAAAGTTTTCGAAACTCTCTGCTCCACTGCACCTGGCAAGGAATCCATATCAGAAAAAAAAAAAAAAAAAAAAAATGCCAAAGATAGAAACAATACCGTCAACTGTCATTATTGCAATAAGTACAAGAACGAGAACAGGGAAAGGAACAGAGAGCAGTGCAAACAAGGATAATATTAACAGTTAGAAGAGGGGAGGAGAAACAAAGACGAGAAGGAGCGATAATGGAAATGATGGGTGGTAATAAAAAGGAACAAAGAAAAGGAGGCATGAAAAAAGAAGTGAAGTAGGAGCAGCGAGATGAGAGGAGAGGCAAAGATGGAACAGAGAAGACAAGAGAAGTGAAGTAGGAGCAGGGAGATGAGAGGAGAGGCAAAGATGGAACAGAGAAGACAAGAGAAGTGAAGTAGGAGCAGGAAGGACATGAAGGGAGAAAGAAAAGTGAAGATTATGAAGAAGTGAGGAGAAACGACAAGGAAGAGAGAAGCAAGAAAAGCCAAGAAAAAGGTGAGACAGAGAACCGACCATAAAGGAAGGCAAGCAGTTGTGAGAAAATTCCAAACACAGCAAGCAATCTGCCAACCATCAAAGCAGACATGCAGGCGGACAGGCAGGATTCCGAATGTGGGAAGCCTGTATCGTGTTCCCTTCCTTTATCCGGAGGTCCATTATCTTTACTGTCTTTTTATTGGCGTGTAACACAGTCTGGTATCATTATCTTCTTGGCATTTTGTGTTCATACTCGTGTAATTATCTGACTTTTTCCTTTGGGCATCGAAGCGAGGACTACTTTTCACTCTCTCTCTCTTTCTCTCTCTCTCTCTCTCTCTCTCAGAATAACCCCCTTCCGCACGATGAATACAAAGGCTTCTTCGTGCAATAGTGTGTGTATCCAGTACCTGGTTACCAATATGGAGAAGACATGTGGTAATCATTAGTAGAAGGATAAATTAGGAAAAAAGGGAAATGAGGTGAGAACTTCAATTATACAGAGACAGGGAATGAATTATGTAAAAACAGAGAGCAGTGGAGAGAATGACGATAACAAAAAGGAAGAAAAGAAAGGTGAAAATAAATGATAAATGACGATACGGGGACGGGGAGCCTCACCACATACAGGGCTGCTAAACAGGGTGGAGTCAAATGCTGCTCGTCTCATCAAACTCTCACTCTTCGCTACAACCCTGTGTCTCTCTCCTTATACTATCGCTATTCCAGTGGTCAGTGTCCTCCTGAACTGTCTGCTTACATCCCACCTCCATTACGGTTGGTGCACAATTTCCTTCTAATAATATAAGCTAAGTCCTTCATGTCTGCAGCAGATAAATTATGGAACTGTCTTCCTCAAGCTGTATTTCCCTCTGCCTATGGCCTCCAGTCTTATAAATGGAGTAAGTCCCAGCACCCTGAAATATAAGGGTATTTCTTTGGGCTCTTTCTTCAACTTTTCCTAGAAGGGACAACTTTTTGCAGGCATCCAACCTTTGGTTTCCTTTTTCGCATAAAAATTTCAGTGACTTATCAGAGTGAAATACGAGTCAGGCGAGGTAACGAGAGCTGGTGGTCGGTGCTTCAGCCGGGAGCAGGCAGGGGTCTGCCAGGACCCCCTCAGGACTCCTGAATAAACAGTTTAAGACATTCCTCAGCTGGGGGGTCGGGGTTGCGGTTTGGTAGTGGGGGAGGGGGCTGGTCTCTCTCACGCCCGCCCTCAAGGGAGTCTACAATACCAGTGGAAATATAAGGGAAGCTTAAATTCAAGACATATAAGCGCGGCCTATTAAGCCATCAATGTCTCCTGCAACTTTTCAAAATATGTTCGCCATGTCCCACAGCTGCGATGAATTTACACAATATGATCGGGAAATCGTTCAAAACAGAACTTTTGTCAACGGCAAATATTTTAGCAAAGAGAAAAATAATGCACATGCCTATTTACTCTGACTATATCCAATACATTACACTTACACGGGTTCATTCTCGCAGAAACTATGACACAACTTCAAGCAAGTTCGTGTATAAAATTTAATAAGCAACTAAATCAACCGAAGTAAAACCATAACCGATCTGTCAGTAAACAATGAAAATAAAATAATCCACGTATGACAGTGAATTATAAAGGATCAATGACTAGATTATACATAATGCTAATTAGATTTCACATGCATCAATAATATAATCTATGGGAATCGCTGCAGCATACCAAAAAATTTCAAGTATGTCTAAAAAGAAATCACGCAACCTCTACTGAATCAAAACCCGACCTCTGTTAAGTTATTGCAGGCAGTGGAAGGGCCTCAAAAACAAGTTCTTGTCCATTAACGATACGATGGTAAGTGAGAACCATTAGTCAGGTCGGTGGGAGACTACCTAAGGAAAAAAAACTTTTCACTCCGAGGGTCCCTCTCTCTCTCTCTCTCTCCCTCTCTTTCTCTTTCAATCACTTTTATTTTTTTTGTCTTGTCAGCTCAAGGCTATTATCTTCTGTTTAAGCAAGTTCTCTAGTAGCAATGGGACTAACGAAGGGTGTACCTGAACCTGAACCCTCCATTTTGGAAAAGCTATCCAAATTTGAGGAAAATCGTCAAGCAAAAATAAAATGAAATAATCCTGAGACTGAAGGGATTAACACAAACCTTAAAAGACAAATCATTTTCTTATTCCTCAACTACTTTTCATGCCCTTGATCTTCAGTACCATCATCTTCATTGCGATAACAACTTGTGCTACAGTCATCTCACCATCAGACTTCATTCAGTATATAGTCAAGTAGGTAAGTATTAGCTCCATCCTTCATACTCCTACCTCCTGCCATCACCCTGACGTGGAGGAGGAGGAGGAGGTACTAACGGAAAGCATGACCTGGCAACAGCAATCGTTCCAGATAAAAAGTTTCAGGGTTAAACAGAACATTAAGGAATTTGTTTCAAGAGTTACCTATGTCGTTATCTGCATAGGGAGTTTTCTTATGTAGAGTTGGTTGCACAGTTTCCCTTTGCTCCCTTTGCTTATGCCACAAAACAAACACTGCACTCCATTCCTCTTGTACTGCCATCATTGTAAACACTTTGGCCTTTTTTATTAAACCTTTTTTTTAATTGCCTTAAAAACAAGTTCCTCTTATCATGGAGAGCGAGTCAACAGCCTATTGGAGTGACGTATAATAGATTACCATAACAGTATTGAGAGAGAGAGAGAGAGAGAGAGAGAGAGAGTTATATCTTTCATCACACTGCGGTTGCTAGTACCTCTCATCAGTGCAGTCAAAATATTCATAAGCACTTCAGTACTACACCACCTCGCCAGATAAGGTCATAGGGTGCTACCAAACTCTCCCCTCCTCCTCCTCCACTCCCTCCTCCCAGTCCTCCTCCTCCTCCACTCCCTCCTCCCAGTCCTCCTCCTCCTACACTCCCTCCTCCAAGTCCTCCTCCTCCTCCAGACATACACGCTGGATAATGACGGACATATTGGTTCTTAGTAAGGATTTTTATGGCTTTGTATAAGGAAAAAATTAAGTTTGATGAGAATACCATGACGTACTTCATTCTCATTCCTGATGCTGCCGCCCGCGATCTGGATGAACTTGAAGGACCTCTCATAGCGAAGGGACTGAAATGATCTAACACTAAGTGATTATGTCCAATTCTTGCAGTTCGTATATGTCTCCTAGGTTGGTCAAAATAATCTGGCTAACAAGAATAATAATACAGACGTTGCCATAGTAAAGGAAGACTAAATAAAGCCGCTCTGGAGACCTGTATAAATTACCCTCCTCACCAGAATGACTTACAATATTGTTTCACTCTTCCTACCACCTGATGGATATATTCACCTTTTGATTACCTCTCGTAGTAAACGGATTAGCAAAACGTGTTCCTATCACCTTCACTATTCGACATCCCTGCTATGCTGAAGAAAATCACTTGAGTAGGAAGGATATAGAAAAATGTAAAGGTACGGAAGAAAATTAAACTCAGGCATTAGGGAATCACATGCATGGCTAGACCCAACATGGCGAACCTAGCCAAGTTGTATACCAGGGAGCTCCTCTCTCACGTACCGACCTCCGGACTCCCTTCTTTCAGCTACTCCCCCACCAGCCCCCCGCCTATCACAGGGGCTTACGTAATATATCATAGCCAAAGGGGAGGCAGCCGTTTGAGCAGTCAGTGTAGGATGTTAATGAGGCGGCGGTGAAAGCCATTACATCTCCCCCTACCATGACGTCTTACTTCAGTTTATTCGCGTTGCTTCAAGAAGATGTTATTTAGTTTAGGAACGAACTCTCGCAGTGAAGAGGCTAATTGTGTCTAGATATATTAAAAACACAAATAGAATCTCATCGTACTGAAGGAGTTAACCACTGCAGTACGATGACGTTTTTCTTTTTTAGTTCAGTCTTATTAGTTTGACGAATTTATCCTAAATGGACAGATTTCTCGAACTAAAGGATTTGTAAATAGCCTTTCTTAACCTCTTCACTATAAGGAGCCAGTGTTTAGCTCAATACACTGAAGGTGGAGAGAAGAAAATGAAAAAGGCGCCACGGTCCTGCAACATTTAAAAGCTTTGTGTTCCTTACACTAGGATGGTTTATGTTGTGTTTTATTCTCTCTAACGCAGGAATTATTCAGCTGAAAAATCATCCTTAAATAACGATCTCCATAAACGGGACGGATTGCATTAAAAAAAAAAAAAAAAACATATTTACAAGAATTACAAAGTTAGGGAAGTTTTTTTTTTTTTTTTTTTTTTTTTTTTTCCCCCAATAGATACTTCTGAGGAGTATGGTGCGTCGGAAAGGATTTGGGCGCATCCATTTTCGGTTGATATTTTTACCTTCTCCATTGTCTGGGGAGAGGGATTTTCAAGTTTTCAATAAGATGTGGAGGGATTAACTGATTGTTATTCTCGGCGAAAAAGAGTTTGAGTCCTAAAGTGTCGGCATTTAAAATTCACAGTACTCATTTTCAGCTGGGGCGATTTTATATAATGCTCCTGAATTAGTTCTGTAATTGAACTGCCGTAATATGCACACGAGACTTCAATGCAAATCCTTCAGTGCTGTGTAAATAAAATAAGGCTTATTTCATAGCCGACGCGCTCTGTCCTTTCCTACGCTGACATAATACCGGATTCAATATCTATCATTCAACAAACAACCTTGTATCCTAAGCTCCATTCGCGAGTTCCCTTCGATTGTACTATTTTATGCTTCAAAGCCACGTCAGGAAGTGAAAAGCCGTCTGAGAGTGGTACGTCACGTATGTGTATATTTTCCTAATTCACAATGCCACAATGCCCTACACCTGAGACTGAAATTTGTGTTTATTGTGAAAATACAATAGTTTCTGTGTAACATGGAATCTCTTCAGGTATCGTATGCATAATGAGGGAATATTTAAGTGTATGCAACGCGGGGTGAGGGACGGGGAAGGGGGAAAGAAAGCAGTGGAGTATAGTGTGCATTTCCTGGTTGATTAGTCAAGCGTAAAGACCAAAGGAACAGGCCAATAGGGAGGCTGGTGGATCAGGTAATTAGATTTGTTGGTGAACTGTGCTCGAGGAGGCTGTTGGAGGAGGCAAGTGAGGAGGGTCAAGGATACGACAAGACCTGGTGAATTAGGCAAATAAAAAGGGCAATGGGCTGGATAAGTTGAAGGACTAGTGGATTAGGCACCCAGCAAGACAAGAGAATTACGTGCGGAGGGCGAAGGATTACCAAAAGAAGGAACCGGCGGATTAGGTAGGCAGAAGACCTGATGGATTAAAGACTAATAAAACCAGCCAAGCCAACAGGTGGGCCGGCTAACCACCACAAAATCGTTTACTTAATAGATCATCTCGTCACCTTACCAGTCACCTGCTCGATCACACATTATCCATAGCACTTATTTGGTCCTCTACCTTCTCAGAGTCTCTTAATTAACCTTTGCATCAGATGACGTAATTTTTCGGTATAATCTTCCTCCCCTTAAACGATACTTAGCTCAGGAGAGAACTTTTTTATTCATAGGGTAACTGAAGTCCCCAAAATTCTCAGATAACTTCTTAGTTCGCAGAATCACCTCTCTCTCTCTCTCTCTCTCTCTCTCTCTCTCTCTCTCTCTCTCTCTCAAAAAAAAAAAAAAAAAAAAAAAAAAAAAAAGTGGATATCAAAAGTGAACTAAAGAATCCGTCATCGTACTGAAGAGCTTCTCCATTAAAAAAAAAAAAGTCAAGTCAATGTACACAATCCCTAATCATACACTCAGTCACTCTCTCCATCAATCAATCCAATACCATCTTATACATCAATGCCCCACAATCAGTAACAATCAAGCCAACCAAGCAACCTTTAACCTGCCAGACTACCCAACCAATCAGCCTATCCCAAAAACGATGCACCAGATTTATCACAAGTAAACCACCAACCATCAATGCCACACAACCGATGTCAAATCCATCACACATCCAGCTGAACATTCATACCCACTGACCAATCAACCACTCAATCAATCTCAAAACTACTCACCACCCAAACAACTACCCATACTTTTGACCATACATCACTCAACAAATTCGTAGTGGGTTCCAATGATTTCCAGGTAATCAATCACTCTCTCCGTCTACAATATCCAATCAATCAACCAAATTCCTAAAACTATCAAACTACTGTACTACCACGCCAAATAACCATCCTCCAATCAACCACACCCTGGATCAAACCAACCACAAGCTGCCCAACTAATCAACCAGACTAATACGAATGACCCACTCCGTCCTAAAACTACCGATACCGTCAAACCCAACTCAACCCCTGCCCACCCCATCAATCACAAACCCAACCACTCAGCCCTCGACCTCAGCAATCATCAGTCATATCAATCGCACACGCTCAACCACGTCTTCCCAAGCATTAAGTCTTGCAATCATCCAGCCTTGAAATAACTACCGTTCAACTAGTCAACAACGAAATTACCTGAAGAGTTCAAAAACTGTCAACAAATCAATCCAGAAATCACTATGATAAATACACAGTCACACACAAACAAACAAATAAAAATAAGCACACACATGAACACACATGAAGACAAACACTAATAAGCACGCGCGCGCGCGCACACACACACACGCGCGCGCACACACACACACACACACACACACACACACACACACACTACACAAACTTTTATCCGACCCCCCCCAGCCAGTTTCCGACTAATGAGGTGTTTGAACCCGCAATTAAAGGGTTAATGAAGGCAGCATAGGACCTTTAATCGTCGCTAATGAATCCTTGGGGAGGGAGGCTGACCAGTTGCTGAGGCAAATATGGAAAAACGAAACTGCTGGACTGGTGTTTAAATGCTACCATCCATGATGCAGGAGCAAGAAACAAAGGAACGAGAGAGAGAGAGAGAGAGAGAGAGAGAGAGAGAGAGAGAGAGAGAGAGAGTATATTAGTCAAAACGCAAATGTTCTCACTAAAGCATCTGCTACTGAATGGCTAATATCATGCAGCCGCTGCATCAAACGACAAAATATAAGCAATGGGCATACGCTTTTTATGTAAATATTACTCAGCTGCGTTATTTTACTTGAAACTATATATCAGCTACGTTGTGGGAAAGAGTGAACCAAAGTCTGAGAATTATAAGAAAATAAATGATTAAATTCTCTTCATGCTACTCGATTTCCATCCTGGTCTTACAACAATTATGCCATATACGTCTAGCTTCTTTATAAGGCTACAGTGATTACATTCGTTTTACCTTTGGTCCAGTCAATAAGTTGTTCATGCTCAAGTAACTATAAAATAATCCATCAACCAAAAAAATATCACTCATAAGGAGCACAGGGGGAAAAATGCGGCGTATGACTTGGAAGGGCAACCCAGAAAAACCCTCTTATCCCCCTCTCCTGTAACCTGTTAAACAATCCTTGCTTAGATTATGAAACTGAAATCAAACACTGTCTACTGCTTGCACTTTTATCTCTCCCTGTCCAGAATAACCCTTTCATCCAGCTGTCCAAACCTGTTAAATGATCCTTGCTAAAATCAGGAAGCTAAAAATCATCCACTGTTTAATGCTGGCTTTTTTATCTCTTCCTGTCCATCAGCACACAGCAATTCATTAGAAATAATCTTCAAGCGACTACGCCCACAAAACAAGACAGCCTAACCTAATCAAGCATCATGAAGCCTTCGGATGTCTGTCAATCATCGCAAGTTTTCTGTCGTAATGTCCGCGTTTTGTTTATAAAAGACACATTACTCGTATGCCTTACCTGTGACGTTTTATGGGGTCAGGTTCTCCGTGTTTTTGATTCAGCTGTGGCAACTACCCCTCCTTTACTAAAAACATATCAGGAGTTCACTATGGTAGGTCATTTTTATTTATTTATTTATTTTTTTTTTACCTACCGTACGAGATTTTTTCATTTAATAAGATTCTACACTCTGACGCCAATCCTGAGTTATCTGTGTGTGTGTGTGTGTGTGTGTGTGTGTGTGTGTGTGTGTGTGTGTGTGTGTGTGTGTGTGTGTGTGTGTGTGTGTGTGTGTGTGTGTGTGTGTGTGTGTGTGTGTGTGTGTGTGTGTGTGTGTGTGTGTGTGTGTGTGTGTGTGTGTGTGTGTGTGTGTGTGTGTGTGTGTGTGTGTGTGTGTGTGTGTGTGTGTGTGTGTGTGTGTGTGTGTGTGTGTGTGTGTGTGTGTGTGTGTGTGTGTGTGTGTGTGTGTGTGTGTGTGTGTGTGTGTGTGTGTGTGTGTGTGTGTGTGTGTGTGTGTGTGTGTGTGTGTGTGTGTGTGTGTGTGTGTGTGTGTGTGTGTGTGTGTGTGTGTGTGTGTGTGTGTGTGTGTGTGTGTGTGTGTGTGTGTGTGTGTGTGTGTGTGTGTGTGTGTGTGTGTGTGTGTGTGTGTGTGTGTGTGTGTGTGTGTGTGTGTGTGTGTGTGTGTGTGTGTGTGTGTGTGTGTGTGTGTGTGTGTGTGTGTGTGTGTGTGTGTGTGTGTGTGTGTCACCCCCATCCACCCACACCAATGCTAACTGAGCTTCCCATACCATATCTTTCCTTTATCAAGACTGCATCAGATCTTCTCTTTCGGTTCCCTCTAACACTTTTGATTTTCCTTTTCACGGCATCCCTCTGTTCATGTTCCCTACCCCATTCAATCCGACCATTTACCCAATAGCTTCCCAACAGGCACTGAATTCTGTACCGAGATCTCTCCTGTAACCCGCTCAGTACCTTTTACATATTATTATTGCTACAGTCAGATTATTTCACCAATTCAAGGGAAGACTAAAATAGCAAATGGTTTAATGGAGTTGGTTTCCTTTCGCTGCCAGAAGCCTAACTAAAGCTGAAGAAAAGCGTCAGGTGGCAGAAATAAAAAAGATATTGTAGTAAAGGGATTACTTGACTACCACTTCTCCCTCTCCACAGCCTTCTTTCCCCATCTCTATTTCAGTTCTGTCACTCCTGATCCTTTGATATCCAATTAACCTTTTATACAACTTCTTAATCAGGGTTATCAGTTTACTTTCAGGGATTACTCATCAACTCTACTATATCTACACAATTCCAGTCCCACTTCAGTACACTTGTCAACAACAGCTCCACGATTAGTCTCCCTGCTCCTACCTCACATTTCACCATTCCAGTACACCTTATCATCCTCTTTCCTCTTAAAACCTAATTTTCTTTCCCATTACTTTTCACTCCTGTTGACTTTCCCCAGCTCCACTTCCCCACGTTATTTTTCTTTTTATATCCATCAGCAACGATCCTCTTCAGAGTTTTGTCCTTTTGTTATTTATTTCACCTAACTCAGTGGCAGAGTAAGACAATGATAATTCTTACACTCTTGCCATCGCAATTCCCCGTGAATAGAATCGTACTCTAGGCCACTCAGTTATTACAGCAGAGCTGAAGATGGAGAGATGTCAATTTTAGGGCAAGTCGGGGAAAAAGGAGTGTAGTTTTCCATTTGCCTCCTCCTCCTCAACCTCGTCTCTGCATCCCAGTCCATCTGTCATCATCTCCAATCTGCAAGCCCTAGTTTCATTTTCCATCACCCTTAATTAATTTTATTTATTTATTTATTTATTTTTATTTTCTCTAGTAAGTTTCATTTCCGCACCTACAATTCCTCTTACGCCGTCAACACCTGGTCCATTCGTCTCCCTCCTCTCAACCTACATTTCTCCATCCCAGTCACCTCTATCATCCCCGTTACTTTCAAGATCCAATTTCCTTTTCCATTACCCCCTGCTCGGTCCCCTGGAGTGCCGAGAAACGAGAGCTACGACCGACTCCACACCTTCCCCTAAATGAGTCCCCCGTTCGTCATGGCGGTAATGAGACTTGTCCAGCGCGTAATGTCTGGCAATTAACGGCTGATTGACCCGAAATTAGCGAGGTGATTAAGCCCCCTGTGTTCGAGGGTCGGGGTGAGAGAGGGGCGCGACGCGTTTTCTCACTTCGACCGGCTCACGATTCCAATCATGTGTTGCTATTCATCTCGATAACCTGGCTGAAAATTGCACCCATCCTAAGCCCTCTCGCAGCCCCCTCTCTTTCCCGCTAAACACCTTCGGCTCAACAACCATATCTTTAGTCACACCGTTATCCCAACCTCTCTCTCCTTCCAGGGGTAAAATTATATGATGGGGCTCACGATTCCAATCAGGAATTGTTACTCATCTCGGTAACAAGGTTGAGAATTACACCCATCTCAAACCCCCTCAAATCTCCCTCATCCCCTCGTCACAGTTTCATACCTTCAGCAAACATTTCCTCGGTTACACAACGTATCTCGAGTCAGGGTATGAACAAAATGATGGGCTGAAATACCAATCGTAAGTGAAAAGACAGCACTCTTGTTCTGCTGTCCATCGATTTGTTCGCTTAATGACACTGGTCGAATACATGGAGTGGAAAGAGGGACATCGGCTTTCCTTCATCAGCCTTCCCATTTCCTTCCCCGTAATTAAGTGCTGACTAATAGCACGTAAACACACAGTATTACATGTGCGCCAATAGCTGTAAATACAATAACGCTTCAAGTATCTTGTTTATCCTGTACTTTATTAATGACCAAGCGATATAGATGCGAAAAATACCAGGTTATAAAATTCATACCATAAAAACGATAATTATACTGATAACGTCAAAGGTCGTGTAGGGGTGAGTGAAAAATAGGGGTGGGCTGTTGAGACAAGGGAAGTGTATGTGAGAGAGAGAGAGAGAGAGAGAGAGAGAGAGAGAGAGAGAGAGAGAGAGAGAGAGTGTGTGTGTTGTGTGTGTGTGTGTGTGTGTGTGTGTGTGTGTGTGTGTGTGTGTGTGTGTGTGTGTGTGTGTGTGTGTGTGTGTGTGTGTGTGTGTGTGTGTGTGTGTGTGTGTGTGTGTGTGTGTGTGTGTGTGTGTGTGTGTGTGTGTGCGTGCGCGTGTGTGCGTGCGTGCGCGCGCGAGAGAGAGAGTCTGGAGGTCGAGCTAGGGGGCACCACCACCACTCAAGAGCCCGACCAAAGGAAACAGTGAGGCCCAGTGTCCCCTTCAGGTGCGGCCACAGAGAGCCTCCTTGTGGTGCTCCCTCCCCACAGTGGCCTGAGGTGTCGCGCCCGCCCACACCAGGAGCTCAGCGTCCGTATCTATCAAGTGACTTAACCAATTTACAGCACAAGCAAGTCTTTATATCAGTTTACTATTACCATTTCGGAAATAGTGCCTGGTTTTCCCCTATTTCTTTCACATCAATATTCACTCTAGTATGGTTGAAAAGTGTATGGCAGTTTTATGAATGGAAAAAAAAAAAAAGCATGCAATCTTACAGTATACTTGGCGTTAAAGAAAGTTTGTTAATATGGGGCCAGATGGATGGGGCCAAGGGGAGATAACCTTTTGTCTCAGTGTTGCTACCTTCACTGGCACAAGAGACAATTATATCCTTCACACATATAAGGGTTCTCGACTTTTAAGATCTTAGGATACGAATCAGTAAAAACAAAAACATAAATGTCCACCTATACACAGATAACTATTTTCTGAACTTTACACAAATAAGGGTTTATTATCCTGAGAACGTGAGAGACAAACCCACAGTAGGTGACAAACATAGTACTGCTATTCGAGGACAAATATTTTCTTCCAGACATTTAAGGACATAAGACACAAAGCGATAAGATGGACAAATAATGTTACGGCTATACGTGGACATGTATTAAATATTATCTAAATTTAGTTAAAAGACAATCTAACAAGGTTTATGATTGCAAAGAAAATGGTTATGTTTCCTACAGAGAGACATGAGATTACTATAAAGCTGTAGTAACATACCAGTTTACCAAGAAAAAATGGTAGAGCTACAAGAACAAATATGTCCTTGACTTTCCTTACTTTTACTTTAACACACACACACACACACCCACACACACACACACACAAACACACACAAAGCTTTTCATTTTTTCTGCCAAATGAAGACGCTTTATACTTTAACATACTTTTAGACTAACAGACCAAAAGCACACAAACGGAACATACAGTATATCCTGGGAAAATATTCTACTTTCTCCAAACAAATATTCCCCAACGAAATATAAACAGAAATACAATAACTTAGTAAGATTATCCACACAGATATATCATCTTTTGAGGAATGTTTTTAGAACCTCACAAAATAGAGAGATATATATATTGTTTTCGTGAGTGCTACTGAGGTGTGAGGGACGGTGATGAAATGGGAAGCTTTTAAGAACAGCTGGCCTTTTATTTTTCCTCAACTCTTATTTCGACACTTCACTCACTAATTTCACTCATGCAGTAATTCTTTCTGTTATTTTCTTTCATACTTATCCTCTCTCACAATCCGTTACCAATCACTATGAGTCAACCTTTCTTCCCAGCTCCATACTCTTACTCACCACTCATAAACTTTTCACAAGTTTTTTTTCATAGTTAATTCATGCTAATACCTATTTAGCTTTTTACGTCATATTATCAAACTTTGCCTCCAAGTCTAGAGCTCTTTTCCCCCCACCTTATTCATCAGTTTTCTCTCAATCATCATCTTGTCTGGTTAACTTCTTATCGCCTTCCTCTTATTTATCACAACCTTTCATCACTACTGCCCTTTACTTACAATTTTCACCCTCCAAACCTCTAGTTTTTAGCTCAAAATCCTCTCCCTTATAATTCAACATCAATCTAATCCTATAAATTCATCGAGCCCCTTACTCAGCCCTCAGTCTATTTCATCCATCATCTTTTCCCTGTCTCACCAACCTCACCAATTAAACCTCAACCTCCTTTCGTAACCTTCCAACCCCAAAGCACACATTAACCATTTTATTCGGGCTATCATAAGACGTCATTCAACACGGAGAAACCTGACTTATATTCTTGCTGGCTACTTCGTTTATTACAACAACGTATTATTTATTTTATTCCCGCTGCCTCTACACGATTTCAGGTAACACTGGCGAGATTTTTCGAACTAAAAACCCCTTCACTACAAGAGGGCTCGCAAGCTAAATAAAACAGTCTGGCCTGAGCTAGAACAAAAAGAAAAATAAAAGGCTTTTTCTGATTCACGAGGTTAGGGAGATTCCACAGCATCTATTCCTTACGATCTTATTTCAACACATGGCCAAATATATTAAAAGATATTGATGCGAACTAAGAACAAGGAAGATATGAATAACAGGATCAGAGAACAGTAGGTAACCGCCACCTTCCCCCCCCCAAAAAAAAAAAAAAAAAAAAAAAAAAAAAAAAAGACGAGGAGCGAGAAATCCTCCTAGGCTCACTACAAAACTGTCTCTTGTCTCACTCGTTGCTCAAACCTCTTACTCAGTCCTCGCCCCTTAGCCCTCACTTGAGCCTCCGCGTGTGCTTGCGGATGTGTGGCGTGGTGTGGTGAGGTGCTAGGTCAAGAGAATTAAAAAGGTCTGCCCATCGAGGTACCAGTTTTCACCCCTTGTGCGCATGACGTCACAAGAAGTGTCAGGTAAAGCCCTGAGTGAAGTCAGTTCATCAGTCTCCACTGACCCATACACCAAGAAGGATCTCCGTTTTCTGTGAATTCGCGAAATATTGAGGGAGGATCTCTTTTATTTTTATATATTTTTATTATTATTATTATTATTTTTTTTTTTGGGGGGGTAAAATGCCCACTTTTTGTGCAGCGAATGGGTGTAGAATTTCTCGGGTTAAAGGCATTAATATAAGCTTCCACAGATTTCCTAAGGATGTGGAAATCAGAAATAAATGGGTCAAGTTCTGCAGAAAAACAGATCCTTGTTTTAATCCTGCCAATTCCTACATAGGTAGTAAGCACTCTGAAACAACTGCATATGAGAGAAACCTGAAGTATGAGGCGGCCCATGATACTGGAGACAGACTAGATTCTTTTGATCAGAGAGGTAAGAAATATATATATTAATAGCAACATCATAAAATGAAAATCTAGTATTCACGGATGCACACTAGAACTTAGTCATGTTGGTGCTAACCGTGGAAGTTTAGTAATTAAGGAAATCCACCTGTAATGTCGTCTCACGGGAATGAGTGTTGCCAAAAAAATATTGGCAGTTTAGAATAAATATTTTGTCCATTTATCCAAGCTTTTCATCCTTAGGCTTATATGTTCGGCCAATGAGAACTTCATATTCTTATTGTATTCATTTTCATATAATTTCCTTGCACCCAAAAATATTGTAAAGTTAGATAAAAATTCGGTGTTAATATTTATGTTGGCAGTTTGTGGGATCTCTCTCTCTCTCTCTCTCTCTCTCTCTCTCTCTCTCTCTCTCTCTCTCTCTCTCTCTCTCTCTCTCTCTCTCACACACACACACACACACACACACACACACACACTTCTGCTGACGTCACGGATAAGCTGCGCGTGGAGAGACCTTATTAATTCTCTTGACCTAGGTGAGGTGTATCCTGTGTGCCAATACTGTGTGTGGGTCGGGTTCTGACTCCTCTGGGATGTGGTGCAAGGCAGGGAAGAAAGGGGAGAGACAAGGGTAAAGAAGCAGAACACGATTGATAAAAGGGACAAAAAAAAAATGCAAGTAAAAAGAAAAACATGGAAGAGAAAAAGCAACAGAAACGGGGTGAAAAAGTAGACTGTATCGGTGTGGAGATGTGAAAGAGTGTCTGTTAATGAATCAGTTAATTCTGAGTGTATACCACTGTAAGTGTTGTTACATAGCCTATGATTTCATCATCCTTTGTGTAATTTTAACGCACAGTATGCTGCATGTTTGATCACGAGCGTGTTCTGCCTCAGTCCCCCCCTTCTACCGTTGTAGTAGAGTAAGTCGTTCTCTCTGTTGTCCAGAGCGGGATTGTCAACTCTATGTCCCCATGGCTTCATTTGCGCGTCCTTATTACAAGTTGTATCAAGCTCTCCTGGCCCCTATATAATGAGCTCAGTCTCTGCATCACTGCCACTTAGATCTGCTCCTCATTTTGTTCACATCTCTGTCCTCCCCTGTACAGATATTATTATTGTGAGTGCTCAAGAAATCTCCAACCATCTAGCAGCTGTGTGTAATTTGAGTATAACTGTTGTTGCATTTTTTCTTGTACTGTGTAGCATAGGTTTAATTTGTAGACCTAGTGATGTTTTTGTAATTCGTGTGGGGTTCTTTATGTCAGTCATTTTTGATAATAGTTTGTATCTGTAAATATTTATCTGGCATTCACTGAGTATTATCTGGTATCTCATTTTATCAGGGCTGACTTAGATAAATTTATTCTTGCTAATTTCGTGTTAATAGAGGCTATTGCAGTTAACCATATATTTAACCTGTTTATTTGCCATTACATTATCCTTATGAGTCCTGAATGTTTTGTTGTTAGTTTGAGCATTAAACTTTAACTTGTAATTTTACCTAACTCTTTTGTTTTGAACCTGGAACTTTACGGGACAGTAGTGATTTTTAGCATTCTCACTTAAAGTGTACGTTATCTTTCTCTGTTCCGTAACAGTGTATATGGAAGTACTGATATAAGTCTATTACTTATGCGCCTGATAAAAGCAACAATGCGTAGTTTGCCTGCTTGAAACTTAGTATGAATATAAATTGTATGTGCATGTCTGCGCATTAAAGCATTTTAATATTTTGTCCATTCTTTCTTTAACATACCTGACATCCGGCTGATATACAATAACAATCGTGACTCAGTATTATTAACTTCATCTGTTAATTCCCTCCCCCTCCTCTCTCTCTCCCTCTCATATATATACATACATACATACATATATAGGAGAGAGAGAGAGAGAGAGAGAGAGAGAGAGAGAGAGAGATGCAAAAATAATCATTCCTTCAATATTGACAGAATTATTCAAGCGCAGTGGACGTGGCTGAGGCTTCCGGTCCATCACTCTCACGTCGCTGTCAAAGTGACGGATTGGTTGGGGGACTGAGGGACGGGGGACACATGACAGACTGAGGGGACTGGAGGTCACACGAGGGATTGCAGGATTAGGGAACATAAGAGTGACTGGGGACATATGAGACCGAAGGACTGGGGACATATGATGACAGAGTGGGAATGTGAAAGACATAGGACTGGGGGAATAAAAGACACACTAGGGACTGGGAAAATGGAGAATACTATGAACTGGGGAATAAAGGAACAGAGGAGCTGGAGGACACGAAGGATTGGGAGACTGGGAGACAAATGCGACTGGGGAAGGATTGGACAGGGACTGGGTTACGGAAGAATGTGTGAATGTTTGTACGTTCGATGCAACCACACCGGTACTGAACCGCTGGAGGCTTTAGTAGTATTCTACTCTAACTTTCTTCAGCAAGTGCGAGAGCCAGAGTGTTCAATAATCATTTATCAAGAGATTTTACTGAAGCATGATTACAGCTATGCCTTCTGGTCTTCGACATTTAACTAGCCTGATGCCGTAAGGGTTAAGTTGTAAGGATATATACAACTGCAATTTAATGGGCATTATCTAACCACTTAAGATACTGCCTACCCATTACGGAAAATTCACTATGAGTAGTTTTAGCTCTATAATGCACAGTATGTTCATAAAACATAAAATTAAATTTAATCCTATAAGTAGCCGAGGCATTTTTAGGAACATTACTTGGATTAACACATGACTACTTCGTCAAGAGAAGGAAGCCTCCAACTGAAGGTGTTCATTTTAAGCTAGGCTGCATATTCTCCTCCATGCGAAAAACTATGATATACCTTTCAACACAAAACAGAAATCTGCGACTGGATGGAGGCTGGTGCGGGGAACAGACAGGAATTAAGAAGCCTGAAGATTAAGTTAAGGTACGTGAGAGACAGACGAGTACGAGTTAAAAAGTGAACAAGTTAAAGAGCAGCAGAGAGACAGATCAAGGAAAGAAAAATTATGGAGCCAAACCAAGGAGAGAAGCGGAAGTGAGGGCGACACGTTAATGGAGACTGAGTGACTGAGTGAGTGACTGACGGCCAGTTTTTGCGGTGTTCTCAGTGGAGCTGGAGGAGGCGGTGACGTGACTGCGATGGAGGACGGGGTGAGGAAGGTGAGGTCACAGAGGAATGGGTGTGATTATCGATGCAGGACCGTCATTATTGCCTTCATTATTACCTGCATTAGTAACTGCGGCGTGAAAGGAGTTGGCGAGGCAAAGGCTACGATTACGCCGTCAAAGATAAAGGTGCAGCCACTCAATTACCCATCATTATCAGGATTAACATCATATTTTCATCATTACCGTCTTTACTACTGGTATTATCGTTATCATTCTAACCCTACACAAATAGTTTTCACCACTTAAAACTCATGCTTCTGTACTCCTTCTCAGCTGAATAAAATCGTCTGGCGTTGGGTGGAATAAAATAGTAATGTTATTCTGGAACTGAGAGGGGAACAGAACCAGCATTAACATTCTCTGGCTCTTGAGGTAAAAAGAATGAAAGAATACGTGATCGGATAGAACAGGTTGATATCCTTGTGCTGTATATTACCTTCTGTAATCTACGTCGATGTAAACTCCTCCTGCATGGGAGATCTTTTTAAAGTCACCGTTCTGATATTATTAACGACTGATTTTAACCTCTTCAATACGAGGTCTTATTAATGTTGAATAAAATAACCTAGCAACTGTACATATATGACAGAAAGATCGCTATGGTGGTGGAAGGATTAAAGTGCATTATACAGTATACAAGTAAAATATAACGATAATAATTATACAACATAGGAAATACATCACTAAGGAAGGGGTGCCAGGCTGCCTTCACTCTCGACAAGAATACAAACTAAGGTGTCCACGAGACTATGTGGGGTGTATTTCGCACTCAGTAATCTGTCAATTATCCTATCCTTTTTGTCCGATCAAGAGGGTAAGAATCTGGTGATAGGCAACTCAGTCCCGACAATATAGGCGCGAATGACTAGCTTTATGCATTATGTTAGCGGCAAACCTCAACATCCTGGAATGTAAATCCTTAAGGGCCTCATCTGACTGCAGCGCCTTGACTCACTATACCACCAGGCTCCATTTAGTTACATGGTTACCACTAAAATAACAAGAGGTATTAATCTCATCGCTCTCTAGATCCTCTTCCTTTGCGATTGATTTTGCGCAAAACGCCTTAATTCTCCCACGCTCACGCCACTTCAATTACCCTATTCCAGTTGACACCAGACGATTAAATTCAACCGAGTCACACAGGATTGAAAATTATAACTGTACCATTAACTCTTATGATCGGGACAACTCTAGTGGTCTGTAACAGCTAAGGTCAGATGATTTTACTCTGCAACACAAGCCTGAAAGGGTCATGGTTCTCTTGTATATCATTTAATTTTTGCTTGTGTCATTTATTTTTTGCTTGTATGTCACTTATTTTTTGCTTGTATGTCATTTATTTTTTGTTTATGTTATTTATATTTTGCCTGATATCGACACAAGCCTCGATAAGCTGAAATAAACCATGTAGAATATAGTAAGAAACCTCCTATGGCCACGAGACTTAGAGCCCTGAATAAAGTCCACAGAGTCCATTTCGCAGAGCACTGATAAGAGCTCCAGGTGACTGTTGACTCTGCTGCAGGTAACACAATCCTTTTATTGGTTCTCACTGACCTCACATAAGACGGTCGGAATATGTGCCTTCATCTTCTACCCGTGTCTTAAAATCCAGTGTGACGTCCGTGTGCTGTAGCCTCTCTCTCTCTCTCTCTCTCTCTCTCTCTCTCTCTCTCTCCCCCTCTGGCAAAACTGTATATCCTTGTCTGCCTTTTTATCTCCTACCCTCCTAGCTTCCTTCGTTGATCTCTATAATCTCGTCTGCTTCATCTCCTTGCCTGCTCTCAATCTCCCTGTCTGCGCTACACCACTGTCTATGCCGTATCTACTTCTTATCTGCCCCTCTGACCCTCCAATTCTGTGCCTAGATCTATCCCGCCGTCGTCCTCTCTCTGTTCTCTTGTTTTTTTCTACTCTCTCTTTCCCCCCTTCATTCCTCTCTATATCACCGCCATCTCCATATTCTGCTCCTCTCTTCTGTCTCTACTTCCCTTGCCTTAATTTCTTTTTATTCTCCCAATCTCTTGTTTATCTATATCCCCCTCCTCTCCTCTTTCTATACCCTCCTACTCTTCCTCTCTCTACATTCCCCTCCATCTCCCATATTTTTCTTCCCCACTCTTCTTTTCCTACTTCCCTCCCCCAACCCTTTGGCGATTCCCCCCTCCTCCTCTTTCTCTACTCCGCTCGTTCTCCTTGCCTACCCTCTCACCCAAATCTGTGCCTCTTTCCACCTCTACAACCTTTCTCTATCCCTTCCTCTCCTCTCTTAAACCGCTTCTCGTCTATATCCTCCCTCCTCTTCTCTTTCTAACCTCGCCTCTTTTGTTATACCCTCTCATCCTCCGATTCCGCGTCTTGTTACACTTCTCTCTCTCTTTACCTCTCGCCCCTCCCCTCTGTCTCGATCTCCTCTTGCCTCCAAACCTTTGCCCCTCTCTTTGCCTACCCTCTCAATCTCTAATTCTGTACCCTCTCAGTCTCTAATTCTGTGCCTCGTTCTATCCCTCCTTCCTCCCCCAGTGCCCAGGGATCCCGCTATTAGTGAGCGATTGGGGAGGAAGATCGAGGAGTGGCGCCCTTTGCATCAGTGGCCCTTTGTCGCGGAAGATGGATCGCCTGGGAGGAGTGTGGGGTAGAGGAGGGGGAAGAAGAAGAGGGAGACTGATAGCGGTGGAGGAGAGAAAGACGGATAGGAGAACGATGAACTGTAAGGAGGGCAGGATGAGGGGAAGGCAAGAAGGAAGGAGAGGAGAAGGAGGAATGAAGACGAAGATGGATAGAAAAAGAAAAGAAATATGTGAAAGTCTAATAGAAAGCTGAGAGTGAAAGTAGGATGAAGAGGGACTGAAGGGGAAGGTAAAGACTGCCATGAAAGGTGGAAACAGTGGTGGGAAAAACGGATAGGAGAGAGGAAATGTAAGAGTAGGAAAGGACGAGATGGATTGGTGAGACGAGAACTTAAGCTAAAAAGAGATATTGCTAAGAGGCAAGAGGAGGCGTTGAAAGGAAACTAGGAGTAGAACGCTGAAACATAACATAAGCCTATTGAACTATGACAAGATTATCTGTTAGGCTGAAACTAAAAACATTAAAGCTATAACTACGTGTGTGAATACAGAAAAGACGCGTGGAAGGATACGAGGGAGATCAAGGAGGACGGTGCACTGTAAAGAGGAACAAGGCAGGCTGAAGAGATTAATGAATGGATAGGGTGGAAGAAAGGATCTCCAGAGAATGCTTCAATAAAAGCAAAGAAAGAGGCTTAAATAGGTGGAGGACACGACGGTACAGAAGGGGGATGAGGAGGACATGAATGGATATAATGACGTAAGGAGGGATAGGAAGATGGGTTGTAAGGCTGGGCAGAAAAGAAAGAGTACGAGAGAGAGAGAGAGAGAGAGAGAGAGAATGAAAGCAAAGAGCGGGAAAAGAGGGCACGATAAAAAAAAATGAAGAGGAAAAAAAACGTAGGGAAAATGGTGAAGCACTGAAAACAGGGAAAATGTAAAACTGGATGAAAGGGGAAAAAAAAGTGAGAGGAATGCAAAATGCTTTATAAAATGAAACAAAGTGATAAAAGAACATGGCAAATACGGCAGGGAAGATGGAAATAAAAACATAGCAGCAAAGAGGATGAGAAAACGTGGGAAGGAGGGGTGGAAGAGAAATGGTGGGAGGAAAAGAGGTGAAAAACAAGAAGAGGAAGGTCGATGAGGAAGGGTAGAAAAGATGGATGGAAGAGAAAGACTGGAATGAGGACTGGTGGAAAAACTGGAAGAGTGGGAAAAGGAAAGGTGGAAGAGAGAGGATGGAGGAGAGGATGGTGGCATGAAGAGTGGAAATAAGTGATGGAAGAGGAAGGGTAAATACGAGAGGTGGAAAACGAAGGGAAGGAAAAGTATGGAAGAGAGAAAGGGTAGGAAAGAGGGTTGGATCCTTTCTTGTCAGTGGAACGATTCTTCACTCCCTTTTCACAGAACAGGACCACTTAAGCAACCCCTCCCGCACACATACAGACGTACATGCGCACACAAACCGCACACAGCTTTGTTATGACCACACACAGACTTGCATACATACGCACATACGCACCCACTTGCATTTACACACACACACACACACACACACACACACACACACACAAAACTGCTGCACCGTTTTTCTGATTCCCACCATTTCCATTCCCTCTCCTCACGCTGTCAGTTCTACACCATTAAACCCGGTGATTTTTCTCTCGGGGGATTGAATTTGCTGGGTACGATCCGGGGGGAAAAAAATTACTCTGGGATTCTTTGGTAGTTCTCATTTCTGGGTGCATTTTTACCTTGGCAGTAAATTGGGCCGAGAGAACCTCTTAAAGGACGCGTTTTAGAGCAGCAACAAAGATTAGTTCCTGGATGACCCCTTAAAAATTGAGCTAAACCTTATTAACCCTGGAATTCCACTGACATACTCAAGCAACATGTTCTCCTCGTATTGCTCTTCCAAGCACTCTCCTCTGCAGCCCGAGAACATCACATTTTCAACTTTATTTGGAGAGCCTACTCGAACTGGAGGGAGTAGATACAGACTTCATTAATCCCTTCACAACCGGAGACCTAAATAAGACTGCCTGGTAGTAGCAAAATGAAGCTATCAAGACGCTGTGGTACTGACGGGTTATAATTAAACTTGTACATTCACACATCACTAAATTATCATCACACATAATGGTCAAGAACAGTCAATAAATGAAGTACTGTCGCTTCTTGTGCATTCATAAGTTAAACAGGAGGAGAAATTTTGAGAGAGTAAACCCTATTTTAAAAACCATTGTTTTACATTCTGTTGTCAGTAAAATAAAAACAGTACAGGACTAACCTGAAACTGAAGTAAAACACAACTACGTCGAATGCCAAACATGATGAAAAACACTGTCCAATATCACTGAACCTCTGGATAACGATACTTCTGATGAAAATACCGTAAAGCTGATGTCCAGAGTTCCATTTACAAATCTCCAAACTATGTGGGCAACTAAAAAATCTTGCTATGCGAATCAGTAATAACAACAAAACAGGTTGGCATCCCGCTGCACTACTTCGAAACTCCAACATATGTGTACGGGGCTAATGACAGACTGCACCTCAACACACCACCAGCATCAATACTTTCCTAACTGATGATATTTAACCACTCCAGAAACCATTACAATTCATCTCATCTGACATTACTTCATCCACCTTCAAAATCAGTCACCCGTTTTGAATCACCACTGAGGATCACCAGTTACACCCCCATACACTTTCACCACCACCTTCATATCCGCAGTCATACTCCCATTCGTCCCCACCCGCTCCTCACTGCACAATCAACACCCACCCACCTGTTCCGCCCCCCACTGCTCAGAATCTGCTCCATATATCACCTACACCCAACTCTCCGCCCACAATCATCTCCACACGCTCCTCCGCCTGAACTCCACACACACACACACACACACACACACACACACACACATTACGACCTCCCAAATGACCTCGAGCCTCCACTTGCTCATCCATAATGAACCACCTCATAACTCATGTCTGGCTACTCCACTATTCGCCACTACCATCCTCTTTACACAAACGACCACATCCACCATCAACCACCCAGCCAACCAACATTCATACTTCCTCGACCTGCTGATCGCAAGATTATGTGGCCAATCCTGCTTGAGGCAGGGAACTACAGCATGTGTTTTAAATATCATTAAAATAGTTTTCATCATCCATCTCCAAGACCAAGCGACACAGCCCGACAGGTTATACAAATATTCCCACAACTGAACTTCAAATAACAGTATTTGCAGATGGATACAGCAAGGAAAAAAAAAGGAGACATCATTCTTTCCACTTGCATTTAAGATCCACCTCCCAGCTCCTGTTTACTCCAGCTTTCAATGAGGAAGCTCCTCTTCCACCACACACATCCAGCTCACTATCACCCTATAGTTCATCGACTACTTTCCAGGCCCAACTTGTGCCCTCTACTTCCCTCAAATTATTCAAAATCAAACATTCACTTCCCTCCATTCGCTTTCTACCTCACAGCTTCCCAGCCTCTGTTTACATCTCCTCCTTTCCGTTCCAATAGCACCTACTCTCCCTATCTTTCACTCAACGCTTCCTCCACCATACATTACTAACTTTTCCCACCCAGCTCCACCAGGAATCTCCTCATTAACCATATTCCACCTACATCTCCACTTGTTTTTACCTTTGCTCCATTAACATCGACTTCCCTCTACATTTTCAATTACCACCAACTTCCTCCACATTATTACACCAGAAACCACTACCCCCACCTTTAAAAATCACTACCTCCAACATAATCCACCTATCTTCCACTTATTTTACCTCTTCTCCACCAACACCTACTTCCCTCTCCACATCTACAATTATATGCCACGACCTGTTACCACCTTTCTCCACCAGAAACCAGATACTTCACCATATTCCACCCTGTTTCACTATCGCCACCACTTGCCATTTCTCCAATACCCTCCGCTCTCTCCACTCCCAAAATCTACCAGCATTCCCCTCACTTCCCTTCACCTTCCTCCACCCTCAGATACCGTCACCTCTGCCCTTAGAAAGTAACTCATCCACTACATTCACCAAGTTCCACCTATCTTAACACATCCAATTACACTTCTACTTAGTTCCTCCGCCAATAGCTGCTCCACCACTCCCAACCCAACTTCCCTCCTCACCTCCACAACCATATGCCACCAACTTTCCCCACCTCACCTCCACCAGAAAGCACCACCTCCACCTCCACATTCCACAGTGGATGATCCCGGTGCAAACAAAAAACTCTAGCTGAGGGATGGCCGAGCGCTCTGGCATGATTTACGAGGGCGTCTTAAGTTGCTCTTAGAGGGCGAGGGAGGGTCGGGGGAAGGGAGGTTAGGGAAGGGGTGGGTAGGGAGGCTGGGGTAGGGGTAGGGGCAGAGTAGGATATGGGGAGGGGGAGGAAGGAGGAAGAGAATAAGAATATACATTAACCGTATACAGTAAAACAGAAGATGAGAGGAAAGAGAAGAGGAATGAAAAAGCCCAGGAGGAGAATGGGGAGGCGAATAACTAAAAAGGGAGAAATATAAGAAGCAGCAACGGGTTTATCGAAATAAAAAATAATAATAATAACACTAAGGAGAAGAATAACAAGGAGAAATAAGAGGAAGAGGTGCCCTAGTCCTAACCTAAGCAAGGGACCCTGGTAAAACACCGGGCCCACACATGCAATACAAGGTAGAAAAACAAAGGCAGGGATCATAAATTAAAGCAGAAATACCCAACACACCAAGAGCTGGCTTTGTAATTACGATGAATTTCTAGTTACGGTCTTGCTAGCTGCTTCCAGACTATTTTGTACATATTCTCCCTTTCTTTCACTATTTCATTTTCTTCCGGCCTGACTTATCAAAGGCCTCTCGTAATAATGAAGTTGAAGCACAGACATTCATACACAGCAAGCGGTATTCCGAGAAGTAATACAAAGTAGAAACAAGCCATGGACGACAAACGGAGCTAATACGTACAGTGCGAAACACAAACATCAATTTAAAAACATAGCTCAGGCATGGAACACAATATATCATTTACAATACACCACATAAAATAAAAATAGACGAATTCACAGTTAAAATAAGCATCACAATACGCAAAATTAGAGTTAAAATATGCAAGGGTCATAAACAGTTCAAACATGTACAGCCCACGAGGAACTTACTCATGCAACCAGGCAACAAGGAGTTCAAACACGCCACACACACCACAGTGAGTGCAAAAGCTACAGAGGACATATGGAGGTCAAACATACAGCATATAAAGTAGACACTCGTTCTGTCACGCAACACAAGCCACAAGGAGTACAAACATGACACAAGCCACAAGGAGTTCAAGCATGTAACACACGCCAGAAGGAGTTCAAGCAAGCAACACACGTCACAAGGAGTTCAAGCACGCAACACACGCCACATTTCAAACAAACAACACAGTCAGCATGAATCAGACACTTCAAATTATTACTGTTCCATCGTATAACAAAGGCCACAAGGGTTCAACCATGCAACATACAGGGAAGACAAACAAACACAATATGGAGTTCATACCTGCAACATCAGTCACATGGAGCTCAAACACGCAACATACAAGCAACATGCAACATGCTCATACCTAACCACGAGCTCGTATATGGAACACAGGTCTCTAGAAGTTCAGACACGCAAAACTGCAGTACGGGAAAAAAAAAAAAAAAAAAAAAAATCCTTCCACTTGCATTTCCAGATCCACCTCCCACCTCCAGCTTTCTCCACCTTTCAAGAAAGCTCCACTTCCACCACACACCACCTATGCAGCTCACTATCACTTCTTCATATAGGGAACAAGGAGCAGAAACATGATGGAACTCGAAACATTCAATACGGCCCACATCGAATTCATGCAAGCAAAACAACCAAACGAAATGTACCCACACAATTCGACAAACTCCAATACAATTCAAGAAGAGATGCAACCAAATTTTCACAAAGGCCAAACGTGGGCTATCTACCCACCAAATTTGGTCCAATCTCTCAGTTTTTGAGTAATCCTGCTAACAGACAACAAACAAATCCAGATCGGTCCCTAAAGTTAATTGACTGTTCCCTGGGACACGGGCTATCTACCCACCAAATTTGGTCCCAATTTCGAGTAATCCTGCTAACAGACAAACAAACTTACAAACACAAACAGGGGTGAAAACATACGGTACTGTCCTTGTCGGAGAGAATAAGTACAACAAATAAATAAATAAATATATAAATAAATACAGTCCGGCATGTCATACGACCTTTACATAGAACAAACAAAAAAACACACATACCTTAAACAAACAGCACAGGGAAATTCGAACTTAAAACTACGATACAAAATATATCTCAAACAAACAACACACTGCAAGCCACGCACAAATCACAGCCAGGCAAACCAGACCAAATAATTTTCACCCGCACCCTCCCTAAAAAAAAAAAAAAAATGCAACTCATACATCCACTCCGGTACACACACTACAAAAAATACTATCACATACTATTATACGCTCATACTGTATATTTATAAAACATTTAAAACATAAAGAAAACACCCTGAACACCCAACAAATATACATAACAATACACCCCACACATTCCAAGCCACATAAACTCAAACGCACAAGCATACTCACACACACACACAAACACACACACACACACACACAAGCAAATCCGCAACATAAACACCCAATGCAAGCAGCCAAACACACAGTCTAAACAACCCATCACTCCACACGCCTTTATCAAGTTTTTTATACCTTCAGATAATGTGCATAAACAGGGATCAAGTAACGAGAGAGAGAGAGAGAGAGAGAGAGAGAGAGAGAGAGAGAGAGAATACTTAGCCACAGAAATTCTCTCTCTCTCTCTCAGACCAGATACCACTCATAAGTTATCCTGCAACAAATACCCTCGTAAGAATTAACAAACTATTCTCACTTACTTAAATCTTAGTCATTCATTCTCTCTCTCTCTCTCTCTCTCTCTCTCTCTCTCTCTCTCTCCCCTGCCTTTTTTCGCCTCTTATTTACGTGCAGTTCAGGGATCCGAAGATAAACGTAACGTCATGTTCGATTTGCTTCATCATTTTCTTTACCCACAGATAAAAAGATAAGCGAATTGAAATGCCTCTCCGTAAAAGCTGGCTAAGTCTTTATTATTTTCCTGGTCTTTAATTTTCCTCATGGGGTCTTTATTATTTTCCTGATTTTTCTTCCTGGCGTCATTATTATTTTTCATGCCTTTAATTTTTCTTCCAGGCTCTTTATTATTTTCCCTGTCTTATTTTTCTTCCTGGTGTCTTTATTACTTCCCCTATTTTGCTTCCTGGTGTCTTTATTATTCCTTAATTTTTATTTTTCTTCCTGGCGTCTTTATTAATTTCCTTATTTTTCTTCTTGGTGTCTTTACCATTTTCCGTGCCTTTTATTTTTCTTCCTGGCGTCTTTATCATTTTCCATGCCTTTTCTTTTTCTTCTTAGCGTCTGGCGTCTTTGTTTTCCTTATTTTTCTTCTTGGCGTCTTTATTATTTTCCTTGTCATATTTTTCTTCCTGGCGTCTTTATTATTGTTCTCGTCTTTTATTCTTCTCCCTGCAGTTCCTGGTTTATTTTTATTTCAAGATTTTTCATTAAACACTCAACTGCTGGATTTCATTCTGAGCGGCGAACTTTCTCTAACTTTCCCCGTCTTCTCACTGTCATTACAGCTTGGGTGAGTATCTGTTTCTCTCTCTTGTTTTATTCTGTTTTCTTTTTCTACGCGTCTCCTTTCTTAGTCTGCCTTATTCTGTGTTTAATTAGGCTTTTCTTTCTAATACTGTCCCCTTGTCTATATGTTTTTTTCCTGTTATTTTTCCTTTCTGTTCGTGTGTTTCTAGAAATATAAGTTTCTTCTCAACAAACTGGCAAAGGGTGGCAAGAAAAGTTCAAAAATACAAGAGATGCGAGACCAAGAGGAAAGTAATACATGGCGTTGCTAAAGTCTACGGTAATGAAGCACCAATGTCCGAAAAACCTTAGTGTGTGGCTGACTGGACGGGCCGCCCTAAGAAATGTCCCCACCATTGAAAAATCTTCTTGTTTCCTGTCTGTCTTCTCTCTGCCACCCGCCGCTCAGACCCAGTTCAGTACAGCATTTCACCTGCAACTTGATTTGTTCTCTCTCTCTCTCATCTTAACACTCTTATTTCTTTCCTTCGTTTTTCTTCCAGACCCTTTTACCTTCACATTTCTTTTTCCCTTTTTTTTTTTTATAACTTTTTAAGCCTTTCAACCTCTCGTCTCTCTTCTAACTTTAATCCTCCTCCTCCCTCCTCCCTATCAGTCTACCTCCCATCCTTCTTTCAACCCTTATTCCTCTACTACTCCATTTTTCCTCCTCCTCCTCTTCCTCCTTTTATATTATTCTCTCTCCTAATTCTCCTTCGCTTCGCTTATTCCTCTCTACTTCGATCCTTATAAGGCAACGACCTGTCATTCATTTTTTTTTTTCCACTTTATCCTCTCCATCTACACTTTCATCTTCCGTCTCTCTCTCTCTCTCTCTCTCTCTCTCTCTCTCTCTCTCTCTCTCGTAAGGCTACCAGGAATCATGCCGGTATCACAGTTCAGATTTAAGGGCGGGTGTTGCCAGGGGTCATCCGGGTCATCTCCGGGGGCTGGTCAGGAGTGGAGGGGGGGCAGCTTGTTCTAGCCCCCCTGCACCCACGCCTATCCCCCCGATTCTACCCCCTACTACCCTGATTCTACCTGCTACCCTTCTGATCCTACCCCCTACCCCACCTGATCCTATCTCAACTCCCGTGATCCTATTCCTATTCCCCTGATCCTATTCCAACCCCCCTGATCCTATCCCTATCCCCCCAATCCTATTCCTACTCTCCTGATCCTATTCCTACTCCCCTGATCCTATCCCAACTCCCCTGATCCTATCCCTACTCCCCTGATCCTATACCTACCCTAGAGTCCTCCCCCCCTTCCTTGATCTTACCCTATTCCCCCTGAACATACCCCTGCCCCATCCTAACCCCTATCCCGTTGATCCTATACCCTACCCCCACCGATCCAATCCCCCCCCCTCTCCAACCAAACCCACGCCAACACAGCCTACCCCTGTCCATATGCCCTACCCCTCCCCCTACCTACCCTCTCAGACTTCAGTTGAACCCTCTCACCCCGACCCTACACTCACCCACCGTGCTTCACATCGCCCCCTTTCTCCTCTCCTTTTTCTTTCCTCTCCCATCTTCTCTCATTCTCTTGCTTCATTTGTCTTTTTCCTTGTTTTTTCTTCTTCTTTTCTTTTGGCCTTCTTTATTTCCCATTCCTCTTCTTTTCTTCTTCCTTTTCTCCCCTTGTCATTTTCTTCCTTTCTCTCTTCCTTTCTTCTCTCCTTCCCTTACTTTCTACCATGAACTTCTACTTCCCTCACATCTTTCTTCCTTACGTCTTCGTGTTCTTTTTCTTCCATCTCTTTTTATTTGCTTCTTTTCCAAATCATTTACCCTTCTGTACCCACTCGTTCCTCTATACTCAATTAATTCCTTATTCCCCTTGGCACACTGAGCTCTCCATATCCATACGCCAGTTTACGTCCCTCCTTCTATCTATATACATTCATACTCCCTCTATCTCTCTCTCTCTCTCTCTCACACACACACACACACAAACCACAATCGTTCTCATATCCACTTTCATTCGCAACGCTATCCTTCCTTCCCAAACTGCTTCACATACCTTTCCACTCCCCATTTATTTCTCTACTTTATTAGGCCATTCACTAATCCAAGGGGCATATGCATAAACATTCTCGAGCTTAAGCTTCATTAAAGATCGACTGCTTATGCTTTTATCTGAACTAATAGAGCTCCCAAACACTTCAAAGCCAAACTAGAGAAATTAATATTTAAAAATCTGTTAATAATTCACTGATATTTATTTCCTCTATAACATGAGCTGGTTAGGAGTTTTTGTGAATACGGGTCTACACTCACTCGCCCCTCCACACATACGGTTTCTAAATTCACCCGGTTTCGTATTCATGACAGATCTTAGCAAAATTTCCCGACAATGGACCCACAGCATTAAATATTTTCATGAGATCATTTAAGTTTGTCATATGTTCACGCTGACAATCACTTTGTTTTGTGATGTCTCGTACCTGTGCGAGTTAGAATAAATGTATAAATTAACTAACACATCTCTCATCACAACTCCACACCTCTCATCATCACTCCACACCTCCTTTCACCACTCCATACCTCCCTTCACCACTCCACACCTCGCATCACAACTCCACACCTCGCATCACAACTCCACACCTCGCATCACAACTCCGCACCACGCATCACAGCTTCACACCTCACCACTACTGCACACCTCTCATCACCATTCCACACCATCATCACAACTCCACACCTCTCACCAAATTCCAAACCTCTCACCAACATCCAACACCATCATCAAAACTCCACACCTCTCACCACCATTCCACACTTCTCACCAACACTCCACACCCTCTAACCCATGCTGTGTCCACTGAACTCCCTCTCACTCAACCCAGCGTCAACACCAATTTGCTCCACACACACACACACACACACAAAACTTAAGTCACCCAGGATTTTAAACGAATTCGTGGATGAAATGTTAAATGCTAAATAGGAATAAATATGTAGATATATAAATAAATCGACACAACACAGGTAAACATCAAGCAGGTACGATTTTCAGTAGGGTATCATTAAAGTGATCGAAAGCGTACATGGAACATTACGGTGTGTGTGTGTGTGTGTGTGTGTGTGTGTGTGTGTGTGTGTGTGTGTGTGTGTGTGTGTGTGTGTGTGTGTGTGTGTGTGTGTGTGTGTGTGTGTGTGTGTGTGTGTGTGTGTGTGCGCGCGCGCGCGTGCGTGCGTGCGTGCGTGCGTGCGTGCGTGTGTGCGTGTGTGTGTGTGTGTGTGTGTGTGTGTGTGTGTGTGTGTGTGTGTAGCAGAGGTGAAAAAGGTGAGATCTGATCAGGTAACTGAGGGTGTGGAAGAGGCAAGGAAAGGTCGGAGAAGAAAAGGAGGGAGAGGGAAAGAGAAGGAGAAAAGGAACCTGGGAGGAGAGAGGGAGAGAAGAGGAAGAGAACAGGGAGAAAAGGGAAGAGGAAGAAAAAGGAAGAGAGAATGGAAGAGAGAGAAGGAAGGGAGGGAGAGAAGAATGGAAGGAGGGAATGAAGAATGAAAAGAGGGAGAGGAGAATGGAAAGGAAAAGGAGAATGGAAGAAGAGAGACAAGAAAGGAAAAGAGCGGGAATGGAAGAAGGGAGACAAGAAAGGAAGAAGAGGGGGAATGGATGAAGGAAGAAGAGGGGGAATGGACGGAAGAAGAAAAGAAGGGAAGGAGAGAGGGGAGGAGAAAAGTTAAAGAAGGGAGAAGAAAAGGAATGGAGGGCGATGAGCAGGAAGTGGATTCGTAGAAGAGATGGAGTGACTACAAATGGACTTAAGAAAGATGTACGATTGTGGGTGAGTAAACTAGAAAAGAGTGAAAGTGAGAAAAATTAGAAGGAAAATGACCTGGAGAAAGATGAGAGAGAGAGAGAGAGAGAGAGAGAGAGAATGAAGGATGCGAGGTGAATGACACGGGTGCGGGTGGGTTGGTGGAGGTGGATGTGTGAGGAGGCAGGTGTGAAGGCTGATGAAATAATGACAAGGAGTGAGAGGTGAGAGGTGAGGGGCCACGAACAGACTTTCAGTAGCAGTTTTCTACATTTATTATGAACATCAATATAAGCATTACTATTATTATTAGTAGTAGTAGTAGTAATAGTATTAAAGTCATTACTGTGGTATCGTTTTTACTCTGGCTACCCCTCGATGGATCTGTTCCGCCGAGGATGTCTCTAGTAGCACGAAAGGGAGAAATTACATCCATCAACTCCTTCAGTACAACGACATCTTCCTCTTTCATTTAGATTACCGCTAGATTACTTTAACTCTGTTTATAGTTAGGTGATGAATAATTAAAATTGTCGTAAGAGGAGCTTAAGAGGGTTAGGAGAAAGTTGCAACTACTTCTAATGATCTGACGAGGCGAATTGCTTCCCACGATTGTTTGCAACATGCGCTGTATATCAGATATTAAGGGCTGGAAATTCCACTTAATATTCGTGAAGTGTTTTGAAGAGGGATAGAAGAGGAACAAAGGTATGAAGAATGTCGAGGATAAATCAACAGTATACGTTACCTTAGCAGGGGTAAGGTGAGAAAATTAAAGGTGAAAAATACTTACTGAGGCGAAGAATGAACAGTCAGGAATTAATGTGGAGAATACGGTGGTGAGAGGTAAAGTGAAGGGTGATGAATGAAGAATGGTGCGAGGTGAAGTGAAGGGTGGAGAATGAAGAAGCTAAAGGCGAAGTATCAGAAATGAGAAATGGGACAATAGGTGAGGAGCAAGGAAAGTAAGGAGAGAGGGATGGGCAAGGACGGGTATTGATAAAGAATTGGAGGTAAAGACTGAGGATATGAGAAGGAAGCATAATTATACAAATAGGAACAATGGAAACGTAGATACAAAAGAAAAGCAGAAGGAAGAAACAATACTGATAAAAGCGATGGGCGAAGTGCTTGAAAAAAAAAAAAAAAAAAAAAAAGAGAGAGAGAGAGAGAGAGAGAGAGAGAGAGAGAGAGACGAGAAAAGAGACGCAAAACGTGAAGGAAGGGAATTGAAAAGAAGCAATAAAGTACAGGAAAGGGAGAAGAGAAAAGAAATGAAAAAACAAGAAAAGGACGAGAAAGGGGCGAGAAAAAAATGGAAGACGGTGGGGGAGCAGAAAAGGAAGAGGAAAGGAAGTGAGGAAAGTGAAAAGAGGAGGAAGATGGTGTAATGAGAAAACAGGCAAGAAAAGTGGGAGGATAAACGAAAAGTGGTAAGAAGCACAAGAGAGGAGGGAAAGAGTAAAGACGGAGGGACGAAAAGTGTGGACGGGGTGCGTAGAAACGAGGGAGAGGAAAGAGAGAAAGAGTAAAGATGAAAGGATGAAGAGGGTAGGAGGGATGCAGAAGAGAGGGAGAAGAGGAAGGGAGAGAATGAAGATGGAGGGACGAAGAGGGTGAGGTGGGGTGAGTGATGATATACGCATACTGGGCGACCCCCTCCTGTGAACCTGCTGCAGAACCCACTCAACCGAACCCACACGCATCACGGGTCATTACAGACATCCACCCGTCGTCTCCTTGTCATGGCAGACTTTCGTAGTATTTCTTCCCGAGATATATATATTTCTGCATACTACCCTTTAATGCTGTCCTATAAGTTATCAATGTCCCTGTTTCTTATATTCTTGGCACTATCAGGCGGAAAAGTACGTCCTAGTGGTGTAGGTTAATAATGTCTTGGATGTTATCTATATCTTTTAATACCGACATAGCTATCATCAGTAACATACAAGGGGAAACTCGCATTCAACTGGCAAAATCACTATTAAAGACAATGCATTACTAAATAAAAACTTACCATAGCGCCAAACCCAGACCTCTGAGTAAATCCTGGCAGCAGCCCTTCTCAGATACACAGAGTAATTCTCCTTTATTTCTTCTTCGTATTTTATTGCTTTTATCTATCAACAGGCGAAAGGAAGGGTGTTGTGTCAGGGAAAGGAAGGATGCTGTGTGTGGGGAAGGAGGGATGCTGTGTGAGGGAAAGGATGGGTACTGTGTGTGCGGGAATGGAAGGATGCTGTGTGAAGGAAAGGAGGGGTGCTGTGTGAAGGAAAGGAGGGGTGCTGTGTGAGGGAAAGGAAGGATGCTGTGTGAGGGGAAGGAGGGATGCTGTGTGAGGGGAAGGGATGCTGTGGATATGACATAAGGCCAGACCAACTTTTAATCTTCAGTATCTAGGAAAAAGTACAAAAAAATACGAAATGGTTTACAAATGATATGAAAGTCTGAGATAAAGAACATGCATGACTATTTTCATATTCTCGGACATTTCATTTTACCGAAATTTTATTATTACAGACTTACTATTCTGTATTGGAAGGACCAAAAATATATAAATAACTAAACTGACTCAAACAGCACGAAAAAAATATATAAATTTATACAGCGCTAAAATTATTAAAACGCGTATTTCCATGCATTCATTTATAAACTATTCGTGATTCCGCTTAACTTGATATTTTGCTTAAAAGTTTTTTATTTATTTATTTATTTATTTTTTTTTTTTCAAGTGATGCTCTGGCGGTGAATAAGCACTTACTGCATAAGGTTGTGCGCGCTCAGGCAATTCGACATTTTCTTTACCGTCGCAGTGACTGATTATGTTCATTATATTTACTTATCCCTAAACAGAGCACCGTTAACCCACGTGAGGTCCTCTCCATACTGAACTACCCAGAAGCCCTTCAGCAAAACGCCTTATTATTTACATTATTCATGGTACCGCCGAACTATTCCAAAAAACTTTGGTGAGACCCTTCGTACTAAAGAGGCTACAAGCAATCTCCACCACTTTTGCATCCCTTCTACTGGCCAACAGCTTTAATCAGTGCAAGGGAGAACCATTAAAGCAACTAAGTTAACAGTCTGGAATCAAAGGCTTTTCCTCTCACTAACTCTCCATCTTATACTGACTAGCCAGACTCTTCTTCGCATAACGCTGCGTCACTCTTTTTTATAAACCTTGCAACATACAGTGACAGTCTGAACCCAGTGGTGCACGCCTCTCCCCTTTTAAGGAAAACATACAGTGCTAACTTTTTCACCCCATAACTTGCCTATTACACCGGCTATATGGCGAGTTAACCAATTTTCCTAGTTCTTTACTTATAGCAGGTCATATTTCATCTTAAATATCTCAAGTTCCTCAAATGAAGCTAATTTTGAATAAACATAACCATACAGCTACTACTGATCTGTTGTCATTTAGTTTCTTATTTTGGAGGCACACTCATGTTTCTTCTTTTGGCGATAAGTATACACACGTACGGTACACAAGACACACAGCAGCTGCAGTGTAATCCATTATCATAATGATTCAAATCTGATGTTGACTAAGAAGGCATGTAATCTATGCAAATCAAGCTACTTAGCATCTGTACCCACATTACGCAAATGAAGGTACAACAGCCATGTCAAACAACAGCGAGTATGTAGCATGGCCTTCTCTCACCCCTCCATTCCATTACAATATTCCTCATTCCATTTCAATCTCACATCATCTCCAAACGATCACCCCGACAGAACCTTGTACCCTCCTCCCACGCCCTCTCACTCCCCCCTCCCTCTCGCTTACCAATCTTAACCCCTCGCCCACTCTCCCTCTCTGTTTCCTATCCCACTTCCGTTCTTGCTCATCTTTGTCTCATCCTCTCGTTTTCTCGCACAACGTTCTTTTATCACCCACCGTCCCGGGACCTATTTTGTGCATTTTTAGGTTGTATTCTTCATCCACTCATTTCATGTAGTGCTGCCTACTTCTTCCTTAGAATTTATCATTCTTTTTCTTTGCCTGCCCTCATCTCTTCCTATTTCTCCCATCTTTCCTGTCACTATTTATTGCTTTTCTTTCTGTTACAGGTGGCTTTACATTGAGTGACAAGCCAAATGGTTTCCTGTAAGCCAAGAAACCATTTACAACGCTGGGTGGTAACCATATAACCAAACCATACGTGCTCCCTAAGTGTCAAGTGGGTTGGTGGAGGGTTAGTGCCCCTCCCAGTAAAACAAATAACTCAGAGTCAAATGGCCACCCCGTACGGGATTATGGCGTCTGGCAATAGATAGATAGATGGATAGATAGATTCTTCCCACACCGCAAGGAAAAAGGACACACCATGATGAAGAACACAAATAAAACAGACATTTTAAGTTTTTCCCCATTCCCACTCCCTCTCATCTAACTATTCTAACTCTCCATCCTTTTACATCCCTTTCCACTCCAACCCACACTCCCTTCCTGTCCCATCCTCTCTGGCACCTTCCTGTTCCACTACCTCTCCCATTCTCCCCACCCAACCCCATCCCATTCGATCACTCACTCCTCCCCCCCTCGCCCTCTCACCGCCCTGCACGTTCTGTGACTTATATATTCGCCAGAAAATAGACTTTAGATTGAATTCAGAGGCAAATGAGAGATGGGACATGACAGAGAGGCATGGGAGGGGATGAATAAGTCCATGTCATTACAATACACAATGAGACGCATCGCAGTCCGAAAAAAAAGTCAAAGAAAAAAAAAAAACGCCCACCCACGATACAACCCACAACTATCCAATCACCCAGTCACCCTCCACTCCCGGCATTCCTAAATTACCCACGATATATTCCACCTAGGTAGCCATTCTCCACACTTACCTACGCTACCACCCACCTCTTCTGCCCCCTAAACCACCCACGTAATACCCTTGATACACCTAAAATCACTCATCTTCCATACAATTATTTACCTTTCGTTACCCGTCAACCTGCATCCTCCACATTCAACCATACCTTGAACCAGTCACCTGCACCCACACGCAGCACACCACTACAGAATCAAATCCCTATTGCTACTACGCAGACACAATAAAACTACCACAGCACCCCTATATTTACACTATCCATGTTACTGATAAAACCACAACCTCACTTACCAACCCACAACACCACATTCACACCCATCTACATACCAACCTCCACGTTCATACAAATCTTCCACAGACCACCTCCCGCACCACAACATCAACCGTCCACTTCACAATGATTCTCCCCTCCACACCACCATATCACATCCTTACCCCATTCATTCACAGTACTTCCAACTACACCATAATGCTACCTTCCACATCCATCCACAGTACTCAGCTCACCCAACCACGGCACTACCATCTTCCACACCCGATCCACAGTTACACCCACAATGTACCACCCATCCACCTCCAACAACCCATCTACAATACTACCACCACCACCTGTACCAATGTCCCCACCTCTGACCACACCATCACCTTCCATACCAATCCATCACAGTATACTTTCAAACTACAATACCGTCTTCCACACCAGTCTCACTATCCACATCACAATACCACCTCCCATACCACAACCCCACCTTCCACACCACTGTACCATCTTCAGCATCACAATACTACCTTCCACATCGTTATAATCATCAACACACCCATCCACACCACAACAATACCACTTTCCACACAAAAATAAAAACCTTCACACCACCTCCAAAATACATTCTCCTACATTACAATATCACAATAATACCACCTTCCACACCCATCTACACCACGACACAATACCACCTGCCACCACTCATCCAAACCAAAAAGGTAATATCCCCTACACCACCATACCACCTCCCACACCATCAACTACGCAAAACCACAAAACCACAACATACAGAATACCACCTCCCACACCACAATACCATATCGTACACCATAATACCACTTCCTACACCAAGACACCAGCCTCAAACACCATCAACCACATAATATCACAATTCACACCATACCATCACTCATATCACAATATCATAATTCGCACAATACCACTTTCCATTTCATGAAACCACCCTCCACATAGCATTACCAACCTCCACACCAGAATCCCAAACGCCACACCACAATATCATCCCCTACATTTAATACCACAACCCCACCCTCCATACCACAATATCACACTACACACCACCTGACAGTACCACCTTCGCATCCAATACCACCAACATACCCATTCAACCCTCTGCACCCACACCCTTCTTCATACCCTCCCCCTCTTCCAGTCCCATTCGCTCAACCCACAAGCCATCATAATCGTAATAAGGAAGCAAACAAGCAATTCAAGATCCCCGGAGCAGCATCGGGAACAAAGACAACAATGCAGCATCAAGCAAGCACTCCTGGACGCACACACAGCTGACAGGTTGACCTTTTTGCTCTCTTATCTTCCCTCAACAGCGATAAAACAGCAACAACAATCAGAGCAAACAAACGAAACAATGACATCGCAAACTTAAGTAAACATTCCTGGTCACTCACGTACATTGATTGGCTGAATGGCTGACGTATTTGCATTCTCACTGACCAACAACAGCTACACCAAGTAACAACAACAGTGACATCAGCACCGAATGACAAGAACTACGAACAACAACAACAACAGCACGAGAAACAGCAACAACAACAACGAACTGAACCACCACCACCACCAGCAACAATACATACGACATTCCACCACGACCGTCCCCTCATCGATTCGCCATATTTCCATTGCATATCGACAATAATTCCATCTCGTCCAAACTGCCTCCACGTAACACATAAGGCCGGCTGACAGAGGAGAAAAAAAAGGGGGGGGGGTAAACCAAAAAGAAAAAAAAACAAAAAAAAGAAAAAGGGAAAAAATAATCCATCGTCCTTACCTGTATCGGAGTGAAGATCCGCGTGACCAAGCCCATCATTCTCGCCTTGTGCTTGGCTGTCGGGTTGCTGAGGGTCGCCGCTGATTGGTCCGGCTTCCTCACTGCTGTTGCTGCTGCCTACTTCGCCCGGTTCTTCCTCCTCCGGGCTCGTCTGCGGATTCACCTTGGCATCTGAAAAAGTGCACAGAAAATACATCAGTTAGACTTTTGATGCCTCTTTCAGTCCTCAAGATAAGTAATATAAAAACATGCAAGTTCCATACTTTCTTTAGTATCGAAAAAACATAGCTTTTGAGGCCTCGTCTACTAATCAAAAACTGTAATTTAATAAGGAGCTAAACGAATGATATTCTCTCCCTTAACTCACTCCCAAAAAGTCAGATATCCCGTCGAAGAAAAAATACACATGTTGAATGCCTCGTTTAACAATTACAAAAAAAAAAAAAAAAATCATATTTTGTCATTATTAAAGTTAAAAACAAATACACGTTTTATGCCTTGTTAATAATAATAAAAAGTAATTACGCCTCGGAAAAGCATAAGGCATTACACGTCCAAGGCTTCGTCCTGACATAAAAGGCCTCGTCTAGTCATACTATAAACAGCAATTGCCAGTCATATCATAAAGCTAATTACACGTCTTATACCCCTCCAGTAATTAAAAAGACAACGATTACCTATGCTATTCCTCGCCCAGCCATCGTAATAAAACAGCAATTGCTCATCTTTTGTCCAGTCCAGTAATAATAAAGGAATTACACTCCTAATATTCCGCAGAGTCATAAAAGAAAATCACCTACATGACTTATCCTTCGTCCAGTCATCAAAGAAAGCCAATTACACGTCTAATGCCCTACCAAGGAGAAGAGAAAACAATGACACGCTTGATGTCCCGTCCAGAGACCAAAAATTCCGAGTGAAAGTCTTATGTCTCGTTCATCTACAATATAAATAAGAGTAATAATTCTGATGCTCTGTTCAGTCAATTAAAAAGATTGATGTCCCGTCCAGATAATAAAAAAGAAAAGCAGATACTGAACACACACACACACACACACACACCTCATACCCGCAAAAACACACTCGCTGCATCTCACATGGATAATTCGGTACAGGCATTCCTATCTAAACCCCTTGATTAGGTTATTAAAGCTCCCAATAGCTCCGGAATTGAGGTGTGACGGGGAATATCACCAACACGCGACATAAATGGCTTTTCCTCAGAAATGGCTCGGTGGTGGTGGAATGCGGTGGTGGAATGACATCGCGAGTAAAATATAAACGAAAAGCCCTCCCGACACGGATACACAAAAGCACACCTGGCTGAGAAGAAACATCGAAACAATGGGAAATCAAGAACTCAAAATGCAAATCCATATTACTCTTTGGACAGGATTCTCAGGAGTATACCAGGAGGCTCAGCAGCATCTCGCCCTTTCCTGGCTGTGTCTTGGGCAGTCGGTGGTCGATTGGTTAGCATATCCAACTCGTAAATGGAAGAACTCGAGATCGATTCGTAGCATCACTCATACTCTTGGATAAAGTTTTTCCTCAGCAGTACAGAAGCGAACTTTTTGTCTCTTTATGCAAGGAAGGAGGAACCAAAGGCCACAATGGGTTGTATTCTTGGGGGAGGCTGGAACTTAGCGACTATTGAAAGTCTGCCTATATTACCCTCGTTGACAGACATTAATCTAAGCATTCTTCTCCTTCTACTTATTCGACATCAGTCTTCCTCAATCTATCTTTCCCTCTGTCTATGGCCTCCAGTCATATAAACAATGTCTTAAAGCATCCCGACATGAACGAATATCTAATTTGACTTTTTCTGTTCTTTTACGGAGCCATTTTTGCGAGCTCCTAGACTTTGGCTCTTTCTTGTTTGCATAAATATGTACATTTATGCATATGGCATGCTAATATTCTCATAGTAGAGTTCCCTACCAGGGCCAGGAATGTGTAAGCCAGCTGGTACACATACATGCATGAATACGCCAGTGCTAAGGAAGAATACCAGAAGTAACAGTCCACTAAGAAAATGAACCTAAGTCGACAAGACAAAGCTGAAAATACATACCCTTGCGCGAAACAGTATTCACGAAAAAGCAATAGCAGTCTGATGTCTAAATAAACATATTGATCTCAGTTTTCATGCTTCTAATGTGAGGGAAATTAGAAAATATACTCCATTAATTTCTACTAACTGTTAGCCTACTATTAATACTTATTCAGCATCAAGATCTAACACTATAAATGTATAATGTATAAGTGACACTGTACTTAAAACATACCCCTTACAGAAATGAGGTGAACATCAACACACATCGTGAAACCATTGATCTCCTGGGTAAAGTTATAGTTTTGGCCACTGTACACTTACAGGAAAGAGAAACAGACAAAGCACATTAGGCAAGGGAAAAAAAAAAAAATCACGGAAAGTGCCTCAAGCTTCAATCAAGGCATTCCCGATAACCCTATATGACAAATACGACAAATGGATTCCCTTGGGCACAACACCGAGTAAAAGGAAGGGACTCAATGGGTTGGATGTAAGTAATGGGCTAGTGTAACAAAGCAGGTAAATCAATTAATCATGCACACGGTTTAAACACACACACACACACACACACACACACACACACACACACACACACACACACACACACACACAGAATCAAAATACACCAGGCTGGAGGCAAGTAACGGACAACTGAGACAAAGGAAAGAAATCAAGCACTCAGTCCAGCAATTTTTTTTAAGCACATCATGAAAATAACATTACCGGTATCTACTATATTACTGCTGCCTTAAGATTACTTTATTCAACTTGGGAGAGACTTTACAGACCTGTCGGGCTAGGTTCAAGGGTTAGGTTCAGGGGTTAGGTACACTCTTCATTAACCCCTCTTCTACGACCTTGAAGTAAAAATAGATCGTGCTAAAGCGGCATGCATGAGATATATCAATACTATCATCGTAGTGAAGAAGTTATGCTATCCCGGGAACTCAGCACGACCACAGCGGCAAAAATTCCTTATGCTGAACATCGCGAGAAAAAAAGGACAAAAACCCCTGCTTGAAACAAAATAACTCGCACGTGTTACGGAGGGAAGAAACTAAACACCAAATCAAGTACTCAGTCTTGGCGCTCTGTCTAGGCACCCAGACTATGCACTCATTTTAGGCATCAAGTAGAGGTTCTCAGTTAACCAGAATCAAGGCACTCAATCTAGGCACCCAATAGAGGCTCTCTGTTAACCAGTATCTAGGCACTCAGGCACTTTGTTTGGCCAGTATCTAGGCACTCAGTGTACGTACTCATTTTAGCCACTAGGTCCTGGCACACTAAGCACTTCGACAACTCCACCAAACCAAAACTGCCAACACAATTTCTTATCCCCTTCGCTACAGATACATTTTTAATATTTTGTTGTTGCTCTCTCTCAGGAATACTTTACACAGCTCAGGACAGACTTTTTATGTTGGAGAGATTACATATACCCTGATTCACATCTTACTAAATAGGGTCTCCCAGGCTGAACAGAATCAACTGGTAGTAACAAGAATGCCATAAAAATAGCATTGGAACGCGTCACCGTAGCACTCCCGATAACTCCACTAGACCAAAACGGCAAAAATAATTCCTTACGTCGGGGAGCCATCCCGGGAAGGGAGATAATTCTTGAGTACACCCATCACGGCAGCAGTCAGAGCGTATCGATGTCCAACCCGCCAGGGCAAAAATGTTGAGGAAAAAGCGATGGGGTCAGTTACCTTGTGGGATGGAAGTAGATAGGGAATGGGGTAGAAACGAGGGCAGGAAAGGGTGGAGAATGGGAAGGAGGTAGAGCATGGGATAAAAGCGATACAGACAGGAAGAAGGGGGGGGTGAGGGAAGATAGGGATGGGAGAAGGAAGGGAAGAAGGTTGAGGTGGTGGTGATGGGATGGGAAAGCTAAAAGAAAAGAGGAGGGAAATCTGAGAGGGGAGATTTGAAGGGGAAGAGTGGGGAAGTGTAACCTTAATGAGGGGATAATGTAAGTGAGGGTAAAGTGAATGAGTGTGAGGGCAAAGTGAGTGCGAGTGAATTGAGTGAGTGAAATGAGTGAGTGGGAGTTGTGTGAGTATGGGTACAGTGAAAGAGAGAGGGTGAGAGAGGTGAAATGAGTCAGAGGGGGTAAAGTGCGTGAGTGAGGGGTTAAAGTGAGAGGGCTTGGAGCATTGTGAGCGTGAGTGTGGCGGTAAAATGAGAGTACAGTAGGTACGAAACGGAGCTGAGGTGAATGGGAGAGTGGGTGAGTGAGTGACAAAAGGGATTGGATGACAGCAAAAGCAGGATGCAAGAGCGACAGGATGGAGAGGCTGAGTGTTACGGTGTAGGGGAAGAGGAAAGAGTGACATGGAGTTGACTGACTGACTAGGGGGACAGGTATCTTAGGCACGGACGAAATCAACACAGCCATACAATTGAAACTAAGTACGCAGAGATATACTCAAGCCCCAGGTTTAGGACGATCAGTTTTAAAGCACCAGTTAAGACAGGAAATGGTGATATTGCATTCCATATTTCAACAGCATAATTTGCAACGAGGCAGATAGGTCAAAATTCTTTATGCTTTCCATGATGTTTCATTATTACGTAAAAAATGGGTATTGCCTTGCCTTCCACGATCTCAGGTTTTCTAAAACGTCCCTGAGATACAGGATTGTAACAGATGTGCAACGAAGGTGACGAAAAAAGGAGAGCAACGGGGGCAGGGAGTGGGGAAGTTAGTTATAAGGTAAGTAATGTGGCGATGTATGTGGAGGCACAGCTGTGGATAAGGGCAGGTTGATGAGTTCGTGGAAGGGGAAAGGATAAGGAAGAGGCGGTAGATGGGCCACGAAAGAGGATTAGTATGAGGAACGGGGTAGGGAAGGTATGTGAATGACACCAGGGATGGTAGGTAAGCGAGTTAAACTGTAGGTGAGAAGGTAAGTAAAATGGTGTGAGGAGTGGAAGAGCCAGAGAACGAATAAACGAGTATCGCATAAGTAACGACAGAATAGGAACAAATGCTGGGGAGTAACATAAGAATAAGAAAACGGTAGATTAGTAACTGAGGAGCAAGAAAAAAAAAACATGAGTAACGGTAGAGTACAAAAATTAGATAAGCTGGGAATAGGGTAAACGAAAACTGGTGAAGAGGTAATAAGCAACGAAAAGGTAAGAAAAAGATACGGTAGGTGAGTAATGTAAGAGGGTGAGAAGAATGTACAATACCTGTGCTGGGGAGTGGGAATGGGACAAGATGAGGAAGGAGATAAAGATAAAGGCCTGTCCACTGTATGAAAGTCACTATAGCACAGTTAATTTTGCTGGGTCTCAGTTTGTCCCCTAGAACGCGACACGCAACAATCTAATTTCAGTCCAGGTCCCCAACTGCACTGCCTGGTGAACAGCGATAAAGGGGAAGAAGTCTGGACCAAGTGTCTGGCCCGGTAACATGTATGTGGGGCGGGTAAGGTGAGGGGGATGGGACACACAGGAGGAGATGAAAGCCAGACAGCAGGGAGGGGGGAGGAGACGGGAATAAGAGCGTAGGGGGAAGGCGGTGGTACAAGACAGGTGCAGGGTACAATACATAAGAGCGTTAGATCCCAAACAATGGCAGTGCCCCATTACCATAGCTCACAGCCGCCCCCTTAACCCTCTGTCCTCCCCCACCATGCCTTCCATCACCAGGGTACACGTCGTCCATCTCATTATCCGCTACACTAACTACCACACCGTTATTTAAGAGCCCTGGCTGAACTGGATCCAACTATCTATCCATCTATCTATCTATCTATATATCTACCTATCTGTATCTACCTACTGTATTTGGACTATATATGTAGTGGTTGGCTGAGCAATATATCTACCTATATCTACTGCATATTCATCTGATTTCGACCTATCCGCTCCACTTGACATGGTTGAAACTGAGTCTGGCACAAAAGAAACTATCTGTCTATCAATCCTTCTGTCTCAAACTATTTGCATTACAGAGTGACAAGCTGAACTGCAGGTATCTGTCTATCTACCCGTATATCTTTCTGTCTAACTATATCCATTTATATTGCAGTGGCTGGTTAATATTTATCCCCATCTATCTGTTCTCAAAAGGTGAGTGACTGAATTGTATCTACTTGGCTATACCTATTTCTAGCAGAGAGGGGTTGATGTGATAATGTATCTATCAACTATTTACCCATCTATCTATCTCTCCCCAGGCTATCTTCTATCCTGGCAACCGATCCACTCACACATCCACCTACCTACCTAGTCCCTGTCCACATGATCCATCTCTATCCAATCTCCTGTCAATATGTCAAACCAATCCTTCTGGCAACCAATTTATCCAGGCATACCTTTATCTGCTTACCTACCTTTCTGTCATTTCATCCTCTCTCTCTCTGAGACTCTCTCTCTCTCTCTCTCTCTCTCTCTCTCTCTCTCTCTCTCTCTCACACACACACACACACACAACCATACCTTTATACCTTCATCTACTTGCCTACCTTTCTGTCATTCCTCTCTCTCTCTCTCTCTCTCCAGTCTGTATAACCACTTAACAGCATATAAGGCACCAAACTCAATGAACATAATTCTTTACACAATTCCCTCTACCAGCTGCAAAGAACAAGAGAATTACAAATGGAGTCTACCCTTACTATTCAAAGTAGCTATCCATTATTTTAGCATTTTAATCACCAATATGGCCAATCTCTTCCCATCAAAATATTCAGGACACTATCAATTGTTCATTAATATTCCGTACCCAGCCATAAAGTTACCAAGGGGCACGGTACAGAGAGAGAGAGAGAGAGAGAGAGAATTACAGCGGGTCCTCATAAACAATTTCCCTATCTTCTCTACCCCCGATCTGATCCACCACTCGATGTTAACAAGCCTCAATCAAATCCACCACATCACCAGGCCATAATACCGTCACACAAGGTCACTAATACCGTCACACCACACAGCCATCTCGTCACCACCGCGACCGTCATTACAGCGTCACATCAACACCATTCCCACCAACACCCTGACGTTCACCACCTCGCAATCAGGTGAAAAAAAAAAAAATCCCAAGGTGTGAAGATGATTGACAGTGAGCTACGTCAGCGTCTGAAAGATGCTTCGGTACATACTTCATCCAGGTCTCATGATCCACGCAGAACGGATATACCCGGGCTTGATATATTTGAAGGAGATATTGACAGATCTGAGACATTCATTTTCGTGGCGTTACAAAACTCATGAGTAGCTCTCCCTTCCTGATTTTTTTCTTTTTTTTATGCAAGAAGAATAAACCAAAGGCTGCATCCGTGCAAAATGTTGTCCTTGCCAAAGAAAACTGAGTGAAAGATCCACAACCAAGATCTAGTATTTTTGAGATACCTGGGCACACTGTATTTAAAGTCAGAAGAAAGGAACGATTGAAGAGAGTTCCAGTGTTTTGTTTTTATTCACTGGTATAAATAACAGACAAGAATATTAAGAAGTCATATGCTGAAATATTTGGGTAGGAAGAGGCTAGTGACCCGAGGTGGCTAGAATACGGCCTGTGGTATAGCTTTGAAGAATGATGGGAAAATAATGCAAAAAGTCAGATAAATAAAAAAGTTACATGGTTCAGTCAGCATACTAATTTTCAATAAAACCATCTTCCAACAACAGGTAAGTATAATGCAACCACTGAATAGATGACACTGACTGGTGAAGTCAAACTAAGAAAACCAAGAACTGTGGGAATGGAACCTGGAGATCGGTAATGAGAAGACAGGTATTATCCTAAGGAAGATCAAGACAGAAGTTCGGAGGGTACAAGAGACAGTTCGTGTAGTAATCAAGAATAAGAGAAGATAACAGGACTGGATACAAGGGCATACCGGTAATAGTCGGTTTCCTTGAGAAAATCGTCAGTGAAGTTCTTACAACCAATAAGGTATAAATCAACTCGAAATACTTTAGTCGGCATTCACTTAACAAGACACTAAGAATGTTTCAAGGCAGGATAGTAAGACGTGGAATAGATCAGTGTATAAAAAATGACTTATGGATCAAACTCTTTTCCAGAAGGCAGTGAATGCGAGGGAGTGAAGTAAATATTAGCATTCAGGCGATTTGGAAGTGTAGCATGATAGAACGGACAGGCGGGCATTAAAGTACGTACTGTGCTTCTGTGAAAGAAACATTGGGTTAATGACAACACCTGAGTGTCTATTGGTTATCAAGAAACAAGGATTGAGAAAATTATAATCGTAGATAGAGCTACGGTGTATTAAACTTAGGATATAATTAATCCTTTCAGTACGGTGTCATTACTTCATACCTTGTACCGTCTACCTGTACCGTCAGATGATAAACATTTTGTGAATATACAGTACAAAGGTTGAAAACAGTCTCCAATAACTCCTTCAGCACAAAATGTCTCTATCAACTGACAGTGACGGTGACTGTGACGAGAGCAGTATAATAAGGGGCCGTATTTTCGTAGACTTTGGAGACAGCTTTACGACCCTTCCTTAATTTGCACACTACTCTTTAATGTTTCCTTGTATATTTCTTTTGTATGTGCCACGGAGGAATGAAACTGGTAAGAAAAAAGTTCTACTATAATCTCTCCAGTCCACGAGAATACGATCCATGGAGAGGCATATCAAAGAGACCAGCGAAAACAATGTAACGGTTTGGCCAGGCGGAGCAGGTAAAAATGTACGAGAGAATGGGGGGGTAGATAAAGAATGAGAGGGAAGAAAAGTCGCTGAGCATATATGGGAAGGCGGCTAAGGACAATGCGGAACAGCTACTGAGCACCCATTCCCGTTACCCTCCACTTCTCCCTCTCCTCAAGGCCCCATCCCGCCGGGGAAAAAAATATATTAAAAAAAAAAAAAACGCAAACAGTAAATATATATATATATATATATATATATATATATATATATATATATATATATTTATATATATATATATATATATATATATATATATATACTTGGTCTTCGTAGCGGAAGATACATGAAGTGAAAAAAAAAAAAAAATCATGAAGAAAATGTGGATCCTCAAAAAAATAAAAAAGGTGGATCCACACAAAAAAATCACGATAAATGTAATGAGATTCAGCAGGAACTCTGGATGTGACTGAAGGAGGGTGGAATGAAGTTTCAGTGGACTACGAGGTGAGGGGGAAGGTCCTGTGCTGATATAGTGGAGAGAAACACGAGAAAATGATAGTCTGAGTTTGTAGTGAGGTCACGGCAGGTAAGTCGAGATGCAAGTGGCCTGAAAATGGATCACAAAGAATTCTTCGAATGAAGAAAAAAAAAAAAACTAAGTAAAACAGCACACACACACACACACACACACACACACACACACACACACACACACACACACACAATGAATTATCGACCAACAGTACATAGGGCGAGCTGCTGAAAATTATACCATCCTCATTCGCTAAACTGATATACTACATACGCAAAACTACATACTAAAGTAACCTTTTCCATGGGGTGGTGCGCAGGGAAAAGCGGTCTTCTTCATTCACTTCAACTTTTCAGTAATGAAACATTCCCTCACATTCAGTTCCTCGGTTAATTTTAATCACGAATCCCACAACGATATCATTTAACCCTTATGAACGACACCATGCCTCTGGATTATTTGTCCATGGTATCAAGAAGGGAAGAGAGTAGGGATGGCAGGGTACTGATACCAGTGAACCATAAATCCTACCGGTATTCTAATTTATCCACTGTAATCACGGACCTCAGGGCATATCTAACCCTCATTAGCGGCACTACGACTCTTCCTTACTGGATACTGGTACGATGATGGGAAAAAATAAGGTAAGCACAAGGTACTGATGTCAGTGAATCCTTAATGTAAATATACAGTAACGGCAATCGAACGCAGTCACCCTAAATAACGCACCCATTAACACACCTACCTAACTCTGATTAACGACACTGACCGTGGATTAGCAGTTTCAGGTATGGTGAAATGAGAAAGTAAGGAGGGAATTGACTTACACTGTCTTTCGGTAAATATTAATCCCAAAGCATTTTCCCGTGACCCTCCTTAACGACACTGAGGCTGGAGTTCTGTTTCCCGTTATGATAAAGTAAGGAGAAGGTAAGGAGGGCAGAGTATGGATGTCAGTGAACCCTTACTTAATCAGCAGGAGGGAGGTGCGGTGTGGTGTGTGTAGCGTGTTAACCTGTGATTATGTCTCCTATGGTCCCTCCTCCTGCTCTCACTCACTATATATGCTGCCTCCTCACTCACATTACGCAGATATACGGTACCAGGGGTCCAAGTTCACAGAGTTTCTTAAGACTGAGTTGTATGTATGATTCCGTGCGCACACACTTGTCACTCGTACATCTACCAAACACTTCATAACCAATAAACCAAATTAGATTATACATTAAAATTAGATGGTATAATCGAAATAATCTGATAATTCGCTTCTATGAAGTAATTTTCATTAATATCAGATGCTCCCAAAGCCCTTCCCAGGCTGAAACAAAGAGAGAATTACTAACTTACGGAACTAAAAATGCGAAGCTGACACTATATTTTTGGTCCTCACAGATGATTTACTTACCTGAAACTCCTGAATGCTACAAGTCTATACTTTATCCTACACTACAGACAACGTATGTATGTTACTGTTAGAGGTAAGGCTTAATATTATGTTACGAGGCTTATACCAAGAGTAGGCCAAGACAAGACAGACATTACGAGACTTGGCTGATATCATGGGGGTCACAGTCTCTCCAACACCCAACCTTTCTTCCACCTGAGTGACAAGTCCTGCCTCTCTCGTAGCCAGAGGGGACTTCCTAACCCGCACCTCCGACCCATTCCCCTCACAGACGCCCATAACAACGCCCATTGTTCGGGATCGGCCAGCAGTCGAGGCAAACACGCTCAAATGTCTCGCACTTAACCATCCGTGGAGCCTATTCTTCCCTGCACACTTTTTTTTAATACTCTCGTCTTCTTCCCTTCTCACCATTTCCTCATCCCCTTCCACCCTCTTGTCTACCTTCCAGTCTGATCTCTCCTTGTTATTTGTTTTATCAATTTTATCACGTAACTCTCTCTCTCTCTCTCTCTCTCTCTCTCTCTCTAAAAAAAAAGAAAAAAAAAAGTCACATTGTCCCTGCCCAGGGTAGGTTGATTATGTCAAGCGACACAGAAACCCCCTCCTCCAATCAAGCAAAATACTACCCATTGGAAATATTTATAAAGGTTTCTGTTTAATACTTTACAGGACTACAAAGCAGCTAACATTTATAAAAAAATAATAATAATAATTTTAGTTTTCTTCTCAATCTAATACTTTAGTCGGGATGTGACGTACTTTTTATGTATAAGAGAAAAAAAACAAATACAGGCATATACACAGGCTTATACACAGGTTAATAAACAAGCTTATTGACAGCTTAACCCCTTAACTCTAGTGGCGTCTTCTCAACTTTCCTCTCAGTTTTGGAGGCATTTATGTAGCTTAGAAAGACTTTTACCAGCAGGAGTTAGAGACAGCTTTAACCTCCTTATTAAATATCTTGAAGTCCATTAATATCGTCAGGAGATAGCAAACTTAAAACAAAACTATCTCCTCTCTGGAAGGGTTGAAGGACAAGAAAGTTTGTAAATATTTCAGCCTGTGTTTACTGAGGCAGAGAGAGACTGTAAATATGAAAGCAGCCTGTGTTTCTTGACAGGCAGGGTGCTCAGGTGAGGAGTGTGGCCGAGACAAAGATACCATTCAACATCTCACAATGCCACCACCAGTAAAAAGGAATAAAAAAAAAATCACAATAACCTCGCACGCAAATTAACTCCACGATGATTAACTTTAGGATCAGGTAACTTCGCTCCTAATGAGGTGAAAATGTACAATGATTCAGTATTTGGTATAAGCGAGATCTGTGCAGACCTTTGATGCATCATTGTGGATACTATAAATACCACCATCCTCTCATGACACAAAATAGCATATAAATTAATTCGACAACAATCTGCCAATATGAATACCAATGCGGTGTTTTAGAATCACATTACTTCGCCGCTAATAAGGAGAAAATGTATAATAATAATAAACTAATATGGATATGTTAAATTTATCAGCTTATAATGCCAGTACCAGTATCTTCCGCAACAAACACTACCCTTATGGATTAGGTTGGCAACAAATTAACATTGTAAACAATTATGCGCTACTTTAGGATAAACCTGTAAAACCAGCTCATAATATTACCAACACCACCCTCCTCTCTTGAAAGAAAAGAAATACAGACTAACCCGACAATAATTTACCACCGTGAAGAATGAGGTGCTTCAAGAATAAGTTACATGGCAGCTAAAGAGAAAATAATGAGCACCAGTAGTGTTATTACGAGAAACTAGATTTGTACACACCCTGAATTTACCTGAATACCATCAATGATTAAACTGACCTTGCTATGTGACCTTAACATCTGACCTACAGTTCTCAAAGACTACAGGTCAGCCCCTTTGTCGACTCATAATCCTGCCACTAACTTCGGTCGTAATCAGAACTTAAGTGGTTTAGTTACACTGTTCACATACAGACACGCATGTAAAACTCTGACTTTGCCCTGTGACCTTGACCTTTGTTCTAAATAATGAATCGCTTCGTACTTACTTTAACCTGAACCATTTCACCAAACTTGGTCTAAATCGGACAAAAACTGTTAAGCTGATTTTTGCCTTGTTAAATTTAGCGCTAGCCCTGTGACCTAGACCTCTGATCTAGTGTTTTCAAGAACAAAGGTATCACACACACACACACACACACACACACACACACACACACACACACACACACACACAGGGTAAAACATAGTACTCGCTCACGCAGCCCTAGAATAAAAAAAAGATCTTACTAACGCTAAACATTATTCCGCTTCTAAGTGTCTTGCCGTCCTCTTTAGGTTACTCCAAAAAGGTGGATGGCGACTTATGTACTTTATCGTGGCTTTCAAGGGTTAAGGAGTTTAACATTAGCCAAGACGCCCCATCCTGATGGAGCGAATATAATGGTGGAGGGTGAAGGCGAGGAGGACAAAGAGGCTCTACCCAATACTATCAGCCGGGAGGCGCCACAACCCCAACCCGGCGCCGACACTACAACACGGGGGCACCTTACACCACCCCTTCTCTCTCTCCACATCCCCTCTCTCCTCAGTCCTCACCTCCTCACACTCCACATCCCCACTCCGTTCCCCTACCCTAACTCTTCCGGACTCAGGTGGAAAGGAAAACAAATCTCTCAGCTGCCTGAGGGGGAGAAGAAGAGACCCGCCAGATCTTGTGCTTGCTTGTGCCTGAGTCAGAGGTCCCTTCCTACAGTTGCGAAAGTGTGGCTAAGCAACGAGGCATACACCCAAAAAGAATCTTCAAAACCAGACTGATGAAATTCAAAAGGCTTCCTGTTATTTATAAGATCATGACAAAACAAGAGATCAGAAAAATTATCCCCACTTCCCCCAACAATGTTGCGTTACAAAATTTAGAACACAAACATACAGGAAATCTTCATATAAAGATGGAATTCAGTGTTTTGAGGGATGGAACATAGGTCATGATGCGTCTGTACTTTTTTTTTTTTTTTTCAAAAGAGGAAATACACCAGTCACCTCAGAAGACGGAGTTAAGTACTATCCGTCTCCTTAAAGATTATGATGAATCGAAAATCAGACAAAGCTCGTTCCGATATGGAGAGATCAAAACACGAAGACGGTACCCAAAGCTGTGTGTGTCCCTCTTAAGATTATAATGAATGCGAAATCAGACACTGAACCTTGATTATACCTGGATAAGAAGGTCAGTCGGGGCCAACAGGGTCAGGAGGAGGTCACATGTGAATACAAGGGTGCGGAATAAGAGAGGATCTGTTTATGTTGGACAAAGAGTTGGACAGAGGGAGTGCGAAACGGCCAAGGACGAGGCTGTGACGCTCTATTGATAACAGACTACAGGATAATGCATAAATATACTATTGCAAGTAATTCCAGTGAACAGCGGATTAGTATATAATGTTTGTGTGCTTTTGTGTACGTGCTAATAATTACACGCGCTGGTGAAAGTGAGTTCAACGCGCCAGGGACCTATATGAAATGTTAACTGCAAGGCATAAATTATATATGACTGGCTTATTACTGCGGTGCGAAGTGGGTTACTGATTTTCTTTGGCCAAATTGTAACATGTACTTGATAGAGCATACGAAAGGGTAAAGAACAAGGCAGCAATAAGGTATTAAATTAAACGGCATATATAGTGGATATATATCACAGTTGATATTCATTGTACAGGAAGGTAAACAAGTGGAAGGTATTTCTCTCTCTCTCTCTCTCTCTCTCTCTCTCTCTCTCCAAATAATTATATGTGCTAGACAAAGAAAGTAGTTTACGATTGGATGATATGGTGGTGAACAGTAAGGCCAAAATGTAGTGGGTATCTATTGCAGTGGAAGGTCAGTCATTATTTTTTCCTACTAAATGAGAACATGAGCTAGACAAAGAGAGGACGAACTGCCAAGGACAAGGAAATGATATGGCGTCAAGTTGTAAGGTATTAATATTACTGATGCTTTTTACAGTCCACGATGAAGTAGTGTTTTATCTCTGTATGAAAATAATTACAAGCAGTGGACAAGGAGGGTACGAGAGGGCCAAGGACATGAGTGTTAAGACGTTAAGCTGTAAAACAAACATACCAGAGATTTCTAGACAAGAGTGGGTTATTTAGAACTCAATTAGTTACATGGATTAACCCTTCACTCCAAAGACATTAATGGTCTATTCTTGCTGCCCCCAAAGGACATTATTTAGACCTTAGTGGTAGTAGTCGTCCCAGTTGTCGTAGCAGTTTTAGTCGTATTCGTAGTCGTCGTAGTGGCAGCAGCAGCAACCCCAGGTCCATCTGAACGTGAACCCATTGGACTGCAGGCTGAAGGTGCCCGTAATCCACAGTCCTTTAGTGTGTCTCTCTACGCAGCTCAGTCCTACAAGCGGCCTTACCCTCCCTTCTCCTCTACACAAACAATCATCCTCTTTCTCTCCCCTTCTCCTTCCCCGAACCCTCATCCTTCTGTGTGTGTGTGTGTGTGTGTGTGTGTGTGTGTGTGTGTGTGTGTGTGTGTGTGTGTGTGTGTGTGTGTGTGTGTGTGTGTGTGTGTGCGCGCGCGCGCACGCGGTACCCCTTGCCGTACCTTTCTCCTCCCCTCCCACCTTCCCATTCCCCCCCCTCTCTCCCTCTCTCTCCTTCCCACTTTCCTTCCCTCCTACACACCACCCTCTCTTTCCTTCCCATCTTCCTTCCTTTCTTCCTTCTCCTTACTTCCCATTTTCCTTCCTTTCTTCCTTCTCCTTACCGTCCTTTCCCACCTATTTCCACTCTCACTCCCCTTTCTCTCCTCCCCGTACCCTAACTCTCCCCGTACCCTATTAATTTTCTCCCCTTCTCCTCCTTCAGTACCGTCCCACCCCCACCGGTACAGACTCGCGTATCTAATTACCTTCGCTAATCACCCACCCAGGAGGCGACTATCCATACCCTCTAATTAACATGCAGGCTATCCTCATAAAACTTTACTGCCTGGTCGTACTCGCATGCTAATTCCCCTACACATTATTGTACTGTTTACTGAAGCCCTTACGATCGTCTAAATAACATCAACAGGTGATTATGCTTCCTATCTGATCATCTGTTAACGTCTGTGATGCCTACTTCATTAGGACCGCATCAGCCACACAATAAACCTAAAGAAATTGCTGGTGGCATTTCCGCTCCCCGACAACCCGACAGGATTAAAGTCCGGCTCGCTGCTCGGTTACGGATAATGCAGGCAGCAGAAATAAATGAATCGTGATTCTAAATAATACAAAACCTATTTATCATAGTAATTAATATATACACAATGGTTAACAGTGCACAGTTATTAACAGTATCCTTCTAGAGCGAAATAAGACAATTCTGAAATACCGTACAGTGAGTCCCCTTTCACTAACTGCAGAAATCATTTGTTTTATACGTCTCTCGTTAAGGTATAAGAATTACATAAACCTAGTCTTTAGCTTCTCGGAACTACCCAGCACAGCTAAGTATATGAAAAAAAAAAAAAAAGTCCTGAAGTCCAATTTAATAGAAACAATGAATAACTCCAATCTGCTTTTCTTTTTCGATTTCATATATGTCCTAATCAGCGGATGTTTACTTTCCTCATGCTTTTAGTTAACATACGTTTTAATATGAAATTGCTACACATCCTACTCATTCAATCATCTAAATTACCTTTCTACTGACTTACTTGTTACCTACCCTGCTCCTATAACAACTCTGCAATATTCTAACGTTCTTAGTGTCTAATCTAAAATTTATCGATGACAACACAAACCTCAACTGTCAATCCTTCCTGCCTCCATAGATTTTTGCTTTGGGGTTGATTGTCGTCTTTTGAAGGCGAATAACATCCTACTCTATCGCTCTGACCATGACAAAAATTTTAATGTTCTTGCTAACGCTTAAGTGTTTCCAAGTGTCGTCTAATTACACACTTCACTAACATTTTTTTCTATTTTATTCACTCTGCTCTATCCAACTTTATTCAGCCAATGACACCCTTCGATTTTGAGGAGTTAGATACGCCTCATTAACCTCTACACTACTAGAGATCATTCCTAGATTTAATTAAAGTGTATCAGCGCGATAATAATGAAAAGTATGTTACAGAAAAGAAGGAGTTTATGCCTCGTATGCGTTTGCCGAATTACATATGTCCTAAATTGCAGGGCACCGAAACTTACCCATGTTCTATTGAGGCCAAAGGAAACCACTAATTACGTCTTGCCATGTCCTACACCCTTCCAGAGAGACAACACGCACTCCTCTTCCCTTTCCTCCACCTCCACCCCCACACCCCCTTCTCATCCTCTACTCTCTACCCTGGCCTCTTCCCCTTCCCCTTCTTCTTCATCCTCTTCCCTCCTTCCTTCATTCACCCATCTCCATCCTCTCCTTCATCCCCCCCTCGTCATCCTTGCCCCAACCGCTCTCCCTTTTTCTCCCCTTTTGCAAACCCTTCGGAGCTCCTGTAACTGAATTGAGGTGTGCAAAATATAAGTCTTGGGGATAGACATAAAATAAAAATTAATTTCTTCCTCTATCCCTCATTCCCTTCCTATACCCATTGCCCTCGTCCCTCTCCCTTTCATATTCCCCTACCTCGTCCCCCCTCTATCTCCTCACCTTCCAGCCTGCCTGTGCTTTGCCTCATTAGCGCACCTGCAGCTCGCTCTCAGGCGTACGGCTCTCACCGCATCCGCAACGAGAATGGAGAGGGATGGAGTGGAAGAGGGGGGAAGCAACATATAGGGAAGAGGAGACAAAAGAGAGGAAAGAAAAGAAAAAATATAGAGTGGATGGAGTGAGGGACAGAGAGGTGATAATACGATGGCTGGAAGTAGAAAAAGGAAAAGCAGGGTGGAAGGAAAGGAAAGCGATAAATGGGGTATGTGGGTAGGAAATGAGGTATGTGGGTGAGAAATGAGGTATGTGGGTGAAAAATGGGGTACGTGGGTGAGAAATGGGGTACGTGGGTGAGAAATGGGGTATGTGGGTGAGAAATGGGGTATGTGGGTGAGAAATGGGGTACGTGGGTGAGAAATGGGGTATGTGGGTGAGAAATAGTTATGTGGGTGAGAAATAGGGTATATGGGTGAGGAACAGTGTGTGCCTCCCTGCGGTCTACTAGCTGACTCTAGGCTCACGACTCGGCAGTTTCAGATGCAGACCAGACAAAGCTGCGACGCCATTACCAGGTCATTTGGAGGGGGGAGGGGAGGAGGACGCTATGAAAGTGAGCTGAGTGGTGCTGGTGGTGGCGGTGGCGGCTGTCGGGTTTCCAGTGCACCCTCCCCCCCTCCTAATTCCTTCAATAACAAGGCATATTTCGTGCACGTGATCGAGCGTTTAAAGCACAAAATGGTTCAAATTTTAAGCGCACATATAAATATTTAGAGGGCACACAGTTATTCAGACCATGAAATAGTTCGCAGTCAAAATTTTCATAATCATTTAGAGTACAAGAATGTCCGAATTTAGTGCTCGTACTCCAACATACACACACAAAAAAAGTCCAAATTTTACACACACACACACACACACACACACACACACACACACACCTCCTGAAATTGGGACTGTGTGGGGAACTCGAGTGTAATTAAGAGCATAATCACGAAAGAATCAGCAGAAAACGTGAAGTGGAGTAAGGATATCATGAAGGCCTGAGGGACGTTTCAAGGTTATCCGGTTCAGGGAAAGATTTCAAGAAGGACAGTGACGTGAGCGAGCAGAGGTCGGGGAGGGCATGGGGAGTGAGGAGGACAGATGAGAGAGATTGAGAGGCAGGGGTGGGGGGGCACGAGAGCAGAGAAGGGGCAGGAGATGGCTAGGAGACAGGACGGACAAGAGAAGATAAAAGGGAATGGAAAATATGGGAGGGAGAAGATACGGGAGGGGAAGGTGACGGGAGGAGGAGTGGAAGATGGGTGGGGAGTCGGAAACAAAAAAAGGAGAGTGAATGATATGAGAGGAGAGGCAGAGGGGGGAATCGAGGAGAGGGAAAGATGATACCAGGAAATACAATACTAGAGGGTAAGAGAGTAAAGAAGAAAGTAAAAGACAGCTGATCTGTTTTCATCCATCGAGGAGAGGGTGCAATAAGAGAGGAGGTCATAGAGCCAGTGAGAGACACAGCAAGGAGCAAAGAAGTTAAGTGACAAATAAGGACAATAACAGAGACAGAAATGTGATGAGAAAAGAGGGGCAAAAGAAGGGAAGAGGGACATGAGAAGAAAGAGAGTTAAGAAAAATGGAGAACAAAAGGGTGGGGAGGACAGAGAAGGTGGGAGAGGGTAGAGGAGAGAAAGGTAAAGACACCAGTGTAAAACAGGGGAGAGGAATAGGAAGAGAATGTAAAGAAACAAGGAGGGAGAAGATAGGAGACGGGGAGAGCAAGAGGGAGAGCGAGGACTGGAGACAGAAGAGGGACAAAGACGTCAATTCGAGAGAGAGAGAGAGAGAGAGAGAGAGAGAGAGAGAGAGAGAGAAAGTGAGGAAGGAGACAGGAAACGGCCTGGGAGGACAGATAGGAAACGACAGGATAGTGCCGGATCGTGACTATGGCTGACTTGAGGAGGAAAACTGCTGTAAGTCGTGATGGAAGAGGGAGTGGAGAGGGAGGGGTGAGGGAAGGAGCGCTGGGGATGGAGGCAGAATGACGGGGATAGAGGGAGAGTGATGGGGACAGAGGAAAGGAAGGAGGGAGGAATATGGATGGAATGGACAGTGGTAGGGAATAAATAGTGATGGAAGAAAGAGGGAAAATGCTGGAAGATGGGATTAAGTTATTGAAATAAGGAGGATGGAGTGATGGGGATGGGGGAAAGAATGGAATGATGGGGATGGAGGAAAGAATGGAGTGATGGGGATGGAGGAAAGAATGGAGTGATGGGGATGGGGGAAAGAATGGAGTGATGGGGATGGGGGAAAGAATGGAGTGATGGGGATGGGGGAAAGAATGGAGTGATGGGGATGGGGGAAAGAATGGAGTGATGGGGATGGAAGAAAGAATGGAGTGATGGGGATGGAGGAAAGAATGGAGTGATGGGGATGGAAGAAGATATAAAATTATAGGAATGGATGGAAGGATGGAGTAGGGGAATGGAAGGAGGGATGGAGTGTTGGGAATGAAAGGAGGGATTGAGTGATGGGAATGGAAGAAGGGACTGAGTGATGTGAATGGAAGGAGGGATTGAGTGATGGGAATGGAAGAAGGGATGGAGTGATGGGTATAAATGAAAAAACGGAGTGATGGGACTAGAAAGAAGGATTATGTGATTGGAATAAAAACAGGGAGATAAAGGAAAATATTGCTTACACAATAGCTAATGCAAATAAAACACCTATAAGTTGGACCGGTACTCTTCCATTTTACCCATGAAACTATTTTAAAGACAAACTGGTTGTAGGTCTTGTCTTAAAATCTCTCAGCTGCGTAACTTCACTACAACACTTCTAGAGGTCACTTGGAAGAAAGCCAACTACTCACTTATTAATGATGAGTGAAAATTTCCATTGCTTATCTTGGGGAACTTTAGAGTCAGATCTGACATATGTGACGCCATAATGCCATGGGACCTGCTACACAAATTTTTTAATAGTAAACACTATGCAAAATGAATTTAATCGTTGTTATCATCTGAAAACACTTTTCGTATCTCTATGGTTGACAGACAAATAGATGGACAGATAAACAGACAGACAGACGGAGGGATAAATGCATAAACAGATGGATGAAAAGATGATGGATAGATAAATGGGTGAATAGAAAAAGTAGGCAGAACAGAAATGAGAACCAGCCCGAGAAAGCTGACTGAGGAAGGGGTAGTTGTGTAGTGTAGGGAGGGATGGAGGGTGACATCAGTGGTGGTAGGGAGCCGCCGTGAAGGGGAGGGTGGAAGCAGTAGGGGTAGGGGTGGATGGGGGTAGTATGGGAAGGTGAGGGAGTACAGGTGGGGGAGGAGTTGGGGTGTGGGGGAACGGGGAGGAGTTGGGGTGTGGGGGAATAGGGAGGGGTGGGGCGAGTGGCGGTGGTAATGGAGGCAGCAGGTGGCTCTTACACTGTCTCCCCGGGCACTCCAGCTGCTCTCTCTTACTCTCACCAGCTAGGCTACTGTTCTTTTACTCGTGTGTGTGTGTGTGTGTGTGTGTGTGTGTGTGTGTGTGTGTGTGTGTGTGTGTGTGTGTGTGTGTGTGTGTGTGTGTGTGTGTGTGCAGCATAACTCGCTTTTTTTATTACAGTTTTAGCCAAACGTAGTGGAAGGGTTGATGTTTACCAAGGGGTTAGTCATACGTTTTTGATAACAGGTGAAAAGTCAGGGTCATAGGACTGGGCCAGAGTTTGACCTAGCCTGGTCAACAAACAAATTCCATCCGATTTGGCCCAAACCTGGAAAGACTGAGGGCAAGGCAATAGCAAAGGAATGCGATTTTGAGAACAATCAACCAAAGGTCAGGGACAAGGTCAAAGTTCGACCCGTGTGTCTGTGTGTGAACAATACAACTACGACAATTCTGATCTGATTTGGACCAAACTTGGTGGATGCGTAGAGTTTTTTTTTTTTTTTTTTTCCAGAACATAAGATCAAAGTCAAGGTCTCACAGGAACATTACTTTAGAGTTTTTATACTTTGTGGAAGGGATCTGATTAAGGATGGGGCAGAAATTCGAGTCTGGAGCAATCAATCAAAGGTTAAAGCCACAGGGAAATAGTCAAAGGTCAAGATCACACGGTTAGGTGAATTTAAATAGCTTCGATCTGATTTGGATGAAAGTTGGTGGAAGTGTTAAGGGTCAGGCAAGAATGAAGTACTTCGATTTTGGGGGCAATCGGTCGAAGGTCAAGTGCACATGTCAGATTCAAACATATGGACCTTAGACCAACTGGCAGGTGAGGGTGTTGCACTCTGAGTGTTTGTTTGTTTGTTTGTTTCTTTTTTTTTGGGGGGGGAGGGGGGAGGTCAGTACTATTATTCATTTTTTTACTTCCTTATCAAAAGAAAATCCATGCAAAAAGTTCAAAAGTTGACACAAATATTTCTTACATTAAGATTCTACTTCCAGCTACACACCGCAAACACGGCTTGTAAGCCTGTGTCTGTTTGTACGTTTCTTATGTCTGTCTGCATCTATACCCCCCTCCCTTCCTCTATCCATTCATCAATCCCTCCGTCTATCTTTTTACTGCCTGGTTCAGCATCCCGATAAACAACAGTGACCGTCCCAACACAAACACCCCGCTTAACCTTATCCTAACTCATCTGCAATCCCTCACTCCATCCCAGTCGACCTTCCTGCATAAACTCATGTACTTTACCCTTCCTACTCAGTCAGGAATTTTTCTTTAAATAAATTATCATGCTTACTGGGCATTGGCTTCTTATATTCACCTCTTACAAACCATTTAAAGTCTTGATTTTTAATCTCCCCTACTGAGGATCACTTAGAATCCTGTAACGTACTGATCATTTTCTCTTAGCTACAGCAATCTTGAATTCTGATGAGGATACTTCACTACGTTTTTATTAAGGAATCTCGTGCCAATCAGCCTCAATATTATATTCCTAAACTTATGCTAAATCAACTCGTCTGATTTGTTTATACCCTCCCTCTCGCTCCCCCCCCCCCTCTCTCAAGTTCACTCAATTGCCTATTTTCCCTACCTTCTTTCCTCTTCACATCGCATCCTCACAAAACATCATCATGTATCGTCTCCACTTAAGCGTCCTCTATAAAAAAAAAAAAAAAAAAAAAAAAAAAAAAAATAGTGGCAGTTCTTGTACTATTTCCAAACGTCGTCTCAGTTTTCCAACTTTAAATTCTCAGGACGCCACACGTTTCTCGAAATTTTTACAGCAGGTAACTACATTGCTATGGAAAAAAATGTACACAGTAAACATGCTTACTCTGGAGTCCGCTAGAAATATAATATTAGCGAAGACATGCATGGCTGGATCGGTACGTATCTGGTTACCTACTCACGCGTTCATTCACACTGGAAAATTTATATAGTTGAGAACAAAAGCATAGTGGTAAATAAAAACACGCCAAGATCATTTGCGCATGTAAAAGGTGTAACAGATACGAGTAAAATGTATGCACCATTTTAAATTCACCCTCACCTTGACGAAACACACAGCTTACGTGCATCAAAAGAAATCCTAGGCCATCCATAAATACATCCCACCTACACTGAATGTACACACGGACGAAGGTACACATGCCTACAAGCACTCGCCCGCATACAAACAAAAAAAGTGCTCGCCATGACCACATTTTCTCATAAGGGTTCCTGGAATGAGCAAGGTTAAGAGGGCATGCAGAATGTCGGGGCCTGGAGGAGTTATGGCTGGAGGGGATCTACTACAATGGAAGAGTTGATTTTCCTCGCTGCTATGGGGTGGTGTAGTGTAGTGTAGTGTAGTGTAGTGTAGTGTAGTGTGTGTGTGTGTGTGTGTGTGTGTGTGTGTGTGTGTGTGTGTGTGTGTGTGTGTGTGTGTGTGTGTGTAGTGTAGTGTAGTGTAGTGTAGTGTAGTGTAGTGTGTGTGTGTGTGTAGTGTAGTGTAGTGTAGTGTAGTGTAGTGTAGTGTGTGTGTGTGTGTGTGTGTGTGTGTGTGTGTGTGTGTGTGTGTGTGTGTGTGTGTGTGTGTGTGTGTGTGTGTGTGTGTGTGTGTGTGTGTGTGTGTGTGTTTATCCTGTGATTTTCTGGATATACCACGCTTCCTGACCAGACGCATGAAAGGAAGCAGGTCTTGTGAATCCACCAATTTTGCAGTGATGTAATCCAGTGGGAAGTTTTATTATGGACAGGCAATTTTGTGGTGGGTTCGACCTTAGCGACAATCACATGAACCCCAATGAATCGCCGGCAAGTACAGCATCTGGAAGGCTGACAACAAAATACAGTATATACACATCTAAAAAGTACGTGGAAATAGTGATGACACGTACTGGGAGATTTTTTTTACTATGTTAGTTAACCATAAAAGAAATATACGTAACTAATAAAAAAATAAAAGTAAATATAAGATTAGAAGGATAATAGCAAAACGTAGACAAAGGCCATATACATCCGTGACGCCTGAGTATCATGGAAATAGTAAGGCAATCATGTTTAGAACGATATAAACGAATCGTAATCAGAATGAGGACAAAATATACGTATGACACCGTAAAACCCCATTAACCAATACTGCTACCGTCGACCTTAAGAGAAAAGCGATACTGACACTGATGACAAAATATACATAGCTGTCACCTGAAAATAACGTGGAATTTATATCAGAATAAAAACCATACATAGCCAGAGATGAAATATACTCATGAAACAAATAGGTGAAAATCGTTTTGAAATCTTCCCAGTTATGATTAGGAGGATAAAAAATATACTTAGTAACTAACATATACAATTCTGACATCAAAGAACTGTTTGAAATTACAGTACTAACAATGTATAAACCATACTTAAAAGGATAATGACGCCGTGCTACGTGGTGTCTCAGTAGCACCTTCAGAAATAGCAACCTGGTCTCACTCTCTACTCCCTCTCTTATTCTGCAGCATATTTCAAATTCAATTTTTTCATTTCCCGGCTTGTGGAGATTGTGGACGAGGTTGCAACTATTTCTACAGGAGTGTCAAGGGTTAAACTTATATCACGGAATGTAAATACTGCTACACCATCATTTTCTGCACTAATTCCCGGTAATAAATGAGGTGGGAATCTACGGCTCTATAATTGTATCAAAAATTACCTATGGACAAGTCTACAAAACAAAGCAGCAAGTCCTAGGATTACTCTCTCTCTCTCTCTCTCTCTCTCTCTCTCTCATATCAGCCTCCTAATCACGTGAAGGGGGAGTGGAACAAGCCCAACCCATGTGCTTTCCTGGAAATCCCGAAGAATTCCCAGAGTCAACCTTGGACGGTACGGTGAGACACTAATCGGCAGAACAGTGAACAGAACAGAACGGAGAGATAGTGAACGGAAGAACAGTGAAATAAGGCGCTAGTGAAGAGTGAATGGTGAAACAATAAGATGAGATGAGATGAGATGAGATAAGATGAGAGAGAGAGAGAGAGAGAGAGAGAGAGAGAGAGAGAGAGAACAGAATATGGAACCGCGAACAGAATAGGGAAATGAGGTAACATACAGTGAACTATGGAACATGGAACTAAGAGACACTGACTAGGACAATGAACAGAGAAAGACAGGGAATAAACAGGGAGTGAACACATGGACAATGAACAGAGAGAGACAGGGATGAGAGGACAGTGAACAATAAGACGGTAAGATGGATAGTCGATGGTGTGAAAGTATACAGACACGAAATGGAACGAGAAAGCTAATTGAACAGTAAATAGTACCAGAGAGACAGGAAAGCGAACACTGTACCACTAGAGAAAATATGAAAAACAGGAAGGCGGAAAAAAAGGTAAGACAATGAACAGAACATCCAGGGCACTGACAAGGAAATTAAGGGGGAAAGAAGCTATATTAAGTCCATTTAACAAGGAACAGTAAAAATAAAAATAATACAGGAAGGCTACGCAAAATCTATTTATGAGTTTAATTGGAAACAGCTTTACCCAACTCAATAAAACAAATGAAGGTAAAAGGCGGTACATCAAGTCCATGAAAGGATCGTCATGGCAAAGAAATTTACCCAGCACAAAAAACAACATAATGACGAAAGAAGGAAATTTAAGAAGAACACAGAATCCATTAAAGAAGCCTTGTTGCAGAAATTTATCCGGGTAAATAAACCAAGATGAACAAAAAAAAAATGAAGCTGATTTTAAAAGCCCCACAGCAGAGCTTTAGCACATCCAGCAGACAAGAAGACTGCCTAAACACCAAAAATACAGGTGATGAAATAAAACAGGAATACGAATAAAAGAAATTAAAGAAGAAAACACACCAAATCCTGTTAACAAAAAAAAAAAAAAAAAAAAAGCACTCAAGAAATTTACCGTGCTCGATGTAAACGAAAGAAAAAGTACACAAACGTCATTAAAAAAGCCTCATCCGAGACAGATTATCCTGCTCAATGGAAAGAACGGCATAAATACGACGAAAAGGAAGTGAAAGAAAATGTAAGGGAAATCCATTAAGAGATGCCTCATTGCAGACAGCTTTACCCCGGCTCCCGTACCGCAGTGCCAATAAAATCCCGGGCCCTCATCGCTCCTAATCCCGGACTTGCTTTTGTGAGGAGGACATAAACGTGCCTTTACGAGAGCTACCGGCCGTCGTTGGATGCTCTCGGGTTTCACTGCGGACCCTCATAAAGTTTGGAGTCGGGAGAATGTGATGAGGGATGGGATGTGCTCTTTCATGAGGCCGTGTCCTCTCGCATTCCTTTAAGTTTCGTGCTTCGTGTCCTTCCACATGCCTATATTTTCGTGCTTCGAGTCCTTTCTCATCTTTCACCCTGTCCACTTCCATATCTAAGTTTCCATTTCCTTATCTTGAGGTATTACGGTGAGGGATCAGATGTGTCCTTTAATGGTGCCTGGCAATTTTTTCATGTCCATCTGCATGACTAAATTTTCGTGTTTCGTGTCTTTTTACATTCTTCCCCTTCACTTTCTTCATTTTCATTTTTTTATATAACGTGAAACTGAGGGAAGCTATGTGCCTTTTCATTATGTCTGGCAATCTTTCAGTGTTATCTGTTCTTTTCACTCCACAGTCCTTTTTCTGCACTGTGTTCCGTTGGGTTCGTCATATTTCTTCCTTGTTTCAGCAGGTATTATTTATGAAGCTCGGAGCTGAGGGAATGTGTGAGAAATGAGGTACGTTCTTTCATGATTAGTGGCTACCTTTCCCATGCCCTTTCACTGTCTGTCTAGATTTTCGTGTCTGCGTCCTGTCACTTCCTTATTCATTTACACCTTTTACCGTTTATTCATATTCTTGTGAATTTCTGAATGAGAGAACGTGGTAGGAAAGGTAATGTGTTTATCATGAGGAGTGACTGCCTATTTTGTGTTCTTTCACATATCGAAATATTCATGTTTCCATGTTTCCTGATCTGTATCTCTTTTCCCTTCCACACTCCTCTCAGTTTTCAGGTATTTAAATAATGTCTGACAGGGAAAGGGATGATTTTCCCCTTTCCTGATGCCTGGCTAGTGAGGGATGTGTTTTTGGATGCCAAGTTTCCTGCCCTTTTCCATCCGTTTCTCATCGCTCATTCTTCATTTTGTTCCTTTTCTCTGTTCTCAAATCTTTTTACCACTCTCCTCTTCCACTCGCCTTTTCCATTCTCCCGAAAATTTTATCATCAATCATTATCACGTAACTTTATAATTCTCAATCCTTTCACTCTGAACGTCGTAATCTTCCGAGAAATTTCGCCTTTTTTTGTGTCTTTAACCATTATTTATATTGACTTTGTTCTCCTTAAAGTGTTTCCGTTGTCCTGTTTTTGATGCCGGATATTGATGTTCACTCCGTTCTTTTTGCTCCTCTCCCTCACTTTACTCTCTCTCTCTCTCTCTCTCTCCTCTCCTCTCCTCTCCGCTTCTCATTCGTTATTTTTCAACTGTTTCTCCTTGTCAAGCTTCATATTCCATTCAGTCATGTCCCTTCTCAATTCTAGTAACTTTTAAAATTACTAAAATATCTTCCATTCCACGTCCCATTTTACTTACCGTGTTTATTAATTAATTTATTTTTTCAGTGTTCTTTGTTTCCTGGCATCTGATTGAAGTCTCACCTCTCCACTTTTAGTCCATTTTTCCTCCACATCGCTGTCGTCTTTCTCCCTCAATATTTTTATCTCTCTCATTCTCAAAAACTTCTTTTAATACATTTCACATGTATCCTATAAATCCATTCCTCTAGTTCATTCTGGTCACATTTCTCTATCTTCGTTCCATACGGTTTTGGTCTCATTACCTCACAATTCCCCACTCACACCCTGAACTTTGCTCGCTCATTCTCATTCCTGCCCTGTCACTCATCATCTCCACCCCGTTATTCGTTCTCGCCACCATGCTCACTCACCCACCCTCTCTAATCAGACCTCTATTGGTACACTGGCTAAAGGGTAAGGGTGCAGGAAGGCCGAGACAGCTTCCATTAACACAAACCACGGGAGCAGCTGATTATCACAACGGTCCAAGGCAACTAATCTTTGACACCCCATGAAACAGTTGTCAACGCGTGATTAAAGTTTTCTGAAAATGTCCAAGAAAATTTCCACTACGAAGCCGGAATGGACAACAAAATAAGTAAAAATATCCTCAAGCAATATATTATGATGGTGGAGATTGAAAATGTACGAGTATGATATAGAGTGAATATTTTAACAAGCAGCTGACTGACAATATTGAAAGATGTTGTGATTACATCTGGAAAGGCAAGGGTGGAATGAAGCATGGGAAGAGGGAGTGCAGCTGGATATGAGAAAGACTTAACGGCCCTGTAGAAACTGAAATCTGGAAAGGGTTTTGAAAAAAACGTGTTACTTGTGAATTTCTGGTAAATATTTACATGAGGGGAAAAGACTTGAAGGGACTGGTCAGTTTTTATTATTATTAATTATTATTATTATTATTAATTATTTTAAACGACTGCACGGAGGCATATGGAGTTAACTGAAGAGATAAACACTTGAACAAGTGAGCATGCAAAGTGAAATGGAGAAGAACACTACATGAGCAGGTAAGAGAAATGAACTGGGGCGGTTTGGACACAGGGAGGCAATGAAGAACGAATAATGATAAAGGTGCAAAGAGGCAAACCTGATAAAAGAATGAGAACAGAAGACCAAGAACCCGATGGTACGATAAAGGGAGAGAGTACATAACAATAGTTTGCTTGGAATGGCAAAGGGTGATGATGGATTGTGACGGGATCTTTGAGAGGAATTTTTGTCACTGCCATGCTGAAGGAAACCACGACAATTAACATTATATATATATAAAATTATCTTAATAAAAATTACAAAATATTTCTGTTTTACTTCATAATTTCCACAGCAGATAATCCATGACAAAAACAATCAATCTATCTATCTATATACTATAGAGTGAATATTTTAACAAGCAGATTCCTAAAGAGTGTCCATGAAAGAAAGCCAAGCAGGAACTGAAATTACCCAAAAAGACTACGCAAAGTACACCAAACAACTGTGGAAAATAATCAAACAGTGCACCAAATTGACCGATCACGTTCCTACCGCACCCTAAACCGGACGACAGCCGCCCCGGAGACCCGTAAGTACCCCTGCTGGTAACACGCCACCGCTGGGATATCTATAATGAAATCCATCGTGGGCTAAATAAGACGGGATCGGGCAGGTTCGAAAATAATGGTGGAAGAAAGGAGAAAGTTCAAGTATGATGGGGATGTGTACCGGGATGAAAGGTGACAAGAACGGGAGCAATGAAAAGGCAATTTGAAGGGTTTGGAGAAGTTCTGACGGGAGAAACGAGAACTGCTGAACAGGAGAAGGAAAAGTTGGATGAAACTTGGGGACAGGGCAACTAGAAGAACAGTGGGTGAAATGACAAGGTGAGGTGGAATGAGGGGCACAGCGGGGAAGAATGATGAGCAAAATGGGAAAGAATTAGAAGAGGCGAGAAGGAATGACAAGCAAGGTGAAATGGGATGGTTGACAAGAGGGTGAAATGAAGTGAAAGGTGGTGGAATTAAGAGCAAAGTGGGTGGTGAGATGGGTGAGCTAGGTGTTCCACCCTCTAATGCAAGAGTTAACCAATACCCCCCGTCCTTACGTATGCAAAAGGTTAACTCTGGAACCGTCTTTCTCTGTATTTCTTTCTGTCTATGACCTCCAGTTGTTTAAATACAATGTGCCCAGCCACCTCGAAAGGAATGGATCTTGAATTTGACTTCTTTTTTCTCTCTCAGAGGGAACAATCTTGCGGATATTGATCTTGGGGATCAAGTTAGAGTGAAATATATATCAAGGTGGAGTGGAGTAAGAAGCAAGGTGGGGTGGAATGTGCAGGAATGAGATGCCAGATGGGGTGGAATAAACAGCAAGATACGGAGAATTAAGGAGCAACGTGAACTGGAATGACCAGTGACGTAGAGAGGTGCATATAAACATAAAGGAACAGGCATTAAACTCACTATTCTCTTATCACACTGGGCTAGCAGAAAGTGTAACCTTATTCTCAACAGCATTAGGCTTTATGGCTGGTCCGAGCAGTATGAAGGAGGAGATACCCTAATAAGCCTATCTTAATGCCTCCACTACCTATTTTTCTCTATCCTTTCTCTACCTAGGCTAATTAAATCCCTAACACACCTAACCTAACCCTTCCACTGCCTATCTTATCTTCATTCCTAGCCCATTTACTCTAATTCGATCCCTCATTTAACAAGTTCGCATTAATCCCACCTCGACCTAGGTTACCTCCACCGCTCCCTTAACTAGTCAATCTAGATCCCTACCCTACCTTCCGCCACCCCTATCCACTCTAACTCTACCCCTTCTCTCCTCCGTCAACGCCCACTCCTTCCCTATCTTCATCCCTCCTACCATATTGCCAACCTCCATTCCTACCAACCCCAGACTTCTCCTTTACCTCTGCGTCTGCCACACCCACGTCCTAGCCAGGCATCTCTACAGCGAGCATCTTTATACATTCAAGCCCAGTGCCAGCTTCGCCCACCACCCTAAGTCATAAATACCAGAAGAAAGCCTCGTCGGAAGATCCCCATACGGAATCCTGGCCTGTGATTTACAAACGGACCTACAACTAAAGACCTGTCGTTATTATAGTTTGTTTCTACTGAGAGGACAAGAAAAGGAAAATTCAGACTCATCCCGTATCTTTGGTTTCCTCTAAAAAATAAAAATAAAAATAGAAAATAAAACGCCTTAGTTACGACATGGATAAGATCGTAAGTCTGTTCGTGAATCTCAGTCCTGGATGCCGGAGACGTGGAGGGAATACGTGACCCTCATAATCTTCCTTCCCTGTATCATGTAACCTGCCCCTCCCACCACCGCAGTTACATGACCACAAACACAACCGAGGCGTGTTCAGGTCTCGCGTGTCGCTAGAAAGGTGAGATATACGCGTGAGGCTGTGTGTTCGGTGTCATTCTATAGCTCATGTCCAACCGCATACGTCACACTAGCTGATATTGAACTGCAGCTCAGATTAAGCTCTACTGTGGTGTTGCCAAGACTCTTATTTGGTTATCGGGACTTGTTCTAAAACCTTTCACTTAATACAGTTACATCATAAACCCAGCTTCGTTAAACTCCAAGCTCTTAAAACAACCCAAATTGCATGCAATTATCTACACATATCTTGACCCACACATAACGCACTCCTCTCATAACTGTCCTCATTATAGTCCATACCCTAAACAACACAAATCTCCAACAGCCCAGACTTTACAACCCAACCATAAACCCAGCACAACCCCCCCCCACACACACACACACACACACACACACACACACACACACACAAAAAAAAACATAACCCAAACCTGACAACACAAACCCTCCCTCAATCAAGCCTTCCCATATCAACCCTGTAACTAACCTTCGCATCATAAAGACCAAACACACAACTCATCCGTACACAATGGACACACACAACCTAGCCCACCCACAATTCCCTCCCCCAACCACATACAATCCAGCAACAACAGAAACTCTCTCGCCACCAAGTGCAGACCGAATCTACCTTGCCCCTTCCCCAGCACCCATCTTACCCATTAATATACCCCACCAGGCCTTACCTCTCACTACCTGGACAGCCCCCATTACACTGGTTATCTCGGTCGGCCTCTACACTGATGATTTAACAAGCCACATTAGTTGCCGAGAAACATCACAGCCTCGAGCACTGATTCATCTATTCCTCCTCCTATCTCCTCTCCTCATCCGCTGCTAACGAGACATACAGTACTTCAAGCTGAGGAGAAATCTCCAAAAGGATGAAATGAAGATCCAACACAATATATATCTTTTGCGTTTATCCGTCTTACCCCCTTCGCCGCTAACAACGTATTTATTTATTGATTGATTGATTTATTTTTAAGGAAAATACCTAACGATTTAGTTCAGCTGGAAGGGGAAGAGTAAAAGTTACATCACAACGTTACTAAATGATTTCAATGACAGGCTTTCACACAAAAATAGAGACAGACAGACAAATAACGAGACGTTCGGTAATGATTAACCAGTCCAAAATTTCTGTCGGCTTAGTATTTACCAAAAATCCTACAATTAGTCTTCGTTGCTAGTCAGGGGGTTGCTGATAACGAAGAACAAAACGATTCCCACCTTCACTGTGACCGTCGATCATGTATTCAGACTAAAGCCCAGCGCATTATTTTCGCCTGCGTAAAATCCTTAGAAAAAAATGGGTGTAACATGTACGTTGCTAATATTCTTCACAGTAGATACAGTACTTTAATTAACGCCAAATGATCAAACTCGTATGTGGGAAATATTTAAGCAGCCAAACTTTTTACGAAAAATCTATCCAGCCACAACCCTCTCCAGGCTGAGTGAGACCTGCTGTGGTGTCTTTCACAAGCTAATGAGACAGGTGGACCACAGGAAAATCCCTCGGCCTGCTACCAGCCACACCCATCCCAGTCTTGCCCACTCCCCTCATTAGCCTCCCTACTGTGAGCTAAAATATCTGCCTATAATGGAAGCCAGCACAACAGCTTACGTTAGTTTGTGCTTGGTTTAGCAAGACTTCGAAAGTTTTGTAACATTATGACCTATTGTGTCATCGGACGAAGCTGCTTAAGAAAAAAAACTAATATTTCATTCTCTTCTGAGGCACAATAAAATACAATGAGGCATCTGAAGGAAGCTTTTTAACCTCTTCAGTCAAGGATGTCCGTCTTAAGCTAAGAAAGATTGTCTGGCTGTAGCTAGTAAAAATTATCTAACGGTAGCCAACGTAAAAATGTTCTGCGCTGACCAGAATAAAACAGCAATCTGACTGGCGAGTTTACGGGTCTAGAAGACTGATGAAAACTCAATCCATTACACTCGTATTACCACAGGAAGAAAAAAATCTAAATGGAAGAGCAAAACTAACGTGTATAGCATGACAGCGAGCAATTTATCATGAGTTTCTCACCAAACAAACATGCCGAAGGGTAGTTAACGCTCAAGAGGTTGCCCCGCGTTGTGACCCCGGGGGAGAGGGTGGGCTGACGGGGCGGTGAGGTCAGTGTCGGGACGGAGTGAGAACTTTATCGGGCAGAGGGAGAGCAGACCTTGGCCTGGCCGTCATCCATAATGCATAGACTCGCCATTAGTGCCCGTGGGTGTGGCATGGGGCTGGAGGTGAAGGGTGGGGAAGGCGTAAAGAGAGAGAGATGGCGTGGGCTACAGGAAGAGGGGAATGGAAAGTGTGGAAATGGGGAAGATGGATAAGTGAGAAATGAGAGAAAATGTTCGAAAATGTGAGTGTTTAGTGACAGAGGTGATGAAGAAAGGGTATACGGGAATGTAAAGTTGCGGGGGAAACAATAGGTGTACGTACGAGTAAAGAGAAAGGAAAGAGAGACAGCGTATGTGGAAGATATTAATGTGTGTAGGTAAGATCGATGGGGTTGAGACGCAAGTGTGGCGATGGAATCAACGGGGAGAACAACAACGAAAGGTGTGACAAGGGTGGAGGGAAAAATTAAAGGTGAAAAAGACAGGCAATGGCAGAGTGAAAGGCTGGCGACAGGATGAGGATGGAGTGTTTGGTGAAAAAGGTGAAGCATTAGAGATGATGGCATTTGTAAAGTACGAGGTGATGCAAGAGGAACGGGAAGGACGAGGGTGGGGTGAGGGACTAGCTGAAGGATGGGGCGAGAGAGAAGGGGAGTGATGAAGAATAAAGGTACTGAGTGAGGAAGAACGAAAGGGATGGGATGAGGCAGATGGAGAGATACGGTGAGGTAGAAGATCAAGATGCTGAGACAAAAGGATAGAGGTTAGGCGACGGAAATGTATGGGAGACAGGGAGAGGGAGGAGATGGTTAGGGTGAGGGAGAAGGAACGGGATGAGTGAGATGGAGGACAATGTGAGAAAGAAAACGTGAGAGAAGAAAGGGCAAGGAAGGGGACAATGTGAAGAGGAGGGGAGGAGGAGAAGGAAAACGCAAGACAAGCGTTGGGATGTGGTGAGAGGATGTGATGGGGAGGATGGAATGAGTGTCAGGACGGGGTGGGAGAGAATGACCTTAGGGAGTGCAAGGAGTGACGGGGGTAGAAGATGGCGAGAGAGAATGAGAGAGAATAGAGTGAGCGAAATGGGTAGGGAGGAAGATGGAGTGAAATGGAGAATGAGGTGAGGGAGTAGGTGAGACGAGGGCTGGCGTGTGGGTGAAAAAGATAAGGCAGAAATGTGAGTATAAACATGAAGAAGGGGTCTGACAGGTTTAACGAAGGCTTGGTTGGAGCGAGGATAAATAGTGATAAAAGGTGGACAGGGGTAAGTGAGGAATGGAGGTTAGGATGAAGGGGGAAGGGTAAGGTAGACGAAAGTAGGGTGTGTGATGGTGATGTAAATCTGGAGATGAGGTGCAAGAATGAAGAGGGGATCAGGAACAAGATAATTAGGGTGAAATAACTAAACAAGACAGTAAGGGTGGTGACTGAGAAGTTGCAAGAAGGAGACAAAGGGGAGGGGTATGGAAGGGAGGGGGGTGTTCTGTGCGCCACGACTTAACTGGAACACCTGTAAAAGAGACACCTACATCCCCGGCCCCCTTCCACCGTGATGGGTCTGGTTATGGACAACGTACGATCAACTGGTCTACAGTACAGGCTCTCCCCCTCCCCCCCTACAGGTGTGTGTGTGTGTGTGTGTGTGTGTGTGTGTGTGTGTGTGTGTGTGTGTGTGTGCGCGCGTGCGTGCGTGCGTGCGTGCGTGTGTGTGTGTGTGTGTGTGTGTGTGTGTGTGTGTGTGTGTGTGTGTGTGTGTGTGTGTGTGTGTGTGTGTGTGTGTGTGTGTGTGTGTGTGTGTGTGTGTGTGTGTGTGTGTGTGTGTGCGTGCGTGCGTGCGTGCGTGCGTGATTCAGAAAAAAACACCTTGCCAGTTTCTATCACTCACTCCTGAAGTACCTCTACATCTTTATCATATTTTTCTTGCAACTGAAGGATGGAGATCTTAATCTAGTAATACTCCTCAATATAGACAGACAACAGAGTAAATAATATTTCTTCTCCCGCGGCTTCACTACAGATCTCCAACCAAAATAAAACTAAATGAGAAGTACAATAATATTTATACTCTTCATTCTTTACAACAAATCCCTAACCCTGTCTTAGTTCCCATCCTTATACTCCACCATTAACTCCCAAAAAAAAAAGTCTCTGTTCTCGTTAGACACACCGAGAGATCTCCCTCAACTGAACAAAATCGTCTGTTGGTGTCAACCCTAAGATAGAGAAAAACAGACGATACAGTGCTGAAGGGGTCAATGATCTGACTGGCACCCCGTATCCCTTATTAGTCAGCATCCCCTCACTCCCATAACCGTGCAACCAATCACACTCACCCCTAATACCTTTACCTACAGTAGATCCTTCTCCCCTACCCCCTCTACCCAGCTCCCCTCACCTCTACCTCCTCTGTCCAGCACCCCTCACTTCTATCCCCGTCACCCAGCACCCCTCACACCTACCCACCTTAACCCGCCGACCTGCCACCCTCACCCCTATCCACTCTTTACCCAGCATCCTTCACCCCATCACACCTAACCCCAGTCAGCCGGCACCCCTCACCCCCATAGCTCTTGAGTCCTCCTCATCTCAACCCCCTATCACTCACACCCCAATACTGTACCCAGCTCCCCACACCCCACCCCTACCCTCAATCATCCAGTTTACACCCCATACAATTATAAACTGGCTCACCCGGCCCTGCCATACAATCCAGACTTGCAAGATACGTAAATGTTATGCAGATTAGGTACGCCATGCAAATTCGCTGCCACACCATGCAAATCACCCGATCCCGTCCACCTTTCGCAACGAGACCAGCTACCCTGGGCTCGGATAAAAAAAAAAAAAAAATACAATCGATTCACTTTCATAACCACGATTTGCTGATGCAGGATGGATAAGGAACAACAGAGCATAATATTCCCGTGTTTCTTCCTCTTCCTGAAAAATCAAGCTTTAGTTACGAAAGCTACAATCTACGACAAAACAATCTTCCTACGCCTCGAAAAAGTAGACCATTCACGGACATGCATTAGTCCAGATAAGGTTTTCGTTATGTTTCTACAGCTGTGAAATTTATCTTTAGACAAAACAGAGAATGTAGTGTCTTAGACTGTACAGTAGGGGACGAAAGTTCGCCTAATAAATCTTCTACCTCTCACAATCCTCTGTTGGCTAATATTTCTCAGCTGAAAGAGATCTGGAGTGTTTCCCGGCTCATACATGACTCTCTCTGATAAAATGCGTTAGGCAGGTAAGTGACGGACATGCCGTAAGTGTGAAGTACATACAGGAAAATAGCAGGTGAAGTCTTGCCCCGAGTGTACATTAAAGATATCTAGTGAAGCTCCGCCCTGAATATCAATGTATCCGCTGGATTCCTCCGGGTGTAGAGGAAACCACAAGTGTATTCAATCCGTGGCAGCGAAGGTCAGACACTGCATTACGCGACAGGAGGTACTAACTCCGAGAAGCGGGACTCTGGCCGTGTTCAGACTGTGGGTCGTATTCTTGTTTTGCATACAAAAATTCGTGGCGCCACTTCCTTAGCAACTTATTTTGCTTAGGACGCTCTAACTCCTTCACCCAGTAGAATTTATGCTTGTTCTTGTTATCTCCAAGCGGCTTTGTTCATCTCGAGAGATTTTTCGAACTGGATGGGTGAGATACAGGCTTTACTAATCCCGTCGCTACTCATGATCTTTCTTAAATATAGTCGTTTACAGTAGTGGAGGCAACACTTTAATATAAAATAAGTCATCCGACTGAAGGCGTCGGTATTCTCCTTCATATTACTGATGCGAACTCTACTTGTATGTAGATTTTAAAGGGCCATACCTGCCATACAGAACAATATCAACGCGAATTATGCAACGAAAATCTCTAAGGAAAAAGTGGTGCAAAAGCCCGTGTCATCGAGAGTATGGCTTGTGATGCGAGGCGGCAACAATGACGTCTTGTTTCTCAGTAACTCTTTCAGTCTGAAGAAAGATTTTAAGTTCGGTTCTTGCTGACATTCGGCAATTCTATCCTTCCCTCCACCACATTTCTGTTCTATCCTTCCTTCCACCACATTTCTGTTCTATCCTTCCTTCCACCACCTTTCTGTTCTATCCTTCCTTCCACCACAATTCTGTTCTATCCTTTCCTCCGCCATATGTTTTTACTCGGCCTTGGAGATCCCACGTAGTAAATGAGTTAAGTGTAGTACTGTCCATCACACTTGTTACAACTACCTCATTATCGCAAAAACAAAAATAATTTCCTATTACAACGCCTCCTTGTGAAAAAAAAAAAAAATTATACAAGCATTCTTACTCTAACGGCCTCACTAATTTACCACACCCTCCCATCATTCTTGTCCATTTCTCTCTCTCTCCTTCCCATAAACAAAAGCAGCTATGTTTTGATGTAGCCAACACATGCATCATACTCAGAATGACTCACTAATACATCATACACTGGTCATTATTTTGGTTCCTTTCTCATTCACATTAATAAAAAATTCTTCGCGTCACCACAGCTTACACAAACAGCCTTTAAAAAATAAAAAAAAAAAAAAAAAAAAAAAAAAAAAAAAAAAAAAAATGCAACACTGTTTTTCTTGTCTTAAAAAAAGTTCCTCTTTCCCGTTAATACAATTTATGCAACCATCTTTCTTAACAGTGTAAACAATTATTTCTTCTTCGCCATATTTTTCTCTCCTTCCTAGTCTTCCTAAGCGGATGGACATGAAAATAGTTTACGGCAAAAATGATGTAATACTGCCACTATTGTTCAAGGCAGCCTTTTTGCAGTGTAACACCTCATCACTATTTCCCTTCATCTGTTTTCTTTCTTTAATAATAAAAAAAAAAAAAAAAGAGCGAGAGAAAATAAAAGTCTTTCAAGTACCCTGCACAATCATCCCATTAACCTTAAACAGATGTTTTCACCAATCCTTGGAAATTTTAAAATAGAAAGTAGCTCTCGCGTGTTTCTGAAATCCTGACATAATAATAATAGTTGAGAGAATGGAAGCCAGACACACCACCACTTAATTCCCTACCGTTTGTGACCTATCCGTGTCCTATTTAAGCCACACCCACTTTCACTTCCCTCACTCTCAGGTGATTCCATGTCCCATAAACCCAACCCAGGTACATCAAACCAGACACTAAATTCTCGCAAACGACCTACCGATGCTCAGAAATCGCCTTTGCCCCTTAAATGAGAATGGTGTAGTATCGCGCCCTGGCCAAATGTCCGTGGAGCACGCACCCCGCCGACCACTTGGCTTATAGGTCTGGTTGTATTAATAAGGGCAAGAAAAATACCCTGCTTGAACGCGAGTATAAAATAAAAGCGATACTAAATATGAAATGTGTGGGCAATCAAATGAACAAAAAACACACACACACTAAAAACAGACAATAAAACTGCAAATTCAGAATCAGAATCAAGTATACAGTAAAGATATCTAAAATATAGGAATTGCATAATCAGTATAAAATATCTAAGGGAAAATATTGTAATAGAAAGGCAATATAAGCACGAACACTTGACAAGAAAGAAAATAATATACCAACTATAAAAACGAATCACACACAAAATGCATTATATAAAGGATTCACTTAATATGCTCGTCAAACACCTTACCTTAGAAGAAAGAAGAGATGAAATGGTCACTCCTCTTGGCTTCACACTGTCTTAACGCCAAAACACATGCATAAAAGCTCAGCCACATTCATCTTGACGCCCACTCCTCTGCCTCACAGTATCTCATTATCATTACCACCATTATCACCACCACCACCATCACCACCAGCACCACCACCATCATCATTTCCCTCATCACCACCACCAACAACTATCACCTACGTTCAGTGAAATTGGACGTACTTCCACTCATTATATCAAGCTTTCGAAATTCTCTGCTTCATCATCACTGTCACACTGAAGGATAATCAACAGACCAGCCTTACTCCATCCACCCGTCTCCTCCACACACTCTCCACTCTTTCTGTTTTACATTATCCCATGAAAACACGCCATCACTGTTACTTACCGTCGAACTTCCCTTTCTCAGTCTCTTACTATCACACCTGTCACTCACCTCAACACTCTCAAAGAATCATTTCATCGATCACATACTATTCAAAACAAAGGAAAAAAATGCATACACACACACACACACACACACACACACACACACACACACTCAACAACCTCCCTCCCTCGACTTCATAACACCCCAACCAAACAGCCAAACATCACCCCTCACTCTCTCGGTCTCACACTGCGTTAACCACAAAACCAAACCCTCATCACACCAGCCTCTGCCTTACACAACCTCGGCCAGACACATTCATATATATATATATATATATATATATATATATATGAAATACTAAACTTGGCATGCCCAGCTGGCAGACAAGCTCAGATCCCACCTAACATCACCCACCATCCTCACTCACCTCGTCCCCACACTATCCCGACCAAACATTAGTCCTAAACACCAGCATTACCCATCTCCTGACAAACAACTTCAAGCTCAGAAAATTACCCTCCTGTCCGGACAAGAAGATGAAGATAGGAGATACTTATCGAGGTGCTGCAGGAAAAAATGAAAGAAAATCCGAAATTCATTGGCAACCACAGGAATGGCGAAGGGAAAATGTAGTCTGGTGAAGCAACACACCACTCGCTGTAATCCAGGATAAAGGCACGGACGCACACACGTGCGCACGCACGCACAAAGACTAAAATTAGAGAGAGAGAGAGAGAGAGAGGACCAGACCTGTTTGTTTACTAAGAGCGACCATTAAACAACCCCCGCAAGAACTGGCACCTGCTAACTGGCCTGAGAGAGATAATGTCAAGTATTAGCCCCATCCTTCATACTCTTGCCTCCCGCCGCCGCCCCGGGAGGGAGGGGAGGGGAGGGGAGGGGAGGGGAGGGGAGGGGAGGGGAGGGGAGGAGGAGGAGGAGGGGGAGGAGGAGGAGGAGAAGGAGGAGGATAGTGTTTCTTCATGCAGGACCGATCATATCTAAGACATATGAAGGAAAGACATATTATACTATCATCATTTTCATACATACAGGCTAGGATAGGTTTGGTTATATCCTTCAATGCGAGGGATCCTTTTTGTGATGAAAATAACAACTGTAACTGTATTGCATGGATCAACCAAGGCTCCTTTTGCTCTGCTTAACCCTTTCGTCTCAATGGATCTTTCCTACGATTAATAAAATAACTTGGTGGCGGCAAAAGTCAAGAAAATATTAATCGTACTGAGAATGTTATGGCTACAAATGTTTATGGCAATTCAAGTAAAATATATAAGACTGCAATAATTTTCTGATGGACAAAGAGAGATTACTACGGCACAATGCAAGAAAAATAAAAAAAAATAAAAAAAGGTAGTTCACACACAATTAAAATATGTTCGTGTTGATAAAGCAAGGTTACTCAGCCCTAATGCACGACCAGTTACTGCAGCCCGACAAGGGATAACTGCAACGATCATTATTTCCAAATGGGTGAGGGAAGGCTACTCAGATGTGGCGCAAGACCAATCCCAGTGGCGGCGGTTCCAGGAAGAATAAGTTGGCCTATTATCATTTTGGTATGGACATAAGAAGCCCACATCCGCACCTGTATAATGCCACACACACACACACACACACACACACACACACACACACACACACACACACACGCCGGCTCTGGAGTGCATTAATCAGTCTATAAGCATTTTCTTCAAGGTAACAAAATCCAGAGTCCCAATGTAAAACTTAAACACCAATAATATAATTAAAAATTGTTAAACGCATACGGAACTTTTCTTCAGTATACTTAGGATACATTTTCTTAAAACATAAAGGTCTCTGGCGTATATGTGTGACGTCATTCATCCTCCAGCCACTTTATTCACCTCTACAGACCTCTTGTACTGAACCGCTAAGAATCAGTCAACCGCAAACCCGTAAAAGTGATCTTGTTACAGTACGGAGTGTTTATTCAGCTAAAGATCGACTCCTCGCAGCGAAGCAGTTAACCTTGTGCCTCTATTCATATACCTGAATGAAAAATGGAACTTCTCAAATACCAACATTATTATCCTTGAGCTAAAAATACCAAGAAATGAATAAGGCATTTGCCTCATGTCTTAGGTGAGCTATTGCCCACTTTTATCGCACTGCTCAAGTTTCCCCCACAGACTTACCCACTCCCTCCTCCCTCCCTCCATCCCTTACGTCAGACACCTTCCACAGAAAAGACAACCTTCCCCACCTCGCTCACCCTGGCCACTAACACCAGGTTTCTGGTATCTTCTACCTATATGTTTTTCCTCTGTCCCATCTCCATATTCTTTCGTGTCTCTTGTTGCGGCTATTCCTGTTTTCTCGCCTCTTATTTCTGTTTTCCCTGCTCTTTGAACTCTCCTGTTGCGTGGCCTCACCCGTTCCCCGGTCTTTCCTCTTCCGCGGCCTCTCATCTTTCTTAGGTTTTCCACATGTATGCTTCCCCACTGCTTAAGTTTCCGCAAAGACTCACCCAGTGCCCACTCCCTCCCTTACGTCAGCCACCTCCTTGAGCTCAGTCTCCTCAGCCACTACCACCGCCGCCCAGATTTCTTGGGTTTTCTCTCCTCTGTATTCTTCTCGTATCGGCTTCTGTTTACTCCCAACCAATATGTTCAGTCTATATCTTCTTATTACTTTTGGGGTTCATGTTCTTCTCTCCATCATCTCTCCATCAGATTTCACCGTGTCCTGTTTGGGGGTTCTCACCCTGTCTCTTCTCCTGATTTCCTGTTTCTTGGTATTTTTGCTATATTAATATTCCTCCCTGTTTCCTCTCCGTATCATCTGCTTCTTTTCATGTTCAATGTCTCTTAACATCCCCCTCTAATCTCCTTTTATGGCTTCTCCCGTTACTTATTCTCGTTCCTGCACGAATGGAGAATACTCTCCAACTGAGAAAGCGGTTTTCAGGTACTTCTGAGGGGTTACAAAACTAAGGAACAGATGCTGGTAGTGATTTGGGAGTACTAGGGAAGACTTTTACACGCTTATTGCTGGTGTTACTAGTCCGGTTTTTCTTCCCTGCATCTGATCCAGGGTCCGACCGTGTATCACCTTCAAACAGAGCTACTAACCCACAACATAGTAAACGCTTTCCCCGCAATCCCTCATTTGGTTACTACCTGCGTTTAGAGGCGATTCCCAAAGAATACTGAGACATATGTACTGACTACGCTCCCTCCATCTTCTCCATACACTTTTCTTTACCCCCTGCTCCGGCTTTTTCCTGTCTCTTATCTTTTGCTGCAGGTTTACACTTTTTGTTTTCCATTTCCCATTTCTAGTCACTAGTTCCGGTTTCTCTCTCTCTCTCTGCTCTTCATTTCATTTACTCTCCTCCTCTTCCTCCTCCTCCCCCTGCCAATCCTTTTCCTCCAACTACCACCTCATCTTTTTCTCCCGGCACACATTTGGTTTTCTTCCCGTCCTACTGCTACGCCCCTTTCTCGCCCATTTCTCCAGCCACTCCATACTCCCTGCCTCTCCAGCCCTCACCTCGCGACCTCAACCCAGTGTGCCGTGGAGCGCCCCCTAGCGGAGTGGCCTGGTATTACAAGCTGCCTTCTCTGACCTCACCCCCACCCTTACTCCCTACACTTACGTCATCTCTGCGGCTTTCGGGGAAGGAGGAAAAGAAAAAATAAATAGCTCAAACAAATACTGAACCCCTAATACAACCCACCCATATGCCAAAGAAAAATTAGTTGACTAAGGATTTGGCTGTCTGACCTAACTCAACCTTGTTTTGCAATATCTAAATGATAATAAAGTTAAATATTAAATAGTTATACATGATAAAAAAACTGCCTATAACTTTTTCTAATTTTTGAAAGTTTAATTCCGAACGCAAAATGTGCATAAGATTTTTATTTGCTGAATCAAACAAACAAGCAAACTTAAACAAACGCTGTATAACTGAGTAACCCTTATAGAGCACCAAAGAGAAGCGACAAGAGGCGGGATGAAGGAAAGTCTGAACTAGAAAAAAAGCCGGGGGGAGGGGGGGATGGCAGAAAGAAAAACAGAAGAAAGGCGGGAGAAAAAATGAACAATGATTAACAAAAAGGAGGAAGAAATATTTGTAATCTTCTTACTCATTTATTCCTCAGTTTATTCTACATCTACCTGACTATCGACCTGCCTACCTGTGTGTTCCGTCCACCTACCTATAATCACCTCACCTGTTCACCGCTAAACTTCCATACTTCAACTGGCTAAGCGCCCTACCTTCTAATCAGACTTACCTACTGAGGTACCTTTCTACCTACCTACTTACCACCTACTAACTCAACTACATACGTACATCCATGCAATTAATCACTTAGTTACACGTGATTCACATATAAGCCGATGCTCCCCAATTCAGTACCTAACATAACTATATACTTACCTACAAACGTTTCCTAGACTCACAAATACCAGTCAACATACCTCATATCATACCTATATACACACCTACCTGACTTACTACCTCTGTCTCTTCCATCAGAGTATCCCACCTTACACTTATCTACCTGCCCACTTCCTTATTTGACCTACCTTAACATAGCTACCTATTTACTTACCAACTTCCTTTCCTGCTAAACTTATCACCCTTCCAATTTAGTATCATTACCCATTCCTACCTAGGTACCAGCCGCCATCCCTACCTACTTAAATAACTACCTACCTATCTACATACCTGTCAGAATTACCACCCATCCTGCTCTAGCATCTTTACCTGCATCTCTGTGTACCTACCTACTTACCCACCTACCTACCTAATTATCAGATGCAGCACATTACTAGTCTCTCGAGTCCTTTGTCCCTTTCTTTATTCTTCCTTTCCTTTCGTCCTTCTTTCTTTCATTCATTCATTCACTCATTTACTTATTAATCCATTCATTCCTGCCTGCCTGCCTTCTCTCCCTCCCACCAATCAACCTTGGTACAGTATCTCCTTGCAACCTGACTAATCTAATTCTCATATTTATGTTTGTCTTTTTTTTTTTTTTTTTAATACACTGTATATCCTTCTCTCCTAACGACAATCTCACTCAGCGTAAGAGAGGCTTTTCGATTCGGAGGGGTTAGATATAGCCTCGTTAATCCGTTTACTACTATGTCCTTCTTCAGTTAAATAAAATCATCTGGTGTTTTCAGCTTGATGTGTAAAATCTTAAATCCGAGTGAAGAGGTTACTTTTCACCAAACTCTTAATTATTTCCCTTCCTTCCTCTTCCGCTCATCTACTTACGTACCTACTTATCTTGCTCCCTCCCTCCCTTCCTACCTGTCACTCAGGCAGCTTATCTCCCTTTCTCCGTACCTCTTTCCCTCTCCCCACCCTTCATTCTTAGCTCTGTTCCTCCCCCTCCCTCCTTCCCTCTTTACTCTCTACCCCCTCCCTCCCTCACTCTTTCCCTCTTTACTCTCTTCCCCCTCCCCATCCACCCTCCTTACCTCTCTACCTTTCCCATCTCCTCCTCCTTAACTCTCCCTTTCCCCTACTCCTTAACCATCCCTTTCCCCTCCCTCCCTCCTTAACTCTCCTCCTCCTCTCCCTTACTCCTTCCCTCCCTCCCTGTCTATCTCTTGCAGCCTGTCTCCACGCATGTCAAGAGGGAGCTTAGCAGTAATTAAGATGCTACGATAGATGCAGCTTCCTTTCAGACTCCTCCCTCTTCATCTCCTCCCTCCTCATCCCTTCTTAGGCCCCTTCCCATTCCTCCTCTCATCGTCTCCTCTTCCTCCCTCCCTTCCTCATCCTTTCTTAAGCCCCTTCCCATTCCTCCTCTCATCGTCTCCTCCTCCTCCCTCCCTTCCTTATCCCATCCCCCTTCCTCCCATCCCCACCCTCTCTCTCTTCCTCCCCTCCTCATTCGCTTCCCATTCCTCCAATCTTCATTCTCTCTTATCCCCTTCCCCTTCCTCCTCTACTTTTTTCTTTTCCTCTCTTGCTTTACCTTCTTTTCCTCATCTCATGCAACTGGATACCAAAGTCAAGCTTTCCTCCCTAACAAAGTACCTGGAGACGACTATTAGATCTGTTTTGCTGTTTATTTTCTTTTCTACTCCTCTGTACTCTCACCTTTCTCGCGTCATCCCATCCATCTAAACTTTATCCCATTCCTACCCATCCCGTTCCTTTCCTCTACATCCCCTCTATATTCCTCCCTATCCTACTCCTCCTTCCTCACTCTCCCCAACCTCTCCCACCTCCTCCTCAACTCCTCTGTCTCCTACCCCAAACGTCCACTTCCTTCTAATCTCTCTCCCTTTTTCTTCCCCCCAATTCCCATTCTCATTTTCCACTTCCAACCACCTCATCTACACTTCCTTTCTACCCCAACATTCTCTTTCAATCACTCTCTCCCCTACCTGTCCATCTTCTTTCCATCTCCTTCGTTGCACTTCTCCTCCACCCCTTCTTTCTCTTTTCCCCGTCTCTCCCCCTCTCGTCCATCTTTTCCTATTCCCTCTTCCTCCTCCTCCTTCCCTTCCCTTTCCACCTCTCCCCCTTCCATCCCTCTCTCCCCTTTTCTCTGCTTTTTCCTGGCTGTCACTACATCATCTGTATGGAGGGTCATTATCTCCCCGTGCAGTCTCCTCTATTACGCTGTGTGTGAAGGGGTACACGATAAATAGGGCTACTTTATGAGAGGACTTATGCACCTTAATCATCCCTCACGTGTACCTGCACGACCCCACCTGCCATCCGCCGTCATATTATATTAAACCCTTCACTGCCAAGACGTCTTTTTCTTTAGCTCAGTCTTGTTGCAGTCAGACGATTATAGTAGTCCACACAGTGATTCCCTGGTACTCAAGGGGTTAATGAAGGCTTTATAATCCCTCTAGTTCCATGTCTGCCCTGGAGTAAGTAAAACAGCCAGGTGACAGATAAAAACGAAGGAGTTAACGAGGATCTTATTCTGCTTGCCTTCCTACACCTGACTACCTACCTGCCCCCTACTCTCATTATCGGCTCCTCATCACGCCCCCATACTTGCATAACATGTTCTCTCCTCTCCCTTATTACTTTGCGTTAGTGGTTCAAAGCTTCAAGGGGTCCAAGATGGGCAAAGAAAGGCTTACAGTTATAAACTCTTCGCTAATGGGACGACTTTGTTTTTTATGTCACCAGACGATTGCAGGCGTATGTAACACTGGGATAACGCCTTGCAGTGAAGAAACAATCGCCACTAGAAACAAATTAAAAAAATAACAAAACGTCCTCAGGGTTAACTTTTTCCCTCCCTTGCCTACACTTCCTTTCCTACATTCCTCCTCCTCCACCTCCTCCTCTCAAACTTGCTCATTTTTACTCATTTCGAACTCCTTTCTCCCAGTTCTTATCTCTTTCTTCGCCTTCAATCTTCTTCCATTTCCCATTTCTTCCACCAATTTCTCCCTCTTTCATTCTCTCTTCCCTCCTCCCTCTCACCTTTATGTTTTTCCTCCCTCTCCCTCCTTCACCCAGTTCTCCTTCTTTGAGCCTCTTTTCCTTCCTCTCCCTTCACTCCTTCCTTTGCTCTTTTTCTCTCCCTCTCCTCTCCTTTACTTAATCATCTCTCCATCGCAATCCCAGGTTTTCTTCACCATCTTCTCTTCCCTTCTCCTCTCCAATCCCCTCGTTTTCCTTCAACCTCTTCTTCCTTCCTCTATCTCCTTTCCTTCATTCTCCCTATTTTCATTTCCATCTCCTCTCCCTTCACCCTCCCTGCCCAACTACCTCTGGAACACCTTCCCGAACAACCACATTTTCTGATATATTTACGGGGACCTTTATGGGGCTGTGTCAGACAGGCCTCCTCCTCCCACCCTGCACCCACGCACACCCTTCCTACCCTTGTCTCTCCTTGACTTCCTTCTTCCTTAATACACCTTCCACTGTTCCTTCTCTCTTCCTTGCTTTCCCCCTTTTCTACTCTCTCCCACACGCTCCTTCTCTCTTTCTCCTCTTCTCATACTTCCTCTATCCTCATCTTTCTTCTGCACATCCAGTACTATTTTTCTCTTGCCTTCCTTCTTCCTTCATAAACCTCGAATATTCCTTCAGTACCTCTTTTCACATGCCCTTACTCCACTTCAGTTCCTAGTCATCATCTTTCTTCCTTCTCTTTCATCCATTCATTGATCATCTTTCCAAGCCTTTTCCATATTTGGCTCCTCCTTTTTCCTTCATCACTCCTTTCGATTTTTCTTTCCTCCTTCCTTCACTCCTTGATCCATTTCCTACATCTTTCCCTCTCATTAATCCATCATTTCTACCTATTCCTTCTTTGTCTCCCTTGCTCTCTCCGTCTTCATTCTTGTTCTTACCTTCGATTTTTCTTTCCTCATGTCTTCACTCCTCGTTTATGATCAACTTCCCCATTTCCCTTCCACCCATCCCTTGTTTTTCTTCTTCTCCGTTCTTTGCCTCCTCTTACCTCCCTTCTAGTTAGTCTCCTCGCTCCCTCTCCCCTCCTTCGTCTCTCCTCTCCACTTCCTTCTTTTACTTTATCATCTACCACTTTTCTTACACCCACCCACATCCGGAGTATTTCTCGTCTTACTTTCCTCACCAATCCTTCCTTAACTCCTCTCTTTCTCTTCCTCTTTTCCCTTCTGTCATGCTTTTTTTTTTTTTTTCCCCCAGTCTCTTTTCTTATTTCTTGTTCATTCTCCGCTACACCCCCTCTCCTTCCTCTCTACTGCTCCTCTCCTCTCGTCAGTCTCTTTCTTTGGTCTTTCATTTCGTCGTTCTTTAACCCTCCCTAGTGACTTTTCATTGTCTTCCACCTCCTTCCTTGTTCTTACCCCCTCCCTCTCTCTCTATCTCTCTCTCCCCATTAGTCATTTCCTTATTGCACTCATCACTGACCAATGTCTGCATCACTCTTCACTTCTCCCCTTACTTCATCCACCTTTATCAAACCTTCTTAACTCCTCCTCCTGTTCTTATTCCCTCTTCATCATTCCCTCTTATATCCTTCCTCATTCCCAAGGTCCATACTTCACCTCATGCCTAAATTCTTAATAAATCCTCTCACTTTGTCTTCCACGTAGGAGGAAAAAAAAAGAACGACACCTCCATAAACTTTAGTAAGAGGGCAAACTATGGTAATATCCCGGGAAGAATGTAGTTCGGAATTAATGGGACCAAAGATTAAGGTCGCAGGACAAAGAGGGCGGGGGAAAAAATATATATTTCCGCGTAACTGTGTCTCCACAGCCCTCGCCCATAGCAAATTTATACAAGGTGGAAGGGGACTGCAAGAGGTATGGAAAAAAAAAAAAAAGAACTAGAAACAGAGGAGGGAAAAACAAGACACAGAGGTAGAAAAAGTCTTTAACCTCTTCAGTCCATTGGCGTGTGTTATATTAATTTATGCTACGTGTTTTAAAAGATGCTACTGAACTTAACGAGGTCCTCTAGTTGTGAAGGGGTTAGAGATGGCTTTATTTAACGACTCATGTTTGAAACTACTACTAAACTGAATTCAACTGGTGGAAACCGGAAAAATACATGTTATCGTGGTGTTGAGGTTATGATCCTAAGACAGAGAAGGGAGAGGCCTTTGAGTAGTGGTGTTAGAGACTCGTCCATAAAGGTAGGAAATGCTCTTGGACAGGAAAAAATATATGACCTCAGCAGTCAAGCAAAAAAATAAAATCGGACTTAAGGGATGATTAACGAAGACTGTTTCTAATGTTTTCACTGCGAGAGGTCCATTGTACCTAAGCTGAATGAAGGCTAGCTTGAATAAAGGTAAAGTATAGGAAGAAACTGTCCGTAGTATAAGAGATGAAAGAGTGGTTATGTAAGATGGATTAGAAGACATGTAGGTGTGGAAAATAAAGGCGAAGAACAAATTTCAGTGAATGAGGATGCAAATTGCTGGATGGTGGATGTGGGTGGATCTGGGTTGAGGAATATATTTAATGTTATGTGAAGCAGGTACCCTATATAAAGCAAGTGAGCCCAATAACTGAGAAAGAAATAGAAGAGCAGATGAAGAAGGTAAATGAAGGAATAGTGGATGAAGCATAACAAAAGTGTATAAAGAATTCGGGCCCTTAAAAATAATGAGGATATTTAAGTATGGAATGTGGTTGAACGGAGAAACGGGAATGAAGCGAATAAATCCTAAGGTAAATGAAAGGAAAACAAATGGTCCTAATAGAGAAAGGTGGAATGAAGGAAAACCATGTACAAGAGAGAGGAAAGGGCGGCTGTGCAATGGGAATGAGGTGAATGACAGAGATAGATGGGAGAACTCTGATGAGGTCGATGGATGAGAAAAATAAATGATGATTGGTGCACAGCAGATGGAGAAGGTGGAATGGATGAAACTGATGAAGGAAATGAAACAAAATGGTGAACAAAGAAGGTGGACGGACGAGGGAGCAGATAAAGTAAATTACATAAAGCATATAAAATATGTGGGCTACAGGAATGCATGAAGGAAATGAACAGGGAGGAAAGATGAAGGTGGTGGACATCAGAGTGAGGATAAAGGCTGGCGACAGGATGAAAGGCAAGAAGGAAATATACTAAGAAGGTGGATGAAGGAGATGGAGGAGAGAGTGGATGGAGGTGGATGGATGAGGAAGGCTGGGTGGAGCGAGAGGAAGATGGATGGCTGGAGGGTGGGTACTGGTGATTTATGAAGACTTGTTGGCTATGGCACAACACACACACACACACACACACACACACACACACACACACACACACACACACACACAGTAAAATAAGCTAACATTCAGGTAAACAAACTCTTAAATTCCCACCACACACACAATTCCATATGTATAATATCGTATACATAAAGAAATTGCTACATCTGTCTGTTTGTGAGTCTGTGTTTTAGTTTTTCTGTTCTTTCTGTGTGCTTAATTCTCTCTCTCTCTCTCTCTCTCTCTCTCTCTCTCTCTCTCTCTCTCTCTCTCAAACACGCCTTTTCACGGTACCTGGCAGCACACAGACACACTGTAAACTCACTAATTGCAGGAAACTCTTAGACAAAGGTGGGTCGGGCTGGAGGGGGGGGGGGCAACACAAGGCTGGATGGGTCGTTTGTGTTGCGTCCGCCGCCTCCCTTTGTGGCCGGCACGTAGACACACACCATGCACTCAATACACGCAACTTACACCATGCACTCAATACACGCAACACACACCATGCACTCAATACACGCAACACTCGCCATGCACTCAATACACGCAACACATACCGTGCACTAAATACACGTAATACACAATGCACTCAATACACGCAACACTCGCCATGCACTCAATACACACAACACACACCATGCATCCAGTACACGCAACACACGCCATGCACTCAATACACGCAACACTCGCCATGCACTCAATACAGGCAACACTCGTCATGCACTCAATACACGCAACACACACCATGCACTCAATACACGCAAACCACGGTATGCACGCTACACACGCAATACGCACATTTTACAGACATAATACACTCAGCACTCATAATAACTCAGCTCGTAACTCAGTGGTGTCCAAAATTTCAATCCTGATGGTCCCCTAACTTTACAAGATTCTGACAACGCCTCCCCCCCCCCCACTAATTACAAGACCGAGGTAAGTAATAAAAATGAGCCTTTTTTGTAGTCTTCACTTTCTTATACCTATTACCTGAAGAATGATTTTAAAAAACTGATTACATAGAGATTCCACTTCTTTTTAAGACTAGGTTTTAATTACTTGTACCGGTATTTTTACACTTTTACATTTCCCTCTTTTTCTGTACAGGTAAAAACACGAAAATATTTTTGTGTAAGTGACACGGACAAGAATAAACCACAAAGAACAGCGAGGGCAAATAATGTAATTCCTCTCAATATGCCAAGCGCGACACGACTGGACTGAATGCGTTTCATGCTTCTGTGCAGAAGGTCATACATATTCCCAATGCTCCACAGAATCACTAACTTATGATTCTTATTTTTTTTTCCGTGCTCATCGATTTAAGAACTGAAAATATTATGAAATAGTGCATAAAACGAGTTAAGTTCATTCACTGTAAATCAAGAGATTGAAACTATTACCATGAGCATGCACCCCCCCCCCAATGCCCATGGTGCGCGCCAAAGCAAGGAGGCACGCCCCACCAGTCCGGAAAAACTGGCATAATGCATTCAGTGCCATGAAACACACCATGCACGTAACCCATCATGCACTCAGCAACAACAAAAACAATAACAACTCCCTCCCCCCCCCCCCACACACACACCATGCACCCAATACTAGTCACCCAACACACCATACACTTACAACACAAACACCACATACCCCACACCATACAGCTTACTTCAACACACACCGTCCATACAAAACCCCATGGCAAAAACACACGATAAAGTCAACACACCAAACAATCAGTATATGCAAGACTCACCACAGAAACCCTCCACTCAACACCCAACGAGCATAAAATACACTCGACACACGCAACACAGACCATGCACGAAAAACATGAAATACATACCACAAACGCAGCACAAGCGTTCCACACCATGTATTCAACACGAACAAACCGACCACACACACACACACACACACACACACACACACACACACACACACACACACACACACAGGCAAAACAGAAAAAGCTGCACCCACCACATGGCGCCAAACAAAAGAAATATAATACATGCCAAACAATTTCATATTTCTTTAGGGAATGGTGTACTAGACTGGAAGAAAATTATCCCTCTGCTTTTATATCCCAGGCCCTACTATCTGTGTGTGTGTGTGTGTGTGTGTGTGTGTGTGTGTGTGTGTGTGTGTGTGTGTGTGTTTTACTTATGTATCAAACGAAAATGCTTGACTAACATATTTACTACTATTTAAGGTTAACTTCTTCGTCTGAGATTTTTTTTTTTTTTTTCTTTTTTCATAGCGAAATGCTGCAAAGTGAATCGGTTTCAGGTATTATTTATTGAGCATGATTTGGTTTTTGCTTTGTGTGTGTGTGTGTGTGTGTGTGTGTGTGTGTGTGTGTGTGTGTGTGTGTGTGTGTGTGTGTGTGTGTGTGTAAGTAATCCTTCTTTCTTCTTTACTACCTTTGAGATCCGCATCATTAATTTTCGCCTTCACAACCAGTACGTTTCGGTCCAGTAACCCCAAAAGGAAGAGTTAAACATTCTTGGAACTCTGGGAACATTTTTTTACGGGAAAATACTGAGAGAGAGAGAGAGAGAGAGAGAGAGAATGAGAGAGGGGGGGGGGATAATGGACTGGGGAGAGCAGGAGATGAGACACGGACAAGGGAGAACAGAAGAAGAGAGGTGGAGAAGAGAAAAAATAAAATAAAAATAAAAAACAGTAAAACTTAGCCCCCTACACCATCCTTACACTGCGGAACAAGGCACGGAACAACTGCAACACCCATGCCTAGGCCACGCTCAGCCATCGTTCCTTCCAAAATAAACAGCAGACAGCAAGTATGGGGTGGGGGAGGGTTGTGGGTTTACGCATTACAAGTTTCCCGCGTACCCAAGTGTGTGTTGTTGGTTCCAGGCAGCCCCTTTGTTCAATATTCATAACATTCCTGCCAGACACGTATATGGGAGATACGCCGTTCACTTTTCATAGGAATGTGTGTGTGGCAATTAGCGTGCGATGTAGGGACCGCGGCTGGGTGGTGTTTTACGGGTGCTGGAGGACTGGGTTTGGTTGTGTGTGTGTGTGTGTGTGTGTGTGTGTGTGTGTGTGTGTGTGTGTGTGTGTGGAGCTTATGTGTGTTTTGTACGTGGGTTATGGGGGGGGGATCGTGTAAGGCAGAGTTTTGAGTCTGCCAAGGAGGGAGATTGTGTGTGTGTGTGTGTGCTTGTATGAGTTGTGTAGATGGTTGTTTGTTGTGTTTGGGTGTTGCTGACTAATATGTTTGTTTTTTATGGTGTGTGTGTGTGTGTGTGCGCGTGCGCGCGCGCTAATGCATATATATATATATATATATATATATATATATATATATATATATATATATATATATATATATATATATATATATATATTCTTTTTACTTGATTTATTAGTTCTGTTTTATTTCCAAAGGAAGTGGAGCCCAGTGTGAGGGAGCAAGATGTGGGCAGGTGTGAGGGAGCAAGATGTGGGCAGGTGTGAGGGAGCAAGATGTGGGCAGGTGTGAGGGAGCAAGATGTGGGCAGGTGTGAGGGAGCAAGATGTGGGCAGGTGTGAGGGAGCAAGGTGTAGGCAGGTGTGAGGGAGCAAGGTATGACGGAGCATGGTGTGGGCAGGTGTGAGGGAGCAAGGTGTGGGCAGGTGGGAGAAGGCAAAGTGTGTGGGCAGGTGGATGGGAGCCAAGTGTATGTACTGTAGATGGGTGGGAGCCAGGTGTATGGGAGTTGGCCAAAGTGGGCAGGAGTGAGAATAGTCAGCTTAGGGGGGCAAAGTGAGAGAGA
>NC_137017.1:22716612-22719112 GCF_032717465.1 Coenobita brevimanus
GAGAGAGAGAGAGAGAGAGAGAGAGAAGGGGGGGGTTGTGACACCATAAACTCATCACCGCCACATTCCGATCAGGCTTTCCTCCCCCTCCCCTTCCTTCCTTGTCTTTACCAACCGTACTTCTTTCCTATCTCTTTATCCCTTGTCTTTCTCTTCTTTACCTTTCAGCCTTCTCATTCCTTATTATCATCTCTCCTTTCCTACCTCCTAACCCTTTACTTTCCTTAATTCTTATCTTCTCTCCCTGCCTCCCTCTAACAATCTTCCTCCTCAATATTCTTCATTCCTTTCCTCTTTATCTTCGTCTTCCATACCCTTGCCTTCCTCCCAACTCTTATCTTCATCTTTTCTTTTCTCCTAACCCTTCCCTTCCTTCTTTATCCTTCGTACTTTCTTCCCTCCTCGCCTTCCCTGTATTTCCTTTTATCCATATCAATCTTCCCTCCATCCGTACCTTCCTCCTCAGTCGTTTTTCCAGCTTCCTTAACTCTTATCGTCAAATTTACCTCCATCAGTGCCTTCCTCCTTCTAACCCTCATCTTTATCCCAACTCCTTAGCCTCATCCTTCCTTCCCTCACTGCCGTCCTGCGCCTAATCTTATCTCCCCCACAGATTCTCATTTCCATCCGTCCCTTCCTACTAACTCTTTTTTCCATATTACTCCTAACCTTCCTCCACAATTCCTTCTTACTCTGTTCCCTCTCCACCCTTATCATTCTCTCTTACTCCTTAGGTCCCCTCTCTCTTCTCTTGCTCTCTCTCTCACACCTTACGTCTCCCCCATACCCCTTTCATTTCCCCCCCTCACAACTAATGTTTCCCCTCACATGTTACGTTTTCCTCTCTCACTCGTTTCCCATTGTCCCCACGTACCCCCTCACTCCTCACGTTCCCCCTCACTCTCACGTCCCCCATCACCTCATGTTTTCCCCTTAAATTTCACGTTGCCCCTCAATCCTCACGCTGCCCCTCATCCTCAGGTCCCTCACTTGTCCTCTCTCACCTCTCACGTCCCCCATCACCCCTACAGTTCTCCCTCACCTCTTTCTTCTTCCCCCAACCTCTTCTCTTATGTCCCCTTCCCTCTTAAAGTTGTCTCTCACCTCTTATGGTCCTTTTATCACCCTTGTCCCTAGCCTGTATTCCCTGCCTTACCTGTCTCATTTTACTCCTTTATTTCCTTGCTAAATCCCAGACTCTTCCAACTGGAGAGGTTAGATGCTGCCTTCATTAACCCCATCCATACGCGAGGTCTGTACAAGTTGAATGAAGTCGTACGGAGGTAGCAAGAATAACAAAACTAATATGCCATCAGACAGAGGTCAAGTGAATCTCAGTTCTGTTCCTCCTGACCTTCCGTAACCCTTTCTTAGCGATGTCTTCTTTTGTACGTCATTTGCGATACCGACGGATTATTTAGCCAGCTCAGAGATCACTCCCCTCATCCTTTACAATCCCTTACCCTCACACTCATCATTTTTCTTACTCCCTCACTCCTCTCACCCCTTACAGTTCTTTTCCCTCAAACTCATCATTTTTCTTTCTCCCTCCCTCCCCTCCCCCAAACCACCACTCGTACGTTCACCCTCGCCCTCCTCCACCATCCTTAACGTCCCGAAAACTTCCCCCATTATTAAATGTCTTCCCCCTTACTTAATCCCCCACCAACGTACGTGTGTGTGTGTGTGTGTGTGTGTGTGTGATTCTATTCGTGTCCGCGCATCTCTCTCTCTCTCTCTACCTACCTACCTACCTATCTATCTATCTATCTACTCACATTTAGCTACCCTTTTATTCTCAAAACTTGTCTAGATGCGTTCCTAACTCCATATATTCTTCTTGCACCGCCTCATTAACTACGTTCCCATCTCTCATCACCAGCTCCTCTTCACAGTCACCCTTACGTTTCCTATCGCTTCGTTCAGCTTATATATTCCCCCTCAACCCAGTGTGTAGTCACTTGTTTCTCTTCTCTCTATTTCGTTTCTCCTCTCTTTCTTTCTTTTCTCTTTTTCATTTTAAGTGCCATCTACCACTAAGAACATCCTCATCTATTACCTACTTGGACTCCTCTCTCCTCTATACCTCTTTCTTTCACTCCACCTCTCTTATTATTTTCATTTCCCTCTCATTCTACTTCTTCCCCTCTTTCCTTTCCTGTTTCGTTTCCCCCTCCCCACTAACTACTCCTCCCTGCCTCTAACAGCTTTCATCTTCATTCTCTCCCCTCCCCTCTTCACTTTCGCTTAACCTTCATACATCACAGTCATTCCCTCTAATTCACTGTAATTTCCCCTGCCTCTGTGTCTTCATCACTGCACCTGGCAAGAACAAAACCTTATCCCTTTCTGGAAAAAAGGGGAAAAGCTAAAAAGGCAAGTCACTTTCGAAAATGATCTTTTTTTTTCTTTTTTCGTCTCGGCTCTCACAATAAATCGTGACCAAGACTTCTCCCTTCTCCTCCTCCTCCCCCTCCCACTTCCCATCTCTGCCTCTTCC
>NC_137017.1:22729112-22959112 GCF_032717465.1 Coenobita brevimanus
ACAGGGCGACTTGGAGGCGATTTGTTTGTGGCCACCCCAAACGGGATTGAGGCGTCTGGCAATAGATAGATAGACAGACGTATAATAATAAAGGCAGAGGGTACAGCACATACCTTTACTTACAGTTCCTGCACCGGACCACTCTCTGGGCGGCTTGGTATTTATTTTTTGTTTGTTGCCGATATCCGTTAGTATGAACCTTATGGCCCTTGACACCAACAAATTCTTACGGTTCTCTGCATAGTTTGCCATCAGGCATGTTGCCTGTTCACCATCTCTTATCAACACCTTCACTATGGACGCCGATGCCCTTAATCGAACAAGTAAATCTATCTATCTATCTATCTATTGCCTGATGCCATAATCCCGTTAGGGGTGGCCATTTGACTCTGAGTTATTTGTTTTACAGGAAGGGGCACTAACCCTCCACCAACCCACTTGATGACACGTAGGGAGCACGTAATTGTTTGGTTATATATGGTTACCACAGCGTTGTAAATGGTTTCTTGGCTTCTGAAAAAACCATTAGGCTTGATTACCAATGTAAAGCCACCTGTAAAGGAAAAAAAAGCAATAAGAAGTGACAGGAAAGATGGGAGAAACAGGAAGAGAGGAGGGCAGGCACAGAAAAAGAATGATAGAGGCTGAGGAAGAAGTAGGCAGCACTACATCAAGTGAGTGTATGATGGTCGCCACCACCTACCACTAAAACAAATAAATGCATACATAAATAAATAAGTACACAAATAATGGCGCCATCGTATTAAAGATTTCCATGGAGACCTCTTCAGACCCCTTACTCGGCAAAATCGTCTGGCGGTAGCAAGAATCAAACACCTTCACACTGAAATATTAATCCCCTCAGCAAGTCGTCATCGCTGTCTCTAGTCGACTATACAGTATTCAACAAAGGATTAATTTTTCACACTACAAAGTTTAATATAACTTTCATTGAGGATTTCATTACTTGGGTGCCCTCCTAAGCTGGATCAAACTGTCTCAAAGCAACAAGAAAAAATAAAAAGGGCATTCTCGGACAAAAGGAGTAGAGCAAGGGACAGTGAAGGACGCTTGGCCTTTCTGGAGATATTTCCCACTGCCAAAAATAGGCGCCGCCCACGTGACTGTTACCCTCATCAGCGGATCACGTCATGGGGCTGTAATTACTCGCACAATTTACTTCATACCATTTACTAATTGTGGGGGGAATTTCCCAGCTCCTACTCCTCGGGGAAAGGTGAGGGGGTTAAGATGGTTGAAGTTTGGCAGAGACGCCCTTCAACTCATGACATACCTCGGACGGTTTCCAAATTCACAACAAATTTCAAAATATCATGCACGACCTCATGGAAACCAAACATCTAAGTAAAATTTGGGTGATGTTGGATTCAGTAATTATTATCTGGGAATTTTCTTTAACCTTTTCTGCACTGCACCGTCTTTTAAAATCTCAACACCATAATGTGGAAACCAACTGTGTTTCCAAAGATATTCTTTTCCTCCCAAACAGCTTTCAGTTTGGTGTAATTTTTGTGTCTTTACCAATTCACCTCAAACTTGAAACAATTGTTCCCCGGGTAAATACTCCCAGACACATTTTTAAATACTTCTAGATATAGGCCTTTTAAAGGGTTTTATGAGGTCAAAGGTTAAAAAAAAAAAAATTCATACAAATTTTGGGATCCTACGTTCATGTATATTCATTTATCATCACGGCAATTTCTACAGAAGTAAGTCAGTGTACAACAGCAATGTGAAGACCATTATGTATTCCCTTCGAAATGTTGACAAGCTGTACTGTAATTTATTCTCGTAATTATTAGACGACTTTACTCAGATTATAACCTCCTGATAATGAAGAGGTTAATGAAGGCTGTATTATCTTCCATCCGGTACGAAAGAGTTATCCTAAGCTGGTTATGATCGTGAAAACAGCATGAATAAAATTAAGAAAAAAAATAAATAAATACACATGCAAAAAGGCAGAAAGTATTAAAAGTCTGGACTACAGGAACAGGGAAACTAAACGGGGGTGCGAAAGACAAGGTGGCCGAGAGTAAACAGAGGGTCGGAGTGGCTGTCTGAGTGGCCAAGTGGGAGGCTGAGAGGGAGAAGGTGAGGGAGAAGGAGAGGGAGACTGAGAGCGACTGTGTTTGCGTATAAACAACCCAAAGCAAATGAAGTATAAATTTAATCCCCTGAATCTGCCGAGTATGGCCCGGGAAGTGGAAGGGGAGGGTTAAAAGAAAAAATGGAGGAGAGGAAAAAGAGGGAGAAAGGTGGAAGCACTGAAATGGGGAGGATGGAGAGGAAAAATGAAGAAAGGAGATGATGAGGGAAAGAGGGAGCAGGAGGATGGAAAAGGGAAGGGATTAAGAGAAAAGGAGTAGGAAGGAACTACGAAGAAGGAATAGGAGGAAAGAAAGAGATAACGATGAGAAGGGAGAAAAGGGAGAGGGAATACGAATAAAGGGAAAGTGAGAAGGAAAGAGGCAAAGAGTATAGCAGATAGGAGAAGAGCAGAGGGATAAAAGAAAGAGGAAGAGAGTAGGGAGAAAGACAGAGGTTTGGTAGGAGGAAAAGGGGAAAAAAATGAGTAAGGAGCTAGGGAGGAGACAAAGGAGACAGGAGGAGGAGGGGGAGCACAAACCAGAGTGTCAACACCCGCGGAGAGCCTTCCAGTTTTCAAGATCAGTGTGTTTTCCTGTCAAGCGGGCGAGGTGAGAATCCAAATACGGCGTGTTTGTGTGCGTGAGGAGGTGAGAGGGACTGTGTGCTGGAGTATCAGAGGGAGTTTGTGGGTCTTTGTGCGCGATTGAGTCTTGGCTACCGGCTTATGTGCTCCTTAGGCTTTTATGAGCATCTTAAACTGTTGAATGAATGTCCCGCTCCCTCAGCAGATTCTGAAAAATATGCGCTGGGGTAAACGGAAGGAGACGCTAGTGAAGACAGAGGAGGGGGGTGGAGCAGCAGGACGACATAGCAACGTCAACAAAGAGCGGTTTCCATATTTACAAACCTTCCTAAGTAAGCTTTGGAAAAGATTATTTGTAATTCCTTTGTCTTCACTCATAAAACTACCATCTACTTCGCAACCAAGCATGGGTAATATCAAAGTGAAGAAATAGAAAAGACGAAATTACATCAGATAAAAGCAAACTGTTAAGGAGACTTGCTCATCTTGGAAACTGGTTAAAATCCTTGAAAAAAATATAATAATAATCCCTGGAAATCAAGAGGCATTTCCATGATCCTCGCCACTGCATGAGCATAATTTACCATACTCGCTACGGCAGGGGGGAAAGTTCTGTAGCTATATAAGAAACATGAGGTAAGCTTACTGAGAACTCAAATATAATGAGCATCGGATAAGAATACATTGCACAAAACTTCTCCTGAAAAATTAAGGTCCGTGTGCCTAAAACTTAATATAGCGAGGGGGAAGGCAAACCTCAAATTTCTAAAAGACATCTATGCAGTACCTACTTCATTTCACTCAATCAGCCTGCATCCCATATTACTTATTGTAGTCAGCACTGATGGAAAATTCAGACGTGTACAAGAGTCCTCATCAGGTTTCAAAATATGATAATACTTGATGCTCTCCTTTCCCTTATATGATTTCAGGCTCCAGCACATGGCCGATAACGCAAAAATCTCTTCCCTTCACGAAAAAAAATATATATATATATATGGTACAAAAAGCTAGGCGTAATAAAGAAAAATGACTATGCGTAAGTGAACTATAATAAAAGGGGCAGGATCATGACTGGGAGTGTAATTAAGAGTATTATAATGAGCCTGATGGGGCAAATGAAGGTGAAGCATGATGAGCCTAATGGGGACGGTCCTAGTGAGGGAAAACACAGTGAAGGGTGAGCGTAATAAGACAGAAAGTGCATAATGAAGAATGAAAGCATAAGGAAGGAGGGAAAAATGATGGGAAACACAATGAAGTGAAAATATAATGAAGGTGATGCTTAATGACAGAGTGGGATATCATGAGGAAGGTCCAGCATAAAGAGGAAGGAGAAGCATAATGAGGAAGATGGAGCACAATGACGGAGGTGGGGCATAATGACGGAGGTGGGGCGTAGGAGGAAGGTGGAGCATATGAGGAAGGTGGAGCATAATGAAGAAGGTGGAGCATAATGAGGAGAATGGACAATAATGAGGATGGTGGAGCGTAATGAAGGAAGGAGGCACAGAGGAAGGTGGAGCATAGTGAGGGAAGGAGGTATAATGAGGAAGATGGAGCATAATGATGAAGGAGGAGCATAATGAGGAAGATGGAGGTTAATGAGGAAGGTGGGGCATAATGAGGGAAGGTGGCATGAAGATGGGGAGCATATTTATGATGGGGTATGTGATGGAGAATAGAGAATGAGGAAAGGGAACTTAACTATCATGGAAGCTAAGTAAGAAGAAAGAAGCATAAGGAAGAATGAACAAAATATAAACTCTGGAGTACAATGAAGAAGCAAGAGGGCAGCATCAGATTCTGGGGATAATGGATGGCTGGGGTACAGGGAGAGATGATGGGGAATGAGAGGAAAAGAGGGAGGAAGTGGAATGAGAGGGGACTGGAATGATGGAGACTGAGGGAGTGGAATGAAAGAGCGAGAGACTGGAAGACAGAGGTATGGAGCATGTGGAATTAGACGAACTGAGAGTGGAATATGTAGTGGAATGAGAGAGGGGAGAAAGAGAGTGGCATGAGAGAGGGAGCTGAATGAGCAGGAGGGATCTGAATGGGAAAGAGGGGAAGGAATGAGTGGAATGAGAGACTGAGGGAGGCAGGGAGTGGAATGAATGAGGGAGGGAGGAAGGGAGTGGAAAAAGAGGAAAGGAGGGAAAAAGAGGAAAGGAGGGAAAAAGGTATTGGAATGAGAGGGAGAAGAATGAAAGTAAGTGGAGAATGAGAGAGGGAGGCAGAAGACTAAAAGGTAGGGAGGGAGTGGAATGAGATGAAAGGATGGGGTAAAATGAGAGGAAAGGATGGATTGGAATGATAAAGAGAGAATGGAATGAGAGTGAGGGATGGAAGGTGGGAGTGAGATGTGAGAAGCCATTGAGGCGAACGGTCCACTCTCCAGCCTGAAGTTTGTCCGAGTTAAACACAGCACTCCTTCCATCCTGACACGGCTCAGGGTCGAGGATGGGAGGTAAGGGGGGAAGAGGGGAGGGAGGAGAAGAGAAGAGGGGAGGGAGGAGAAGAGAAGAGGGGAGGGAGGAGAGAGAGAGGAAGAAAGAGAAAATGGTAAAGGGAAAGAGAAGTAACAAGCGAGCCAAGGAAGACAGTATTTAGGGGAAGATGATGGGGTGAGGAACAGGTAAAGGAAAGGAAAGACAGGTATGAGGGATGGGAGAAAGAAGTGTGAGGGATGAGGAAGAATGTGAGGAAAGTGTGAAGGAAAGGAGAGGGAGAGGCTTAAGCATCTGAATGAAAGTAAAGAGGGAAGATGAAGCACGAATAGGAAGAAGAAGCAGAGGAAGTAGCGAAGATGAAAGGGGAAGGTTAAAAAAATAAAAAGGGAGGGTAAATAACGGTGAAAGAATGGAAGGCAGATGATGATGAGAGATAAGAACGTAGGTATGTGGAGGAAGAGTACTGTACACTGGCATACACAGGAAGCACAGATAACAAGAGGCCTAAGTACAATACCTACAACGCGGTTACAGAGAAGAAAGGATTAGAGAAGAGGAAAATAAGGAAGGAGTAACTATTTAAGGAAACATGGAGAGGAAAGTAGGCAATGGGTAGAAATGTTAAGAAAAGAACTGAGAAAATGTAAAGAAAGGTAAGAGAACGACAACAGAAGGAAGGATTGGGTGGAATACAATTAAGGAGACAAAAGGTGGGAAGAGTAAATGAAGGAGAGGGAAAGATGAGAGGATGGGAGAAGGAGAGACGGAATTAGCTGGAACAAGTGGAAGAAAGGAAGGCAAGGGAAGCTGACTGGGGAGAGAAATACAATAAAAGGTAGCAGACGGGAAGGCAAAGGAGTTAGAAAGGGGGAGGAAAGAGGAAATGAGATAAAGAGATATGATGAAGAGGGGAGAGAGAGGAGACAAGGAGGGAAAATACGAAAAAATGTTAAGTGACGAATTTGGGAAGGAAGGATAGGGCAGAAGAAAATGAATGCGCTGAACAGAGGGAAGAGAATTAAAGTGGCGATAGTAAACAGAAGTGAGGGAGGAGAATGACGGTCAGGAAACAGGGCAGAGTGAGTACAAAGACTGGAAAGAGAAGAGAATGGATGAGACTATAATGAGATGTGGGAAAGAACGAAGGTGACGAGGAAGGATAAAAGTGGATGGAATGGGAAAGAGATGACACAAGGATGGGTAAGAATAACGAAGAAGAAAATCGTAAAGATGTAAAGGTTGGATATGTAAAAGGGAGTGAGGAATGGCTTGATGAAAAGAAAAGTGTAGTGTCTATAAGCATAAGAGTGGAGTTAAGAGAGGAATGAAATAGGAAGATGCGCAGTTCAAGAAACAGAAAGATGGACGTATTTTACACACACACACACACACACACACACACACACACACACACACACACACACACACACACACACACACACACACAGGGAAAGAGAAGGTAGGAAGGAGGAGGTAGACAAGGGTGGAGGTGAAGGGAGGAAATGGCAGTGAAGGTTGGTGGGGAGGAAGGAGACAAAGGATGGCACTGACGGAACCAAACGAGGAAGAAGCTGGCCAACCCCTTCCCCCAGATAACGTCTTTTACTTTCTTAAACTTTACTCCTGCATCTCCGGACATATTTTTTCGAACAGGACAGGATTGATAAAGCATACATTTACCCAGTCGGCACGAGAGGCCTCTCCCACGCTTAATAAAATCGTAAAGAGGAAGACTAAAGCTACACATCTACTGAACCTATCGTAGTAAAGTTGTTAATAAGGCCAGGAACATCAATGAAATAAAGATAAACGTGATATATGTATGGAGAAAAATACATATTGAATCCATCCACCCTTCAATTCGTAGTTTGAGAATACTTAATTAAATACAAGGTAGCCTTAATGAACTCGTTAGGTAATTATAAAAATGAACAATAAGCCACAGAAAGACTGGCTTCAAGAGTTGTCGAATTGTGCAAACAGGATATAAACAAGAGGTAGCACAGAACTTGATTTGCATATTAAACAGCCACGCTCCACCCAAACAGTAATTTCTTCCAATGCCACACATATATACCATCATACATGTTATTTACAGAGACATACTTCTACATCAATGTATACTACTCCCTGACTGTCCATTTTCCACACACACACACACACACACACACACACACACACACACACACACACACAAAGTAGCCTCACACACTCCATCCCTTCCCTTCTGTCCGTTCTCAACACACACACTCATGCGAGTATGTATAACCCAGCCCACCCCCCCCAAAAACACACACACACACACACACACACACACACACACACACACACACACACACACACACACACATAATGAAGAAAGACAGTATGTACACCGCCTGAAGGGAAACCGGACAGGCAGAGACGGATTGGGGAGACGGGGAGGACAGAGATTTTACGGCTCATTAGAGATGGAGAAAGATACAGGGAGACAGGGGAAGACGATGGAAGGAAGAGACAGAGGGAGATGGGAGGAAAGAGACAGAGGGGGACGGGAGGGAGAAGAGGGAGACGGGAGGGAGAAGACCAATGTTGACTGGAGGGAGGAGACAGAGGGAGACGGGAGGGAGGAAAAAGAGAAGGACAGAATGTAACAGACGATGATCGGAGGAGACTGGTAGGCGGGAAGGGGGGAACCGAGGAAGTCAGAAGAAAGATGAAGATTGGAGGCAAGACAGAGGTAGATGGGCAGAAGAAGAGGAGGAAGAGGAGAGGAAGAGGAGAGGGAGAAGAGAGGAAGAGGAGAGGGAGAAGAGAGGGAGACGAAAGAAAGAGGAAAGGGAGAAGAGAGGAAGAGGAAGGGATGAAGAGAGGAAGATGGGTTAGAGAAGACAGGAAGGCTAGAGGGAGAAGAGAGGAAGATGAAAGGGAAGATGCGGACGAAAAAAGTGGCAGACAGGAAGACGAAGGCAAGGAAAACGAGATGATGAGGATATGAACAAAACAAGGATAAGAGGAAGATGGGGAAGGGGAGTGTAGGAGATGAAACAGAGAGAAGAAGACGGAATTGGAAGGAAATGATAAAGCAGCAAAACGTAAAATGAGCAAGGAATAATAAATGACGAATAGAGAGAAAACGAACTAAGGATAAAGAAAGGTAAGAGAGAATTGCAGAAGAGGGGAAACCAAAGAAAAATTAATAGTAGTGTGTTGCGTGGAGAGAATGACGATGACGGGTGGCAACACAAAATGAGACAGGGAAAAGATGAGTGAAGATGAAAGGATATGGAGGAAGAGAGGTGAAGACGGAGGAAGACTGAACATGACACGGAACCAAGACAAGGTTGAGGGTGAACGCACGTGAAGACGGAAAATGATGAGTGGAGAAATATAAGCGCCAGAGGATGAAAAAGAATTATGTGCTAAAATACTAACCTCTGCTGTGACGTCTTACTATTCTTGCTAATAGAGAATAATCAACCGGAGCTGACGGGGTAACTGAGGGCTAAAACTTACCTCACCAACTCAACAAGACTCTCGTATACTGAGTAAAATAGTTTGAAGGCTGAAAGAATAAAACAAAAGCGATCGTAGCGACATGGTTATGATGCTGCAAAAATGAGGGTGAAAGGGTACGATGACATTCCTAACCCTGAAAAAAAAAGAAAAAGAAATAAGAGGATGATAAGTAAGGTGACAGACAGGTGAATTTAATTATGAAACTACAAAAAAAGTAGTCAGTTTTTTTAAGGCCTAGAAAGACTGAAGGCAATGGGTGAGAAAGTGAGGAAGTAGGTGAAAGATGATGACTTAAGTAGAAATATTTAAGAGAGGCGAAGATAAAAGGTTAAGTATAGGGTCGAAGAAAGATATAAAAAAAATAATATGTATGGTAACCACAAAAGATGGAGTAATATGTAAGGAAATGGAAGGTGGTGGGTGAAGGTGAGACTGAGTGGAATATGAGTGAAGAAGGAAAAAAAAAACATGAAAGGAGGAAAATATTATGATGCCGGAGGGAAAATGGCACACAAATTATAGGATAGTGGCATAAAAGAGGATGTAAACGTAAGGCGGCGGAAAGAAACAGGAGAACATGGAAACAGATAAAGGTTGGTGGGTATGGTCGTAGAGAGATTATGAAGAGTCAAAATAACTCGAGTGGGAAAGTAAACGTTTGGGGACGGAAGAAGACAGGTGAAGATTAGTAATGAAAAGACAGGGAATCAAGGAGGGTAGACGAAGGAGGAAGGGTGTTGGAGTAAAAGAGCTAAAAGAAAAGAACAAGGAAGAAAAAATTAAGGATGAAACAACAGAGGAAGTAGGAGGCAAGAAAGAACTGAGAACGAGGAAGAAAAATTAAGGAAAACACTGAAGAAAACAAGGAGAAAGGGACAGAGAACAGACAAAGACGTGAGACGGTGAAAGAAGGAACACAAAAGGCAGGTGACACGAAAGAAAGAAAAAAAAAAGATGGGAATGGAAGGGAGGAGAATGCATTGAAGGAAGACGGCAACTAGTGAAACAGCGGCAGAAGGGGAACCACAGGCGATTACGTACAAAAACGGTGGAATAAGAGGGAATTGACAGAGAAAGCCTGGTAAAGAAGAAAAAGGGTAAAGTCTTCTACACACAAGGGCGAAAACGAACACCCCATAGCAATAATAATGATTACTAATGGGCTGAAAAAAAAAAAAATCATACTCTTTTCCAATTTGTTGTAAAAATGAAAAGCAATGCAAGAAACTACGGTAAAAATCTTGGTAGTAATCTTACACGTATGAAGACGACATTTGTAGTGAGAAAAATATCATGTAAAAAATGAGCATTAATTGAAAAAAAAAATCGCAATAACAGCAACAATTAAATATTTCCAAGGCCAAACCGAAAAGTAATGGTCACTCGTGGTATCCCAGACAAAAACGAAAAAAAAGAAAAAAGGAAAAAAAGAAAGGACTGGCAAAAAAATGGGCACAGCAAACAAGGAATGGAATAATACAACAGAGAGCCATTTACAACAACTCACTTACGACTTGTAAACACAGACGACAGGAAGAGAAAAAATAAAACAAAGGATAAACATACCAAGGTGAAGGAAGAAGCAAATGGTCGGAGGAGGAGGAGGAGGAGGAGGAGGAGGAGGAGGAATGGAAAAGCTGACAGAAATAGAAAGGACGAGGGAGTATAAAGACAGAAGGAAGGCTGGGAGCATGAGGAAAAGGAAGATATGAGGAGATGAGGGACAGGAAGAGAAAAATGAGGCAGGAGGAAGAGGCGATGGGCGGTACAGGAGATGGGAAGAAGAGGGAATAGGAAAGAAGGGGGAGAGGTGATAGAACGAGAGGGGATAGGAAGGGGAAGAGGATGGAGAAGAAAGGATGCAGAAAGGAGAGGAAGGAGAGGGAAGAGGAAGGACGGGGGGGGAGGGGAAGGAGAGGGAAGGAAGGGATGAGGTTGGGGGGGAGGAAGGGCAAATAAAGAAAGAGGAGAGGAGCAAGTGGGAGAGGGGGGGAAGGGTTTGCTAATGGGTGGAATAATGCAACCCTCTGTTTATACGGGGCAGGGAAGAAGGTAGGGGCAGGGAAGAAGGTAGTGTGTGTGTGTGTGTGTGTGTGTGTGTGTGTGTGTGTGTGTGTGTGTGTGTGTGTGTGTGTGTGTGTGTGTGTGTGTGTGTGTGTGTGTGTGTGTGTGTGTGTGTGTGTGTGTGTGTGTGTGTGTGTGTGTGTGTGTGTGTGTGTGTGTGTGTGTGTGTGTGTGTGTGTGTGTGTGTGTGTGTGTGTGTGTGTGTGTGTGTGTGTGTGTGTGTGTGTGTGTGTGGCTAAAACAATAAAGGACAGAAATAGACTGAGGAAACGAAGGGCTGACCGTAAATGGCTGTAAATGGAAAGAATCAATACTAAGTTACTGACAACAGGAAGAACAGAAAGTTATGGTTAATGAATGGAAGGATACAGTATTCAGATGGTTAGGACAGAAAGGATTGTAAAACTGCTGAATAAGGGAATGATAGATTGCAGGTGACTGATAATATTGACTGAGGAAAGTTAGTAGGGATTGTAAATGGCTGAATATAGGTGGAGGGCAGTAAAGGGTTGAAGATGTGTAGGGTTGACAGTAAGTTGTTGCGTAACTGAATTAAACATAGTGTGTAGTTAAAGAAAGCATGGTAAAGAATTGAATAAGGAAGGGATAGATGGTAAATGGTTAAAATGGAAAACAAAGAAATGAAATGGGTACGAGATGGGACAGTAAATGAATTAAAAGTGATAGTAAGAGGTCGAAGAAATTAAGGGATGGAAACTAGGTAGGTGGAGAAATTTGAAAGGGAAGTAGCTGAAGGATTAAAAAGGCCAGACGGAGATGGAGAAAGGCTGGGAGATGGAGAGGAGAGTGAGAGTGCGGTGGGTTGAAGTAGGACAATGGAGGAAGTACTTGGAAGAGAAAAAGAAACAACTTACAAAGAATTAAGATTCAAGGCCATGGGCAGAAAGCTGAGTACTGGCTTTAAGAAGGGTGGGAAGGAAGTGTGGGTACGTGGAGGGGGGGGAGGGAAGAGGAAAACAAGGAGAGGGGTAGGGAAAAGAAGGAAGAGGCGAGAGTAACAAAAAAAAAAAAAAATGCAGTAAGTGTAGGAGAAACAAGCAAGGATGAAGAGGAAACAGAGGAACGTTTTAATAGGGAGAGCAGAGAGGGGCAGAAGGTAGAGGAAGGAATGGGGATAATGCGTGAGAGAAAAGGGCGAAGGTAAGAGAAAGAAACTAAAGTGAAGGGATGGATTAAGAGAAGGCGGCTGCAAGTGAAGAAACAGATGGGTAAAGGTTTAGGGAAGGAGGAAACTGAAAAATAGAACAAGGATAAGAAGTAAGATGGAACGGTTAAGGGAAGGAATGGCAATGGTGAGGGGGGGGGGGATAAGGTGAAGGTGAGGAGCGGAGAAGAATGGTGATGATGGCTGGGTGAAGGCGAAATAAATAAAAAATAGATGAAGGCGGAGGGAAGGACGAAGGAATGAGGGAGGAGGGGAGAGGTGATGAGAGGGTTGGTGTGAATAATGAAGACTGGAGGGGAAGATGAACAGGGGAGGAATGATAAAGAAGGACAGGAAAGACGGAGGAAGTGTAAGAGGGGAAGAATGATGAAGGGAAAAGGATAAGGATGAGGAAATTAAGAATGAAGTATAAGAGTTTAGTAGGTTAGAGGGAAAGGATATACAATATGAAAGGTAAGGAAACACAGTACGAGAGCTAGGAAGTACGGGGAATTTGGGACGAAGGGCGAAGGACGAAGGGGAGGGGAGAGTGGGGATGAAGGGTAACGTATGGGTGGAGGGCGTCCCGGGGGCATATAAGGTATGCGGGGGAACTTCCGCCACCCCGACCTTGTGCTGACCGCTACATCATGCACCGCCCTCCACAGTCATGCGGTTCCTCCCCTTGTGTTCCCTGTCTGCCTATGTGCCCACCCATGTCCTTCTGTTCCTTCGCTCTTTGCCCAAGTGCTAAAGGAATACAAAGGAGTACAAAGGAATGCAAACAGCAACAGACCTACTGGTCCTTTCGAGGCTGTTTATACTGGGCATGACATACTCGTAACCAATGCCTTGTATTCATTTGCTATGCGTCCGTCTGCGCCCTTCTATCCCTTTGTTATGTGCCCGCTCGTGCCCTGCTATCCCTTATGAGTCCTCCAGTGTCCTTGTATCCTTTCATGTGTCCCCCTACGCCCTTGTATCCATGTGTTGTGTGTCTCCCAGTGCCCATGCTTCCTTTTCTTATTACTCATACTTTTGTTTCCCTTTGTTATGTGACCACCCATGCCACGGTATCCTTTTATTATGCATCCACCTATGCCCTTGTGTCCCATTATTATAGGTCCATTCATCCCCTTACGCCCCTTAATGTGTCCACTCGTGCCCTTGTGACTATGTACCCATCTGCCATTAGTCCACTTCCGTCCCTTCACGTGTTCCTTGGTCATGTGTCCACTCATGCCCTTGTGTTCCTTCGTCATGTGTTGCTTGCTTGCCCATGCCCTTGTGTCCTGTTCTCTGCTTGTCCACGTGTCCCTACATGCTCTTATGTCCCTGCGTCACAATCATATTCCCTGCCTGTCCAAATGTCCGACCATATCCTTATGTCCTTTTGTTTTTGTATGCCTTCGACACGTGTTCTCTTGTCTTTGCACTTTGAACATTTTCCGTTTGATATGGAAAGCGCTGATCCGATACATATTTCACTGGTCCAGGCACACTGATTATATGCAATATCTACCAAATTCTATTAAATCTGACTTGTAACAACGCTGCAGTTCCTCCTCAAACTTCCTTATAAGTCTAGGACACGTACCCCACAAGTACCACAGCCATGACCCAGAACTCTGCAGTCTACAGTATAACACATTCTCTAGGTACGACAAAGAACTCTGCCCGTTTTACTACAGGCAATAAATGTTGCTTACCAAAACGGCCATTCAAATATAGAAGGATGTCCTCTGTCCACGAGTATCTTAATTTTGTACATTCCTGCGGCTCATCCCTCACATCTGTCTTTACATAATGAACTCCTTGGTCGTGGTGCATCTCCCAGCCCAGACGATCAATGTCAGATAAGATATGACTAAAAGGATTACAAACCATCTCCATTAACATCAACTGCATGGTGGCCTCTTATCGTACTTTATTCCTGTAGATCTCAAACAGCTTCATGTTAGGATGTCTCGAAATGAAGAGATTAAAAAGGTCATTTCCACTTACACCTCACTGTGTACACAAGCACGCAAGCACACGCGCGCGCGTGCTCTCTCTTTCATTGCATCCATTTTTTTCGTTTAATTCCCGAATTAGAAACACACACACATACACCACCTTTCCTTGAATCCACTTATATATCGATTCAAACACAGTAGCATTCATTATCTTCAGCCAGCCGTCCCCTTCCGAAACGCATTATCAATCAGCCAAAACGCCACGTCATCATTGTAAGTCCTGTTCATCCAAATATCATACTCCCTGTTCTTCTCCGAGGCTTCATTAACTCCCCCGTCCCTCTCCCCCTTCTTCAGCTTCGTTTACTCCCTACTCCCTCTCCTCCTCCTCGTCCCTACTCCCTTCCTGCTTTTCTATTCATGTCTTTGGTTGATGGAATAGTTTTATTTGTCACAACCTTTCCTATATCAAACAGTCACGAAAGGACCAGCACGTCTGGTGGTTTTCTTTCCTTTGGATTCTCTTTCTCTCCATCCCTCTCCTCTTCCCTACTCCTTCTCCCTGCACATAATCCATTAACCCTATAGCAAGCATTTTATCTGGGTGCATTTTCATCTCTCCTATCCGACAACAATCTCGCATCATCTCACCCGTTTCTTTGCCCCACTACCCCATTTCTTTACCTCGGTGGCTTTCACGTTTGAAGGATACTTTCATAACCTTCACAGCACTCAAGCCACACCCATTTTCACAGGGTATACTTTCCTACCTCCGCTCAACGAACTTCCATCCCATCCTCCTCATCCTTTTGCTCACTACGCCTGTTCCTTTATCACTCTTTTGAGGATCTGTTGAAATTACATAGGTCACACGGTCCACGAACGCACTTTTTTATATTATTCCTATCATTCCTTCTCCTGGGGATTGATATAGCCTTCATTATCCTTTTCACTACGGCAGGTACTTAATGTGAATGAAATCGTCTGGTGATGGCCTAATTAAAGAAAAATAACTAACAGGTAAATCCCCTCACACTCATAAATCCATATACATTTTTTCTTTTTCAATCCCTTTCTCCAAATTACCTCTTCTTCTCCCGCGTCCCTCTCTCCTCCAGTCTCTCCTCTAACTCCTCCCTTCCTACAACTTTCACATTCTAACTCCACCCTTTCTTCAAATTTCCTCCTCCTGTAACTACATTTCCTACTCCTCCCATTCTTTCTTCTCTGTAAATTCTCTTCCCTACCACCTCCTCCTCCTCCCATTTTTTTCTCTCACCCTCCAAGTCTTACATTCTCTCCCTCCTCCTGTATACTGTTCTCCACTCTCTCTCTTTCCTCCTCTTCCATCACCCTCTCCCAACTCGTCACCCTTGTCACCCGTCCCCATTCCTCCTCCTTCATTCTTCGCTCTTCCTCCTTGCTCTCCTCCTCCTCACCCTCTTCCTCCTCCTCCATCCCTTCTGAATCACCCCCTGTCTTCCTCCCCTTCCTGGCTCGGCCGTAAGCAGGCTCTCTGTCTCACAATCAGGGCCACAAAAAGCACAGTGGGGGATGACTGTCTCTTTCGTAGACCACCCCGAATGGAGATACGAACCTCTACCTCCACCTCTCTCTCTCTCTCTTTCTCTCTCTCTCCACAATCCTCCACATATGTCTATATCTCTTCCTTAGATAACAGTAGCCCAGGGATCCATTATTAGGCATAGAATTAATTACTTCGCTAAACGAGACACCAAAACAAATTGTCGGGTCCTCTAACCTAATTATCTCCCGTCAGTAATTAGAGAAAGTGAGAAGCCCCAACATGACACACTAAACCAGGTACGCTGCCCAGGTGTTCACGGAGGTTAATTAGGTTTTTACGGCTCGATCTCCCAAACGGTAATTAATTATTCTAGAGTATATGTCCTACCTGGATGAACCACAGTCTGAAGTTATATTCCCACAACAACAGCTTCAGTTTAGGTAGCTGTTATAAGACTGGCGTGATTGGAGCGCGAGGGGTTTTCAGTTTAGCTTCCGGCAGACGATCTAATTCACGTCAATCTTTATCCCCCCTCCCCTTTTCTTACAGTCCTCAAGTTCTTTCTGTGCCTCTCCCTGAAAACCCGTACTTATGTTCTTCCTCTCACCCATTTTAATATATCAACTGGCATTTTCTACCCACTCTGCCAGTATTATCGAAGAAGGGACATCAAACAGGGCAACACATACCCGTAGAGTTTAATTTTCCTCAGTTCACAGGCAAGACATTCTTAACAGGTTAAGATGGCTCTTTGTCATCTACTCGTATGTTACCCAGCTTACTGCTATATATATATATATATATATATATATATATATATATATATATATATATATATATATATATATATATATATATATATATATATGCCATGTTAATATATTTGCTATTGATGCATGAGTTGTCTTAGATATCTTTCTCGATTTTCCAATGTCTTTATCGATCTTGTTATCCCATCAATCAACTCTCTACTTAAAAACACGTTAATCGTTACTACGTCTTCTGTTCCCGCGGACTTTTGCCTTACTGTTGACCTTTATACTTACATTAAAGAATTTGTTGACAGTGAAAGTTTTATCAATTCCCGACAATATCTCTCTGGCCACATTTTCTTGTTTTTGTTTTTCATTTCTGTGCTCCGACTAATTCTTACAACACTCAAAGAGCCTTGGTCGCTGTTGGACAGCTCAAAATTCAATACCCCAAATACCTGTTTTAATCATTAGTTAATTCTGTCCGTATTACCTGATATTTTAAAACTGTATTCAACCATCGATCCTAAGTTGGTTCTCATCTACTTCTGTCGTGAATACATTTTGTCTAGAGCTCAACAGTCTCATTCTCCTTGCCATCCCTTTTTCTCCTACCCGTCTCCACATTCATTCTTCATGGCCCCTATCTCCCCTACAAACGTTTTTCATGCCTCCCCACTTCTCTTTCTCATCTTCCAGCCACGCTACCTCCTCTCCCAGTTTATCTCATAACTTATCTCTCATTCCGTTCCCTTCCGACCCCCAGACTCCTCCACCTCCTCATACCCCCTCCCTTCCCTCTTCCAGCTCTCCTCCTACAACCTTCTACACCTTCGGACACCTATTGCTGCCCAACCTTCCTTCTCCATGCTTACCATCTTCTAAATTAATCTTTGCCCGTACACTCCCCTCCCTCCCAAATCCTTCCCCATGCCTTCAGTCCATTCTTGTCCGTCTTCCTCATTTTCCCTTTCTCCCATTCCTTCCTTCACCTAATTCCCCTCCTCAATGTACCTCCCCTGCACCCTGGTTCTCTCTCTCTCTCTCTCTCTCTCTCTCTCTCTCACTCACAAGTTCCGCTCTTTCCTCCCCACTTCTCCCTCCTTCTCAACCCTCCTCCATCACAGGTAACCCCCCTTCATTGCCAGATGTCAGACTACAAACAATAAGTCAGCCGAAGAAGTTGTCATCCGGGGAGCTTCTGTGTCAAACCCTTACACCACACATACCAATTTCTCTCCTATTTATCTCCCATTTACCTTCGTCTCTCTCTCCCATCTCACGTACACTTTCATCTCCTCTCTCACTCATTCCTCCCCAGTCTACACGTTTCTCTTATTTACATCTCATACGCATTTGTCTGCCTCTCTCTGTCTCCCATCTCACGCCCACTTTCATCCCCCCCTCCCACTCCCCCTTCGACACGTCTCTCATTTACATCTCATCTACATTCGTCTGTCTCACATCTCACTCTCATTTTATCTCCCCCTCTCCACCATCTCCCCCTCCCCTTCGCCGCACACGTAATCCCCCGTCAGTATCAGATGTTACGGTACACGCAACAAGCCAGCCAAAAGACCTGTCAGCTAGAGTGTTTACGCAAGTCTCCCCTACACCGGACACACACCATATAAAGGCTGTGTCTGCCATGTTCAGTATGTGTGTGTGTGTGTGTGTGTGTGTGTGTGTGTGTGTGTGTGTAAATTTATTATTCACATTGCCACTTAGGAATGAAAACCTGGTCACTCGCTTTAAATGTCGGGAATAACACATACAGATGGATAGATAACGAGAGTAGATACTTGAGAGAGAGAGAGGGGGGGGGGGAAGAGTGAAACATGGCGTGGGAAAGGTTTGGCGCGTCCCATATATTGTAGATTTTAAAACATGTGTATATAAAAAAGAAAGTTGCAGAGAAAACCAAGGAACAGCGGAAAGAAAAGGGTGATAAACAAGAAATGAACGACAGAGTAAGAAAGAGAGGAGAGTCACGACAGGATGAAGCAGCAAGAATGAGAGAGAGAGAGAGAGAGAGAGAGAGAGAGAGAGAGAGAGAAAGAGAGAGAGAGGGCGAAGGGCATCAGTGACCCGTGACAGTAGCAGTGAGGTGAGGGAAGGTCACTCGTCACGCGGCTCCATCTCTCCCCACTGGTCATTCCCGCACCCATTACGAGATGAAGTGTTGGAAGTGGAGGCACAGAACAGACACGCTTGGAAATTTAGATAAGGAAAATGGAACTCATGACGTACAGATGACATGCCTGCAAACACTTGCACACTCGTATAAACACAGACACGGACACACAGAGAGAGACAGTATAAATGCTGACACACTCACTCTGATTTAACCCTTAACTTTCGTTTCCACTAAAAAATGTGAAAAGATAAATCCAGAAATGTGATTCAGAAGGCAATAAAGTTGAAAAGCTATCAATGGAGTGTTCAGCATACTGAAAGACTCACTCATCATAACACTTCTCAAAATTCTGACCGGTTCACACAATAATGCCTCACAATGACTGGGACAGAGATCATTCCGGATGTCTAAAACAGTGGAGCATCCTTCATCATGTCCATGTCTATCCATAATTCTTTTAACATTACTAACATTCGTCAATTCTGCTTCCCTAAACATCCGTATCTCCCATATTCAAATTCACAAATATGCATCCCCTCATCCATCTTTCCAAGTAACGTGCCTTTCTCCATCTCGTACTACTCTCATTCCTCTTCCTTATTTGATGTCTTCCCTTTCTTCCTCTGTTGTCCTCTTTCGCTCCACCATCTCTTTTTCCATCTTCAAACCATCTATTCTTTTCTCGTTTTCTTTTTATCTCTCTCTCACTACTCCCTTGCATATTTTCTCTCCTTTTCACCACTCCTTCGAAATTTATCGCACCCCCTCTCCACTCCCCCACCACCCACATCTCCCAACCACTCGCCTCTGTCCCTCCTCCCGCCCCCCCCTTCTCTCTCTCTCTCTCTCTCTCTCTCGCTTCCACCTGTCGTGACTCTACCTCCCTCACGCATTCTTTTCTCCCTTGCCACTCACGCATCCAATTTTTTCCCCTCACCCTTCCTGCACGTACTTTACTCTTCATTCACCCTCGTCCATCCGATCCTTTCTTTTTCCTTCCTTCTGTTCCCCGTCACCGTCACTACTCTGCTTCTAACAAGGTAATTCAACCAACCAACTCACCCTCGTCCCTCCCTTCCCCCACCTTTCTGTCTTTCGTCTGGTCACCATTATCCTTTCTCTCTCTTTCTTACTCTGCTTCTACTAAGGCAGTTCCACCATCCAACTCTTATCTTTGTCCCTCCCTTCCCCCACCTTTCTCTCCCTTTTTCGTATAGTCACCATTATTCTCTCTCTCTCTCTCTCTCTCTCAGCATTTTTCTTTTTCCATTTCCCTGCCAGTGTTTGCCCCGTCCTTATACACCAGCCTTGGGATCCACAATCATCACGTTTCTCGAAGTTGCTACAGATTGCACGAGTTTGCATTTACTGTTGTTTGTTCTTCCTACTCTGCAATTCTTTTTCTCTCTTATTTGATCTTTGTTTCTATTTTTTTTTTTTTTTCATAGTGCTCCATTTTCTACTCTGCTATTTTATTTCTCTTTTTTCTTATCTCCTTTCTTCTGCAGAGATAGACTTCCAACTCTGCTCCTCTTTTTTCTGAACTATTCGTCTCTCTCTCTCTCTCTCTCTCTCCACTCATACGCTATCTTTATCCCCTTCTCCTCTTCCTTCCTTCCCTCATCATCATCTGTTTCTTCCTTCCAAATTCCCCTTTCCCTAGACCCCACGATTTGTCCCTTCACCAAGATAGCGAATGGCCAGTTTACTTTTGTTCCTCCCAGACGGTTTATTTTGCTTGCGGGAGGTTCTCTGAAATGGAGGGGTTTGACAGAGACTTCATTAACCCCTTCAGTACCACAGATCTGAAAACACATAAGACGTTCTCGGGTTGGGTGTGTTAATCTGTTGGTTCGGGTTCTCCTTCAACTGAGATCACCAGTGTGTATGAGAGAGAGAGAGAGAGAGAGAGAGAGAGAGAGATGGGCAGATACTCGAAGAAAGCAAGAAAAGTGGCAATCGCACCATGACAAAGGGTCTCCAGTCTCCAGGAAGCGAGCTGCCCCGAGAGGTCACACCAGCACGACCCTGGCTGACCTGTGGCGGGGTTTAAAGGGTGAAAAGAATGGAGGAGGGAGGAGAGTGGAGGAGGGAAGAGAGTGGAGGAGGGAGGACGGTGGAGGAGGGAGGACGGTGGAGGGAGGGAGGAGTGGAGGAGGGAGGAGAGTGGAGGAGGGAGGACGGTGGAGGAGGGAGTAGGGTGGAGGAGGGAGTAGGGTGGAGGAGGGAGGAGTGGAGGAGAGAAGAGGGTGGAGGAGGGAGGAGAGTGGAGGAGGGAGGAGAGTGGAGGAGGGAAGAGAGTGGAGGAGGGAAGAGAGTGGAGGAGGGAAGAGAGTGGAGGAGAGAAGAGAGTGGAGGAGAGAAGAGAGTGGAGGAGGGAGGAGAGTGGAGGAGGGAGGAGAGTGGAGGAGAGAAGAGAGTGGAGGAGAGAAGAGAGTGGAGGAGAGAAGAGAGTGGAGGAGAGAAGAGAGTGGAGAAGGGAGGAGAGTGGAGGAGGGAGGAGAGTGGAGGAGGGAGGAGAGTGGAGGAGGGAGGAGAGTGGAGGAGGGAGGAGAGTGGAGGAGGGAGAGTGGAGGAGGGAGGAGGGTGGAGGAGAGAAGAGTGGAGGAGAGAAGAGAGGAGGAGGGAGGAGAGTGGAGGAGGGAGGAGGGTGGAGGAGGGTGGAGTGGAGGAGGGAGGAGAGTGAGGAGGGAGGACAGTGGGGGAGGGAGGAGAGTGGAGGAGGGAGGAGAGTGGAGGAGGGAGGACAGTGAGGAGGGAGGAGAGTGGAGGAGGGAGGAGAGTGGAGGAGGGAGGAGGGAGAAGAGTGGGGGAGGGAGGAGAGTGGAGGAGGGAGGAGAGTGGAGGAGGGAGGAGAGTGAGGAGGGAGGAGAGTGGGGGAGGGAGGAGAGTGGGGGAGGGAGGAGAGTGGGGGAGGGAGGAGTGGGCTTGGAGAGGCCGGGAGAAAGGGCATGAAGGGGGAGATAGGGAGGGCTTGGAGAGGCCGGGAGAAGGGGCATGAAGAGGGAGATAGGGAATTAGAGAAACAGAGGAGACAGGGAGGGTAGGGGGGGGGAACAGGAGAGAGGGGTGAGAAGGCAGGATGGGTGAGGAGGGGGAGAAGCAGGAGAGGGGAAAGATGGAGGAGAGGGAGAGGGGTGAAAGATGCAGGAGGTAGGGGAGAGGGAGAGCATCAGGGGGATAGGGGAGAGGGGGAGAGCATCAGGGGGGTAGGTGAGAGAGGGAGAGCATCAGGGGGTAGGGGAGAGGGAAAGCAACAGGAGGATAGGGGAGAAAGGAAGAGCATCGGGGGACAGGGGAGAAGAGGGAGAGCATCAGGGGGATAGGGGAGAGAGTCAGGGGGATAGGGGAGAGAGCCAGGGGGATAGGGGAGTGAGTCAGGGGGATAGGGGAGTGAGTCAGGGGGATAGGGGAGTGAGTCAGGGGGACAGGGAAGAGCAGCGTCAAGAGGTCACTCCAGCTCAACCCCATGTGACCTGTGTTGGTGTTTTAAGGAGAGGAGTCGACTGGGCGGAGGAGGAACAAGGGATGTTTAGTGATGAGAACATGGAGGGAAGGGGGAGGAAAGGGAGTAGAGGGAGGGCAAAAAAGTGGAACGGGAGAGGCTGGCAAGAGGAGGCAAGGGGAGAAAAGAGGGGAAAGGGCCAGGAGGGGGAAAGGGCCAGGAGGGGGAAAGAAGGTGGAGGAGGGGAGGAGAAGGTGAGGGAGACACTAGGGGGGAAAAAAATGGGCTGAGGGTGAAATGAAAGGGTAGGGGGAGGGAGTCAGGGGTATTTTGGACAGAGGGAAGGGGGAAGGAGAAAGGAAGGCATTGGATGATGGGAAGGAGGGGAACCTAGAAGGAAAGCAGAGAGTGTAGGGTGATCTAAGATGGACCTGGTTACAGGGAGAGAAAAGGAAAGATGAAGAGAGGAATGGGAGAGGGAAGAGAGAGAAGGGAACAAGGTAAGAGAGGGAGATAGGGGAAAAGAGAATAGAGGAAGGGGAGAGAGGAAAGGAAGAAGGGGGAAAGAAGAGAGAGGGGAACTGAAGGGGGAAAGAAGGAAGAGGGGAAAAGAACAATAGGAATGGGGAAAGCGGACTGGGGAAGAGGTGGGGGGAAAAGATGATAAGGGAAAAAGAAGGTAACAGGAAAAGATGGAGAAAGGGGAAAAAGAAAGAGACAAAAGGGGTTCAGTAAGGAAGAAGAGGGAAGGAAAAAGAGGGAAGGAAGAAGAGAGGAGGAAAAAGGTGGAGGGAAGAAGGGGACATGGGAAAAAGTGAGGGGGGAAATTAATGGGATAAGGGAAATGAAGGGAGATGGGAGGGGGAAGAAGAAGGGAGAGAAAGAACGAAGGGAAGAAGAGGAGAGAGGTAGAGTCAGAGAGGAAAGGAAAAAAAGGAGTGAAGGGGAATAAGGCCTAGTACTTACATTGACGCAGCAGGAGAGAGGAGGCGAGAGTCGTAAAGAGCACCGTAGGACTCAGAGGGTTAAGAGGGAGGAGTACAGACGGAAATATGGGGGGGGGGGATGTGGAGGAGAAGGAGTGAAAGAGGTATATGGATATTCAGAAGGGGAATACACAGGATAAGGAGGAGAAGGATGTGGAGAAGAAAAATGTGAAGGAGGAGGAGGAGGAGGAAAGAAATGTTAAGGAGGGCAGTGGGGAATGACTGAGGAAACAAAGAAGAGAGGACACATGAGCAAATAACACAGATGCAAAGATAATACATAGCGATTAGTCCTTCCGAGATTATCAGGCCTTGAAATATAAAGGTCCATCTCACAGACGTACAATTACAGGGCGGGTATCAGACTTTAGGATTAATAATGCAACGGTGGATGAATGATAAGGATACGGGGACGAAGACAAAGGGAGGGATGGAGGAGGATATAAAAATGGAAGGGAAGAAGATGTTGCAAAATCCGAGTTGCGGGAGGTAAGGAGCAACGAAAGGGAAAAAAAAAAAGTCTGAGAAACAGAAAAACTGGTGAAAATTGGAGGGAATGGCACGAATAAGGGCCCTGAAGGGGAAGCAGATATGGAGAAAAGGAAGGAAAGAAAAGGAGGAAGTGATGAAAAAGAAAAGGGCTGGGTGCTGAAGCAGAGAGAAGCGAAGTAAATAATACGACTATGAGCAGAATACAACTTTGGTTGGAACAGGAAGCATTTACACTACAAAATAAAAGATCATAAAAATGGACGTGGAAAATTATTATACCGGCAAAGAATGAAGTCAATAAAGAGCGATGAAGCAAAGCGGGAAGAAGAGTAATGGGAGAGAGGAGAAAGAAACGCAAGATTGCTGGACAACCTGAAACGAGGTCGTCACAACGGAATGATCAAGAGGAATTGAGGTTGAGTAGACGGATGGGTCGAGGGCAAGGAAAGACGAATGACAGAGCGAAGAGCAAAACAGACAGAAGAGACAGGGGTAAACAGACAAGGAAAGACGAATGAAATAGTGAGGAACAAGAGACAGAACAGACAGGGGGCAAAAAAAGGCAGGGAAATGGAAAAGAAAAATGGACATAGAAGGAAGGACAGATAAGCAATGTAAGGCGGATACCGACAGGAAGGGAAAGGAATGGAAAGACGAGTAACAAGCAAGACAGAATAGCCAGAGGAAAAGCAGAAAGGAAAAAAAAAAGTAGATAAAACAAACGGACTCAAGAGAAGGGTAGCACAGGAGGAAGTACAAAGGATAACGACCGGAAGGAGGAACGGAAGAAGGACGATGGAAAGACCAATGATGGGAGTGATGGGGATGATAGGCAGAATAAACAAAAGAATAAAAAAGCAAGCAGAACACAGGCAGAAAAGACACATGCATGTAAGAGTGGAAATAGATCGGACAGAAGAGATATTGTGGATGATGACAAGAGGATGAGAAGAAGCGGATGAGGGAAGGAACGATGACTGACAGAACGAAACGGAAGATACACAGAAGCGCTAAAAGAAAAAAGCAAAGAGAAAGCAGTTACTTATTATGAAATGATGTAAGACTGAAGGTGCTGGAGATAATGAAGGAAAGAGCAAGGGGACAGGAAAAGAATCGCGTAATGTATAGGGACGTAGAAGGGAAGTACGACGGATAGCAGGAGGTATGGAGAATAACAACGGGAAGGCGGATGGGGATAGGAAGGGGACAGGTTGATAAGAAACACGTAAAACGGAGGATGGGATGAGGTATGATGGATAGGGGGTAGATGGAGGGAGGGACGGGCTTTGGTTGAGTGGGCTCAGGAGAAGAAAGAGGGACAGACGGAAGGAATGGAACAGTGAGAGTGAGGAAGGAGTGGTAGGATGGAAAGATGGGAAGGGATGAGGACGGGTGGAAAGATGAAGGAAATGGAAGGGGGAGGATTGTGTAGGCAGGATAGTAAAAATAATGGGGGAAACTTGGCTGGAGGTGACGAGGGTAAGATTTAAATAGAAACAAAAGGCAAGTAACAAAGGAAAGACTGAATCAGAGCTGAAAGAAGAGAAGGGTCAGAATGGTGGGACGGAGAGAAGAGTGGCATGAGTGAGGGACCGAGAGAGTGACATGAAGGAGCGATGGGGAGCTGACTGGATGATACGGGCTAGATAAGGTAAAAATGTACATGAGGACAGGGAAAAAAAACACACACACGCCAGAATAGGTCTGAGTTAGAAGGGAATAAAGATTGGTGAGAGCAGACAGAGAAGAAAATGGAGATAAAAGCATGATAAGGTGGAGATAGAAGGCGGGAAAAGACAGCATGAGAAGAGAAAGAAGAGCATCAAGGAGAAGGAAGAGATAATCAGGCTGAGAAGGACAGGAGGATGGGAAGGAGAGGGAAAGGGCATTAAAAGAAGGCATGAAGAGAGGAGAAAGAGGGAGGATGGCTGGAGATACTGTCGACAAAGAAAGATGGATATCGGTGATGGAGAGGGGAATGGAAAGGTTATAAAGTGGAAAGCAGATAAGGCACAGAGGGTCGAGAGGGGAAGAAGAAGGGAAGCATAAGGAGTGAATGAGAGGAAAGGTGAGAAAGAGAGGAATGGAGAGGGGAAGCGAAGAAAGGATGGAAGACGAGTGCAAAACACGTAGTGTATGAGGGAAGTGGGGAGGAGGGAGGTGCAGACAGAGACGAGAGGAGGGAAGAGGAATGGATTAGAGGGGGGGGGGGAAGGTTGAGAACGAAAAGTGGGTGGGGGGGGGGACAGGGGATGAAAAAGACGGGAGAGAGGGAGCATGAAAAAGAGAGAGGAGGGAGAAGGGAGCAGCCTTGAGGAGACGAGACAGGCAGAGCATTTGGAGCTGGGGAGAGGTGGAGAAGGATGGGAGGAGGCATGAGAGGGGTCAGTGAAGCCTCCTACCCCTAATGGAGCGACCCCGGACCTGCCCTGCTGGATAAATCACCACAACAGTTACCAGGGACCACCCTACCTGCAGATCAAACCACGGGGATGTGCTTAACCACTTCAATTCCGTGACTTATATTTCACTGTCGTTATATCCACATGACTATTTAGGTTAGTAAGCCTGTTTTCGAAATGAAGAGGTTACATACCGTATAGACTTTAATGACCATCTCACTGCTAGGGGACTCACGTAATCTAAGTAAATGTCCAGAGATATTAACCTAAATAAGCTAAACAAGATGACGATAATTGAGTAGATAAAACATTCTGCTCTGATGCGATTACGTGTACAGGGACGGCCATTATGATCTACAGTATTCCCCCAAAGAGAGGGAGTATACAAGCACTATAATTATTCACAGTGCCAGGCAAGTCAACCTAATGATATATATATATATATATATATATATATATATATATATATATATATATATATATATATACACACACACACAACAAAACTACAGTGTCAGCCTGGCAAGGGTGCTAACAAGAAGGGCGGGCAATCGTCGACTACCACGGTAAAAACCCAGAGTCCTTTGTCTTTCCTCGTTAACTAGGAACTCCGTGACCACACTCACTCCCCGATTTTTAAGAAGGCTGCCCACCCCTGCATCCACGCCCACGAACGTAAATAAAACCCCAGGGTAAGTTTGCACCAGGCTCATTAACACTTTCAGTCCAAGTAAGTCTGTTTTTCCTTTACTCTTGTTACCCCTGTGCTATATTCTTGTTACCTCCAGACGACTTAATTATGCTCAGGAGACATTTTTGATCTGGAATGGCTAGAAATTGTCTTCATTAACCGTTACATTACAAGTCACTCCCCAAGGTACACAAAACTGTCCACGAGTAGCACGAATAAACTTTACTAATACGCCATCGTGGGGAATAATTAAACAAAATGCAGGTAATCAGGTACATAGAAATTAGCACTACCTTGTGCGGTTGGTTAGACTTTTATGTTCAATTTCGCAGAGTCCGTGAGCCCTCTACCCAAGTACGCTCGAAATGCTGTGGACGTGAACGTTATTAACCCCTTTACTAAGAGAGGTTCTTCTTCAGCCTGAATTAATTGTCAGCAGAAATAACGCAGAAATCGTCACCAAAGCGAGGGGGTCAGCGGTGTATGTCTTTAATCCTTTCAGTCATATCCTTCTAAGACTCAATAAAATCGTCTGGAGGCGGTTAGAATGAAATAAGTAATGAGCGTCAATGCACTGATAGAGTAATGATATCCAGGAGCAAAAGTGCCCTTGAAAATAGCCGTCATTATCACCAAATCCTTACTTGGGAAAAAAAAAAAAAAAAAAAAAAAAAAAAAAGTGGTGGCGATGTTACCCTCTGAAGTTTAATTTGGTGTATGGATTATTTTTTTTTTATCTAATATGTTTTTCCTTCCTCTGTTCATCTCTTGAAAAAAAAAAAATCAACTGAAAGCTATACCTCTACTACAAGGAAAAATATACTTACCCACACACAAGCGATGAGAATGCATTTTTAATCCATACCCCCGTTGTGTCAGACAAGACTCCATTTGAAAATATGGAGTATACCCTGCAATGAGGACACAATTTCAATCAACCTCTAGTTTTTTGTATCAGCTACAGTATACCCCAGCAAAAAGGATACCCAGATTTTAATACCAACCCCTTATCTCCATCAACCTGCAATTGAAACTGATAAGATTACCATAAAGAATACACAATTAACTACACCCAAACAATGAGGATACACGCCGGGGTGCGGGACTCGGCAAGGAGGATCAGCAATGCAAATGATCTCGCCACCTGCAATTACCAAACCCCCCGAAGCGAGATGTTTACATAGCCGGTGTCCTGCAAGGCGCTATAAACGACCACCACCGCCCATCTCATTAGTCAAGGTCAGGGGGGAGGTTTCGGGTGACGCGGGCGGAGGAGGGGCGAAGGAAGGATGAAAATAAATGGCTGAGAGGTTGGTGCAAGGGGTTAAACTGTTGGGCCTGAGCATGTGGTGAGAATAATCAAGCCTGGAAAAGGGACATGAAAGGCCCAAAGAAGCTGGAAACAATATGGTTGGACGAACGTAAATGACTGAGAGATTGGTGGAAAGACTAAAAATATTGAGCCTGAACATGTGGAAGGAAAAAAAATCAAGGCTGGAAAAGGTATCTGGAAAGTTCGAAGAAAGTGGAGACATTAAGAGGGCCAGGAATGTAAAAAGATAACAAAAGGTCAATGTAAGGAGCAAAATTGGCGAGTCTGAGCATGCAGAAAAGAAAAACTGGAAAAGGGTAACAGAAGGCCCGTGAAAATTGAAAAAATAAATAATAAATAAATAATAAATACAGGTGAAAAGGAGAAGAATGTAAATAACTGAAAGGCTGGTGCAGTTGGTAAAAATTGTTGAGACTTAACATGTGGAAAGAAAGATATCGCGGTGGGACACTTACACGGTGAGGCACGAAAATGACCGGCTACAAAATGGGCGAGGGAAAAATAACTGACTTCAGAGGACTATACAAAGACAAAAAGTAAAGCTGAACATGTGAAGGAAAGAAAATCAAGGCTGGCGTACAGAAGCAGAACGCCTAAAGAAAAGAGAACACTAGTTGGAAAGGGGAGTATACCCTGTGAAAACTTCTATCAATATATCCTCCAAGAATGAAGGTGTTAAGGGGAGGGTAATTACAGATGGGTATCGGGGACAAAGAAATGGGTGGGCTGAGACGGAATTATGATGGGAAGTTGGGAAAGGCCATGACAGAATCTCTTGTGAAAATGATCCTGTACGAATGGCTTGAGTGTGGTGAATGCCGCAAACATTCATCGCTTTACCCAAACAGTACATGTGCCAACTACCATTCATACGTGATTCCGCAAGTTTACTCTAGACATAACACGAGAAAAAACGGACTGGGAGCAGGATTACAATGTTGCTTACAAGGATAATCAAAGTCCACGCACCAGTCATCGTCATCATCATCATTCCAACTGGGGAAAAAGACAAAAACACACAGCATTCCAATACAAGTAATTAGGCAGCACCCAGTACATAACCCCAGCCTCAGGTCTATGGTAGTGGAGTGTTTGTGCGTTACCCTACTTCCCTCACAATGGCACACAGGCCCACTTAACGGAGCCTGGACATGACCTACGAACACTGTGGCATCTGGGGTAGCGGCAGATCACTGTGGGCTCAGAGGTGCTTCTCCCCTTCACTAAGAAGTGCTATGAAGAACTGCATACCTACTTCCACTTCTATGTCACAATTCAACACCTTAATGCGATTTTATAGTGTGGTTGTGGATGAAAAGCGGCAGTGAGTACAGTACGTGGGTGATATGGTGAGATGTACGTACACTGCATGCAAGGGGGGTGTGATTGTAGTGTTGTGTAGTGTTATAGTATGATGTGGTGTGGTGTGGTGTGTGTATTGTGGTGTGTAGTGTAGTACAATGTAGAATGCAGGGTAATGTAGAGTGGTGTGTGTGTGTGTGTGTGTGTGTGTGTGTGTGTGTGTGTGTGTGTGTGTGTGTGTGTGTGTGTGTGTGTGTGTGTGTGTGTGTGTGTGTGTGTGTGTGTGTGTGTGTGTGTGTGTGTGTGTGTGTGTGTGTGTGTGTGTGTGTGTGTGTGTGTGTGTGTGCGCGCGCGAGCGCTTGAGTTATCCCACTGTTTTCTTATCGTCCATGTACTCCCCTCTTATCACTTCTCTCATACAGCTATCAGTACTATCCCATCACCACGCAGCAACATTTCAAGAAAGCATTTGTCCCCACATCCTTACCCGACAACCCAACCATGCAACGGGAGGGAAGAGAGGCTGGATGGAGAGGGAAGAGGAAGGAACTAGAGGGGAGAGGAATGGAAGAGAGAGAGAAAGAGAGAGGATGGAAAAGGGACAGTGAAAAGAGAGGAGGGAAAAGGAGGACGAGAGGAGAGTGTAGACGGAGAGGGGGAAGGGAGCAAGGAGAGGGGACGGAGAGGGAGAGGGGACGGAGAGGGAGAGGGAGGGGGAAAGGGGAGAGGGAGAGGAAGAAGAAAGGGGAGAAGGAGGAAGGGAGAGGGCGGAAGGAGAGGGGAGAGGAATGGAAGAAAGAGGGGATGGCAAAGGGAGAGGGAAAAATGATGTGGGGAAAGGAAGAGGAAAGGAGAGGGTAGAAGGAGATGGGATGGAAATGGTAGATGAAGGGCTTGGAGAAAGAGCAAGGGGGAGGAGGGGGAGGGGACTGATGATGCACTGTACCCGAATAGAAGGCGCAGGAGAAGGAAAAAATCATAAGGAGAAAAAATTACAGACACAAAGGAGGAGCAAATGGCCACCACACGCACGCATAGAATTACCCACTCCAATGGCACCCGACCATTAGGCGAAGGAGACTGCAGCGACGACACGACGATGGGCCAGATAAGAAAAGGAGGAGGGAGAAGAAGAACTGGACCATAATATGAGGGAGCAGGCAGAACTTGGAGATATGGACGATAACAGAGACGGGACGAATGTGAGGGACGATAAAAGATAAGGAGATGGGTGGAGGGAAGGGGAAGAAAGAGGAAAAGACTTCTGGATACAAGAAATGAATGCGAAACTGCAGAATGAGAAAGGATGGAAAAGAGTTTTATTGTGTCTGAGAGGGTTATGCAATGAACGAACATCATACACCGAACGATGAAAAATGATTCTTAATGATGCATAATGATGCTGAATAATGAAGAGATAGGAGGAAAAATATGGAGTGGGTCAACAGAGATGGTGATTCTGAAAACTTGGGAGAAAAATGCTAAAGAGTACAGTACGAGAAACAATATGAAGAAAAACAATCGAAAGAAATGATGTTGAGATGAGCTTAAAAAAGAAAAATTAATGAAACTGACAATTATGACTGAAAAATACACTATAATGATATGTAATGTACCAGGATATGGAAATAAAGGAGATAATAAAAAAAAAAAAAAGGCAGAATGAACAATACGGATACTTAATAAGGATGGTGACTGGGAAGGAGAGTAAAGGTTAAAAATGATACTACAAGAGGGTAGGGGGTGAGGTGAGGGTAACGAAGAGGTAAGGACGGGGAGAGAGATAAACGTAGGAATGATGAGGGGTTCAAACAGCGAATAGAGAGAGACAAAGGGGCTAAAGGAGTGAAAGGGGACGGGGAGTAAAGAGGGAGATTGAAGGGGTAAAGGTGAGGAGGGGCGGGGTAGGACAGAGCAGATTCATCCAGCGTCGCAACACATGGAACTCGGGTCGTAAAAATTTTAGTGGTTAGACTCCCAGTTAAGTGACCCCGCCCCGTCAAGTTCTATTACCACTCCCACTCTCTCACACTCACAAAATTCTCTTCATCCCTTTCCTTCATTCGTTCCTTCTCACCCTCTATGTTTCTCATGTTACTCCTCGATCCCTGTTGGCTCTCTACACCTCTGTACCATCTCCTCGTTTTCTCCTGTCTCTTACTGCCATTCAGCAAATTGGAAATCTGATGAAAAGCTAGAGATGCAGGTATGCAAGGAGAAGAAGCTGATGAACAACTAGTCATGCAAGCAAAAGGGATGAAGTACAAAATGCTAGATAAGCGAGAAAAAAAGAGCTAAGGCACTGATACGAAACAAAACAACCGAAACAGTCATGCAAGGAGTGAAACTATAATGGCATTCTAACCGGGAAATATAGACGAATCAACAAGGTGTCAAGAAAAAAAAAAAATCAACCCCACCCCACCTCACTTGCCCGTCCTTGCCTCTCGTATATCCTGCCTCGCCTCACGTTCCTCGTCTCACCTCTCTCGTCTCAGCTCATCTCACCGGCCTCTCACCTTACAATACCTCACCACACCTGTCTCGTTACCCCCAAAACCTCATCACATCTCAGCACTCACCTTGCCTTGCCTCAGAACGCCTCACTTCGCTTACCTTGCATTATCTCATCCTCCCGCACCTCCCCATAATCCATCTCATCCATCGCTCACACCGCGAATGAAGTCGGCTGGGTCAGTACCTCACCAGGACCCCACCCAGACATCACCCTGCACTCTCATAACATTCGTCTTCGTTAGCCACGCCGCCGTCCAGAGCGATTAGCACCCCTCCAGGCACTTCGCTGATGGTGTCCGAGAGTACGAAATTGGGGGACTAGAGTCATTTTGAAATTCGCGTACTGTAGGTCCTAGAGTAGCTTATGGTGGACTTCTGAGCAAAAGGGAATCGCCTGCCATGCTAATTCAGAGCCACAGGATCATTAGAACTGAATCTTGTGAGTCTCTGAGCTAAATTTATAAGAATCATGTATTGTGGGTTTCAGAGGAAAAGAGATACGTTCCAAATCCTTCTCAATCCCTGGACTTTCAGATTAGCATATTCAAGCCTCTTTTGGAATCACGAATTGCGGATTTCAGAGCTAAAAAGTACAATGAGAAATGCGTACGGTGGGTATGAGGCAAAAGTATAATGAGATTCGAGCATTGTTAGACTGAGTGCTGAAAGAGAATCATGTACTGTGGGATTGTAAGCTAAAGCGTGAGAATTGCGTACGGTACAATTCAATTTCGAGCTTAAAAAAAAAAAAAAAATACATCAAGAATCGCGTACTGTGGAAATCTAAATATCGCATCTACTGGGATTTAGATCAACTGTTTAAGGGCTAATGAACAACAGCTATTAAAGGAATACCCCCAAATCTCTCTAGAAGCAGTATACTAGGGGACTGAGTGCTACAGTGTTATAAGAATCATGTGTCATTCTGAGCTAGGGTAAAAAAAAAGTCAATGCTAAATATGATGTAGGAGTGTCAGTTATGGTCTGAAAGTCTCACAGAATAACGTATTGTGTGAGTTACTGAGACACCTGTTAAATGACTGATATCGCCCCCTCTCGAACTGTCCTCAAGCGTTATAAGAGCAATGTATGATAAAATAATGCTACTAAAATTTACTTAAATTATTTATACGAGTATTGGAATCTACAGAGTACACAAAGGATAAAAACTGTCTCTCTCTCTCTCTCTCTCACACACACACACACACACACACACACACACACACACACACACACACACACACACACCAGATATAGTTATTCCCTGCAGCTGAACCACTCCCTCCCTCCCTGCCTCCAGTACTCACTTGACTTGGCGGCACAGGTAGCGGCTCCTGACACCACTCACCTGCAATAAAAACAAGATCTTTAAAACATTATATTAAAACGCTGTGATATCACCAGAAGACATGCTTCTTTTAAAAACATGGTGTTCTAGTCATCACAAACGTATTTACGGATTATGTAAACCTCCCACTAGCTGTGCCTAAGAACACAATTATACACATATTACTGTACATACCAATACATGTCGATGCGTATGTGTACACTGTATAAAAGCGACAGATACAACACATATGGCTACCTATTGATTACCTCATATCTTGTTATACAGTTCCCTCGTGTTGGATCAGCAATACAGCCAATTAAATCAAACAAAATGCAAGACAGAAATTATTTATCAGTACGGCTGTAGAAACTAAAAACCAGTGCATAAAATTAATGTACTGTGCGTTTGCATATACTGAGATGTGCATATTTAGCCATGTTATTTAATGTGTGTGTGTGTGTGTGTGTGTGTGTGTGTGTGTGTGTGTGTGTGTGTGTGTGTGTGTGTGTGTGTGTGTGTGTGTGTGTGTGTGTGTGTGTGTGTGTGTGTGTGTGTGTGTGTGTGTGTGTGTGTGTGTGTGTGTGTGTGTGTGTGTGTGTGTGTGTGTGTGTGTGTGTGTGTGTGTGTGTGTGTGTGTGTGTGTGTGTGTGTGTGTGTGCGTGCGTGTGTGAGCGCGAGAAAGAAACTATAATGAAGAAGATATGTATATACTCGTATGCATCTAAGTGCGTACATTATGCAAGCTGCTACGTGCAGTGCACGAGCTAGTGAGGCTAGTCTGCGAGCCTACGTAGGTGGCAAGGTAACTGAGCGTTGAGTGTGCGCAGATGAATTGTGAGGCCAATTTATTTTTATGGTGTAAGCCAGCACGTAGGTGGGCTTCCAAGTCAGCTTTCTGATTGTGCACCCTCTACTGTCGCTAAATTAGCCCACTAGCGACCTGCACGGTACGGTAAGCCCAACAAAAACTCATTTAATCCAGCACCAGACCACGCCGTACTAAATCCCCGACCCTTGTGAACCTAATCAAAGATAGAAAGCCTTGCAATAGCCACCATTAAAACCTGATCGACATAGCCTGAGCTTCTTACAGGGCGGCATCCACCCTGACGAGCAACGGAGTTGAATTAGAGTTATAAAGAGCCTCCTTCACGCCCTCTGCATCAGCCTCCAACACCGAGCCTACACGCCCCGTCCACAAGAGGGGTCAGACAGAAGGGCCAACAAACGACCCCCTACCCCCCTCACCTCTACCACTCCTCCCCTCAACTCTATCGCACGGTCAAGATGAAGATAATAATTACGTATGGAAATGTGGCCTTAACCAAACCTTGCACACCCTCACCACCACCTCCTAACCCTCCCGCCCCCAACCATGCTCCGCCCTGCCTTGCTCTGCCCACCGACACCAACAGGTGTCGGTAGCATGGAAGAAGCCATGAAGGTACTTTAATGAGAGAAAAAAGTAAGGAATTATTTTTAAAAAAGTTTCTAATACAATACATAAAATCAAATAACCGCAGATTACGTCATGCACTAACAAACAATAAAAAGTGATATAAGGAAAATCTTCCTGATAATCGCCTCTTCCTTTCTCCGATCTGACAAGCAAGACCTCTCACTTTCACTGATCCACACAAGGATTCGACCCCTGGCAAAGGCCGCCTTATAGAGATTTCACAAAACATTCGGCTGGGTCGCGGTTAGCTCACAAACTCTGCAGTGGAGGAGGTCACACATTAGAGGGCCGTGAATCCTCTGAAGAGAAAAGGGGAGGGACATCTTATGCAACCTACGAATGTCAAGGGCCACATCCCAGCAACAAGCGTGTAAGAACTGAGCTATCGTGTTCCATCTCGTGTAGGAATTCTAGCTGTATCCCTCTCAGACCTGGGCCATCAGTGTCTCGCCTCGCAACACGGACGGCGCTCAAAGAAATCATGGACGACATCTCTCACCTCTTTCTCTTAGCGCGCGTGGGTCTCATCCCGAGTGTGAGGACTGTGGTATGCAAATGGCCAGCGCTCCTGGCAGCTTTATGGCTACTTCACCACGCTACATATTCACCATCGAATTAACATATGGATCACCTCGACCCCCTCCTCTGCCCTCTCGGTATAGGAGTTTATGCATACCACTTGAGGGAAGACAATGTCAGACAAGAGCTCTCATCTGCGGGCGAACACCCTGATCTGAAGCTAACACGGCCTCTCTTGCCAGTTCCAACACTAGGCTCCCCTTGGCCCTCCTCGTGCATGGCAACACCTGCCGTTGTATTTCCATTTGCTTAGGTAACTCTTTAGCACCTCTTCCTCAACGATTGCTTTTGTATATAACATTTCTTTTTATCGTCCATGTACTTGTATCTCCTTAATATCAACTCAGTTTGCAGAAATAACATTAATAAAAAATGAACCCTTCAGTACGGTGACGTCGTCTTCAATTAATTCTTACATTATCCAGCCGATTTCGTTCCATTTGGGAGAAACTTCCGTAACAGCGGAGGTTAGATGCATCCTTCGCTCTTGCACTGACAGAGCCCCATTCCATGTTAGACAAAATCCTCAGGAGGTTGCAATACTAAAAACAAAAGCCGTCGTTGAGGGGGAATTTATGTGTCATGCAGAAATTATATGATAAGATACAAGAGCTCAGCAGCTTCCTAAGACCATGAGTATACTGTCCGTACAACTGGAATGTGCGCCAAGAATCGGGATGGTGGTGGAGTCAGTGGCCCGGTATATTAAGTTAGTCACCTGAAGTTAGCAGAGACCTAAACTACAGCCCCTGACAAGAAAATCGCTACCATGGCTAACAAGCTCCCTAGATTCCAACTCCTACTGCAAGAGGAAGTTTAATGGTTAGACATACTCTGTGATTTGCTTCTCATGCCTCCTCCTGCCCGACACTTCTGCCTCAGCGACCTCTCCTGGCTGACTCTTGTGGTGTAATAAAAGTCCTGTAATCTGCCTCGTCTCCTGAAGATCTAATCGGCTTACCAGCACTTGTGTTACTTTTTTAAATTGTGTATTCGTTGGCGTGGGTCTGGATTAAAATCAAGCACATAACCTGGCCGTCTCATGAAGAAAATAAGCACACAAATACATTTTACGAGCTGGATGTAAAAGACAATCCCTTTGTATTCGCTGATACTAACAATACTACAAATAACAATAGTTTACTAAACGTGATTACAAGTTCTTCATGACAACTTTTTTGCAATGCTTTCTCGTTGTCTGAGGGCTCGTTTTCATTCTCCCTGAAGCCTAACGATGATCTCTCCGTACAGAGAGAGGGAGTTATAGAAGATGAGACTGAAAGAAATGGGGCCTGATAACTGAAAAGAACGTATGCATGCATGCGCTGTAACGGCCGGATAGTACACGCCCGACGTGGACGGACAGCTCTGGTTTACAAGTTCAGGCCGCATTTTACGGGTTCTGAAGTGCAGCCGATCCACAGGGCCGGAAACACCACTTTGTCACTGGAGAAATGAACCACCCCCTCCCAGTGCTTTAGGTCTGGGCGTGGAAGGTTTCTGGCGTGTAGGGCGAGAAATGCATGTGGACAACGTGGTTATACCAGTTGCTCTGCGTGAGTCTGAGTAGGTCATCAGGGTACACACAAGCGAAATCATATAGAAAGGGAGGTTTCGAAAAGTAAAACATGCTGGTGTAGAGGGGAACTGAAGAGGGGGGGGGGGCATGCTGATGGCTCAAAAGGAGGAACTTGAGCGGCTGGAGAAGTTTCTGAAATTGAAAAAGGGCCGGTGGAGGAAGGAGGGGGGAGGAAATGAAGGAACAGTTGGATAAGGATGAAGGGGAGGAAGTGAAGGAATACTTCGATGAGGAGAAGGGGGAAGAAGTGAAGGAATAGTTGGATGACGAGGAGGGGGAAGAAGTGAAGGAATAGTTGGATGAGGAGGAGGGGGAGGACGTAAAGGAATAGTTGGATGAGGAGGAGGGCAAGCAAATGAAAGAATCGCTGGATGAGGATGATTAAGTTGGAAAGACGCATGGACAAAATGACTGAAGGAAAAAGGGTTGGAGATGTAGGCGAAGGAGAACGTGCTGCAAGACAGGTTGTAGGATAAGGGTTATAGGAGGGACTCAGGGAGAAAAGAGCTGGAGGAGAGGCTGAGAGAAAGTAGGTACAGAGGAGCTATTAAAAGAGAGAGAGAGAGAGAGAGAGAGAAGGACTTGTTGTGAGGCGATAACAAAAAGACTGAAAGACTAAGATCTGAGGGAGAACGGAATATACGAGAAGGAAGAAGAATTTGATAATGATGATTGGCAGGGATGCCAGGAGAACGCTGCAGGAGCTCCAGGAGGTCGGTGAACCTTGGCTTTACGAGCTTAATAAATACAGGCAGCAGTCTCCCCAGACTCACTAAGTGCTCCACCCCACCACCAATTGGACAATAATGGGGAACAAGGGCGAAAATACGAGGTGGCCCAGGAAAAGGAGGAAAATTATAAGAAAATAACAATGTGAAACGCTGCCGCCGCCACTGCCAAAATAATGGAAAAATAAAGGAAAAACTATTGCCAAGAAAAAAGTGAATTGTAAAAACAGCCAGTATAATCTTCACAACGAAGTATTAAATAAGATTACCGTCCTAGGAAGCTATAAAGATGCCTATGATAAATATTACAGTGTTCTGGATAAAGCATCAGCATATTAGTATAAAAAACATTTAAGATGCCATAACAAGACGGAAATTGGACCTCAGACGCCTGCTCCTACCTAATACTCTCCTCAGTACCAATTTCATCAGCACCTGCTCTACGCCACAGCCACACCTTCAGATATTATTGAGGAAAATGGGACAAAATACTATGTTCTGTCCAGGATGGGAGTAAATACGGCCTAAAGCACATGATTCTATTGACCACCGTTGATAGCTTCCTTTGCTGGCTTGTTTCCTTCAGCCTGCCTCGAAACCATCATTCCTTTACAATATACAGGACTCCGATACACAGGATTATTATGATCTTTCTGGATCCTACCTATCTCAGTAGTATGCGAAACCGGGATTTGGTAATGACAATGATAACGATGATATGACGATGATAACGACGGCGAGGACGATGATTACAATTACCATGACGATGGTAACGGTAGTAACAACGACGACGATAATGCCGCCAATGACGTTGATAATGACAACGACAATAAAGACGACGATAACGACGACTAATGCGAAGGTTAGTAATTACAGATAAAAATGATGACGACGACTATCACCACCACAAAATTGCACCTGCCTAAAGCACCCACTCCGCCCGTGCCTCTGCAATGAAATAGAGGTACGATAACTCAAAACTATTACCACTATTACCACACACGCTCAGCTATCACCACCACCACCACCACAACAACCACCAGACGCGGCTGTGACGTCAAACCAGTCCGAGTATGCGATTAAATTACTTGCTGTCCTGCATCGTTAAGGATGTTTATGGCATCGGGGGGTAAACTGCATAAAAGCACATATGAATTTTATGGCGTCATCGCATATCCCCACTAACTCATAACAAACCCTTTCACCACGAGGATGCGTTGTATATTTCATTCCTGCCGCTACCATACGATTTTATTCTACCCACTTCGACCCGATGACGTGTTCTATTTCATTACTGCTTCTCCAGACGATTTCATTAAGCAAAGGGAAGACTTGTTACGGTGGAGGAGTTTGACGCCGCCTTCATTAACCCTTTCACAACGAGTGTGTTTCCTAAGCTGAAAGAAAATCGCTTGACTGAAGAGATGGGAGGCAGTATCAACCCCCCCCCCCCCCGCCGTTCGTAAAATCCCTCCTAAACTGAAAATAACACTGTCGAAAGGTAATCAGTAATGGAGTGGAGAAAAAAAAAAAAAAAACATAAGGACGAGGTTGGGGATATTTACAGCAGCGGGAGCCAACTGTAGCAAGGAGGGCTTTAGGACGTTATCTCACAGCCCTCATAATTAACAACATCCCCGTTATCAATATGCTTTATAGTGGCTGGCTAATATCGCCCCCTCTCCCTTATCCTCGCCCATCTTAACGAGCTCCCCCTCCAACCTTACCATCCTCGTTCGTTACTGGCTACCTGTACGTCCAGGGCTACTTCCTCTCGCGTCCCCCGCCCTCACTCGTCGTTACCAGCCATATAGTTTTCATTTTGGGGTAGCTATGCGTTGTGACTCCAGCAATGCGTTTTTAGGTTTCACTTTTTCCCCTTCCGTTATACATTACTACTCGTCAGGAGTTAGTTGTAAATAATCCTCTCTCTCTCTCTCTCTCTCTCTCTCTCTCATCATCATCACCATATACCAATTCTAAGTGTCTAACCACCATATACAAATTCTAAGTGTCTAACCCTCTCCAATCTTAACTATTTATCAGTTTTCCTCGTAAAGCTGCCGCTATCTTCAGTTAGGTACTTAATTTTTTCCTCGTTTTCCTCTCTCCAGTCATTACCAGCTTCTATTTTCGCTCGCCAGTAGCTAACAATCTGAACTGCATTCTTAACAACTTCAGTGGGATAACATCTTCCGCCTTCTTGTTAGAGCCAACCTATCTTTTTTTTTTTTTTCCTGTGGTGAAGAGGTACGAATCAATACGTAAACCCTTTAGTACAATGATTTCTTGTATTCTTAACACATTAACCCTTCAGTACACCTATTTTTCTTGTATAATTCTGACACTTTACCCCTTGTATACAGTGATTTCTTGTATAATTCTCATATTTTAACCCTTCAATACAGTGTTCCTTGTACAATTCTTGATACGACCTGGCAAATGCAAGCAGTTTAGGAGAGCCCAAGCTAAACGTTTACGTAGGTCGAGAAACGTTTATCATCCATGTTTTTTTCATGGTAACCTCTGACGTTTTAGGACACCCTTCAAGAACAGTCACCAACATAACATTACGTGGCCGACTACATCAACTTTATTACAAAAACTCCCTTACAAGCACATAAATGGTTAAAAAAAAAAAATACACACATTAAGGAACCCAGTGAATTTTAATATTAAGTCTACGGATAAACTACCAGAAAATGTTTTAAGGATAACTAAGCAAAAACGTTTCGACATACCTTTTTTTTTTTTTTTTTTTTTTTTCCCCAAAAGCGATTTATTAATGAGACAGATGCATCTCTATTACAGTGCATGGTAAGTCTATTCGTGGCCAAATATCCACAATACGGACCGGCTTTTCGTAAACTGGCTCCACACCCTCCCATTATAGATTTTGCCCAGGTTAGAATTATCTGATGGTATTAACACCACTTTTAAATTTAATATATTTTAACCTAGGCCGCCCATGTTGCACTCGATGAGAAAATTTGTAGACTACACTAAACCCCATGCAAAACACCCCGTCTCTATTCTGGAAAACCACATACAAGGCCTAAGATTGTAAAAGAAAAGTCTAGCTCTCGTTAATGAAGCACATACGAATTTGTTTAACGCTTATACTGATATGCATACGTAATATATGCCGCTAAACATGGACTGTATATTTTATGCATGCTGGCTCTCACTCGCTCCTGCAGGGTAATGCCGAGAAACAGGACTCCTTTTCATTCCTCTACACTCAGTTTTTTAGCTGCCGTGCGTTATGATTTACACAATGCAATTCTGACATTATATATATGATAGGCAGATTGACAGATAAAGACATATCATAGCCCTACTTTCTAGTAATACATGGTGTTGGTAATAATTCCAAACTGCAAACCCTTTCAAACCGATAATTTTTTATTTTACTCTTGCTACCATCTCAACATTTCATTCTCTTTAGCACAGATTTTTCGAACTGCAAGTCAGATATAGCTCTTCATTAATGTTTTTACTGAGAAATCTCCCCTAAACTATCAAATCATCGTTTTGAGTCACGAAAAAAAAAAAAAAAAAAAAAAAAAAAAAAAACAGCAGTCTATGCGAAAATGTTACCGAAGAACATGTAAAAATCCAAACGGTATTTCCCCTGCACAGAATCAATTTATCATCTAGCCAGGCCTTGGCAGCCTCTACACACGACCCTCTCAACGCTGACAAAAACTAAGAGGTGTACACTTAAAAGGAAGAGCCAGCTGACCTTGTTGTAGCTTTGTTTATTATGGTGCGGCTCAGGTGAGAAATAACAGGATAAGAAATAGTGGTACACTAAATAACGGTGCACTTGTTAACAACTGAGGCTCCTATGACCCACGTTGCTGAATAAAATCGTCTGGTGTCGGCCGAAGTACTTACGCTTGTGCCGGACATGAGAGAATTAATAGCGACAATGTTTATTACTCATAGGCTACTGTGACCCAGGGTCAGCTAAATAAATAGTCTGGCGTTAACTGAAGTAAAATATTTAAGCTGTTCCGACTATGAGAGGGTTAATGATGGCAATATAACATGCAGGCTTCTAAGAATCACTCCCACCGGAATAAATTCGTCAGGCATAAGCTACAACAAAATGGAATACTGAAGTGTGCGACCACTGAAGTTAATAATGGGGAATTAATTGACACTCGGCAAGAAGCCAGACACCATAAACAAGACGTAAGGCAATTATGATGCAAAATCTTTGCACACTAATGATGCAAAACCGTTGCCCTCTGAGATGAAATACTGGGGCACAAACTATAGGGTCTTAAAACTGGGCACTATATTAAGACAAGATAAAGGAACAAGATAATGATCAGACTAAATTTCGACATGCTAATGAATAAATTCATGTTAACGTTACGAACATGCCACAAAAATTAAATGAAAAATAAGAGCACACATTACTGAAAAAAGTAAGGAACTGCTAACAGAAACTGTTGTGTTGTCGCTGTTGTTGTTGTTATTCATCAACCCCAGTCAATATGGCAGAAACTGTTGTTGGTGTTATGCATCAACCCCAGTCAATATGGCCGAGCAGACTCATCAATCACAGCCAAGCAATCGCCCCTGCAGGGCCACCCCGTAAAATACACCGATGATCTCGTGTGGTAAACAGCGCCTCACAACAACGAGGCGCGAGGATAAGTGCGGAGGTTTGGTTCCTGGATGAATGTCGCATTTGCATTTCTCCATCCAGCTAACAGGGGCACCATAGTAGGGTCCACTCCACCCCGATTTTTTTTTTATTATAGTTGCTTCCCAGCGATGTAAATGATTACGTATGTTATTGGAAACCACTTGGCTTTTCACTCAGTGTAAAGCCGCCTGAAGTAAAAAGAGGAGTAATAAATGTGAAAGGAAGGAAAGCTAAAGCAGGAAGATAGGAGGGCTGACAAAGAAACTGCATGATAAAGGTGAGGGAAGAAGCAGGCTACACTCCGTAAGTGTGTGGATGATGGGCGCTCCCACCTACCACTGGCTGACGGGGGTAAATTAGAATAAATTAATTATCTCATGAAAACAAATACAATAAGAACGTCAGTATAAAACACTAAACCATAGAAACTGATGTGGCCAATAATGCTTAGAGGCAAAATAAACAGAATATCAATGAGGAAGGTTAAGTCAACAATATAATCAGACCAAAAAAACAATCCAGCCTTAATTTAAGCGCCCATTCCCTCCCGAGTTACGCAATAATGGGGGGGTTCCTCTCCTCAGTTCTCCCCTCTCCCCCACCTGTCCTACCGTCCTCCCTCTCCCCCCTCTACCCGTCCCCTCCCACCCTTCCCTTGCCTCTCCTCTTTCCACACTCCTACATCTCCCCTCCCTTTATTTCATTTATTCCTTCCGATTCCTTTGCCGTCCACTCTTCCAGCTTCCTGCCCACCCTTTCCCTTCTCCTCTTTCCCTGCCTCTTCTCTTTCTTTCTCCTTCCTCTTCTCCCTCCCTCCCTAACATCTGCTCCCTTATCGTCCCCTCCCCTCAACACAGCAGGCATTCAGGCCAATTGGGACTGATTTTGGACGGCGGGGGCTCCGTTGTGGGGCGGCGGGGGGTCTGGGGTGTGGGCAGACAGTGTGGTCTGGGGGAGGAGGCAGGTGAAGGGGGGAAAGACGAAGAGGGGATGGGGGGGGATTAAGGGGAAGAGGAGGGAGGGGGCGGGGGATGAACTGGGGAGACGAACGAAGAGGGGAGGAGGAAAGATAGGTGGATGAGGGGGTGAGATGAAACAAGAGGGGGGGGGAGAAGATGAAGGGGGGAGATCAAAGAGATGGGGATGAGAGGGAGAGAGGGAGGGTGAGAGAGAAAGGAAGAGGGCGAGGTATGACGAAGGGGAAGGGCGAGAGGAATGAAGAGCGTAGGAGTGGGAAGGAAGTGCGTAAGTGGAAGAAAGAGGGATTTGAGGGAGGAGGAAGGAATGAGGAAAAGGGGAGAGAAAGAGCATGGATTGTGGAAAGAGGGAGGATTTTGAGAAGAGGGGAAAGAATGGAAGTGGGAAGGGGAGAGAATGGAAGTGGGGAGGGGAGAGAAAGGATGCAGGGAGGGGAGAGAAACGAAAATGGAGGTCGGATGAACGCGGGATATGAAAGGGGGGAAGAGGGGAGGATATGAAAAGGGAGGGGATGAGGGAAGGACAAGGCGGTGGCGTGATAGGAGGGAGTGGAGAGAGAAGAAGGAAAGGAAAGCGAAAGACGAGAGGAGAAAAAGGAAAGCTTGAAAGATTAGGAGTGGAAAGAGGAGGGGGTCTTCGGGGAGGGGGCTTTGAGTAGAGACGAACGAAGGAGAATAAAGAAGGGAATGAGAGACAGCGAGAGGGACATATGAAGGTATGAAAAGGGAGGGAAGGTATTGGGTATGGACGGCAGATGTGTGTGGTCAAAGTGGGGATGTGAGGTGAAAGGAAAGAGCTACGGTATAGGTCATTTGGACGTATTATAAAAGGTATTCCAGGCTTCGTTGCAGTTTTCCTTGGCGATTTATGTAACATACTCAAGATTAACATACTCTTCTATGCAATTAATATAGTCTAAGCAATTAATATAGTGTTAATGTCGACACAATTTGCACAACTGATATATAAGATGTTGTTGAGGTGCGGTGTACAAAATAACATCGCTAAGGAATGAGAGTAACGGAATCACAAAAGCCACTTCTAATATGACCTATAATGAGAAGATCCAAGAGCATAGGAAAGGTGGAGATACTGGGAGGAAGGAGTAAAGCGATGAAGGGAGATGGGAAGGGGGATGGGGAAGAGCGAAGGGGAAGGATGATGGGGACGTGGAAGTGGGATGGGGAAGGGGAAGTGGGATGAACAAGAACAACAACAAAGAGGGAACGAGAGAAGAAATGCTGAGGAGATGAGATGGTGAGGGTAGAATAAGTATATCCACAATGGAGAGAGAGAGAAGGAGGTCTGATACTTTAAGGGAAAGAGAGTCAAGGGAGGGAGAGTGAAGGAAAGGGGAGTGAAGAAGTCTGGGAAAGAAGGAAGAAAAAAAAAAGTACCTTCACATTAAGAGATAAAATTGGGAGATAACTTATTAACAAGAGGAGGTGAGAAGGAGGGGAGGGGTTGGGTATGTAGGGTGAGGTAAGGAGACGCGAAATTCAAGTGGGCTGGAGAGAAGGGGCGGGAGGGAGAACTGTAATGACCATGGATGTATAGGGGGTAAGGTCAAGGGTGGGGAGGAGGTGGGAGAAAGGGGCAGAAGGGAGGAACAGAGAGGAATGAATGGACAGGGAGAGACGGGAGGAGGCATTAAGTCGGAGAGAGAAGAGATATGCTAAGGAATTAAAGGAAACAAATCAGGCTGGCAGGTGAAATAAGATCTAGATAGGTTAAAGATGCACGGTTTATGAAGTATAGAAGCAGTAATCTTAAGGTCAGGACTGAGTTGTAGGGGAAGTAAAGATTAAATCAGAAGAAAAATTCAAGAGAATACCTAAGAAAAGGCAGGTGTGATAATAATGAGGAGAGAATTATTTAGCAGAGTAGGGGCTGCAGGAAACAGGCAAAATGATGGAAGAGATATTCGAGTATGGCGATGACGTCTTTTGTACTTCATTTTGGCTACTTAAAAGCAATTCTAATCGGCTTGGGATGGAACTCTCGTAGTAAACGTTATGGAAGCAAAGAAGGGAATGACCAGAGACCTAGGAGGGGAAAACGAGGAAGAATTAAAAAAAAAAAAAAAAAAAATCGGAGAGAGAGACGACGTCTTGAGAAGGGTGGGAGAGGTCAGGAATGAAGAAAGTGGGGAAAAAGGCTAAAGGGGTTGGGAAAGAGATCAAGAGGGGTAGGAAAGTTAAGGAAAGACCAAGAGAGAAGGGAAGGCAGGGAGGGGAGGGACAAGGCTAAATAAGTAATGACGGGAGAAGTGTAGCAAAGTAAGCTCTTCTTTCGCTTGTGTGGTCTCCCACACAAGCAAAGGAAGAGCTGGCAGAAGAGGTGGGGAAGGAAAACAAAAAGAAGGAGGGTCAAGGCAACTGGGTAAGGAAGGCAAGTATGGAGAGGTTAAGAAAGTTGAGAAAGAGGACTAGGAGGAAAGGCAAAGAAGGCAGGGAAGAAGGGCACAGAAACAGAATAAGAAACGCAGAAAAGAAGGGGAAGGAAGGGGACGGGATGGCAAGGCAGGAAAAGCAGGGAAAAGGAGGTTAATAAGGGGGTCATACATACAAGAGAGAAGTGGAATGTAAAATGTATAAGAGAAAGAACAGTAGAAAAGGGAAAGGCAGGACAGGGAGGAGGGGTTTAACAATGAAGAGACCAAGAGGAGAGAGTGGCGGAGGGTGTTGCAATAGAGCACAGAAAAGAGCGAGAGGTGTTGAAAAGTAGGGGAAGGGGCGGGCAGGAAGGAGAGGGGAAGCTGGCTGGGCCGTCAGGATAAATTAAGAGAGGGGGGAAGGAGAGGTCAGGGACAAGAGAGGAAAGGGAGGGAGAGATGGCAGGGGGAAGGGAACGGGCGGCAGACAAGGAAGGGAAGTAGAAAGGGAAGGGAGTGCAGGCAAGAAGAGGGAGGAGGAGGGGAAGAGAAGGAAGACGGTGGGGAGCAGGAGGGGAAGGGAAGGGAGAGGATGAGGAGGAGGAAAGGAAGGGAAGGGAGAGGATGGGGAGGAGGAGGGGAAGGGAAGGGAGAGATGGGGGGAAAGAGAAGGGAAGGGAGAGAAGGCAGGGAGGGGTAAGAGACGAGAGAGAAGGGGAAGGGAAGGGAGAGAATGCGGGGAAGGGAGGGAGGAGGGGAGGTGGGGTTGGCAGGGTCCAGGTGGGCGGCCGTGAACCAAATAAGGGCGGGCGGCGGTGACTCAAGCGGAGCAACACACAAACACGGGAGGATGGGCGGGGGAGGGGGCGGCCGTCACGAGAAGCGCGGGTCTATAAACACTGGCTCAAGAGGGCCTGACGGAGCGAAGGAGGGCCACCCTTCTTTATGGTCAAGTTACCTCACTATACAAACCATTGCCTGACAACCGTGAAGACAGCAGAACACCATTTAAAGCCAGGGAGCATTTAATTCTCATTATATGTCCACCGTTGAAAAAGATTCTGCTTGTCTTGGACTAACTAATTATTTCATAATTTAACTTCACCATTATGGACTGGTTCAGGGAAGTGTATTCCTAAGAGTTAGTTTTTGGAAAAAGGATAACTTAATAATTTTACCAGTGACATCTCACAGACTGAACTACAGCTGTGAACTGGGAATGTTTCAGCAATTATCATTCATTTGTTTTTCAATTCCGAAGACAACTGCCAAATAAATTCGTGGTACGCGTCATAAGGAGTGGCGAAACCTACAAATGTGAACCAGTTTTTTGTCACAGTGGTAAAAAAAAAAAAAAAAAAATCATATTCTATTCAGGAGAGTATCATCACAACGGTGTTAGTGAGGGTATCGAGTACTCGTAATTTACAAGTGGGATAAACACAAAAACCAACAAGTCCTTAACTGGTAAATTGGTGGTAAGAAAATATGAAAGTTACATGAACACTCTCTATCAATGAAAAGCTTTTAAATCACATACAGCAAGAATTTCTAAACAAATGTTTATTGCTGATAAGCATTTCAGTCCCTTGGGGCAACTAATTATTACCACCATTATCACTGGAAATCGTTATATCTCAGGGAGCAACTCGTTTATATTTAGCCATGTCGATGAAATGTTACGCTGTTACGCTACAGAAGAGGAACGATTACATATTCGGTAAACTGATTCATAACCAGCCACTGCAAATGAGTTAACACTGAGAGCCATTTTCCCTATATATAAGTAGTTTAATAATCAGATCACTCGAGGTGCGTACATAAACACGAAGTATCAAAAATCTAATCTCTTTAAAACCTATATCACAGTAAATACCGTAAAGTGCGATCGATACAGACACAGACACCAACACGCATCCTCACCCAGCCTAACCCACATTACACCTCCAAGGCCATCCACAGCCTCACACCAAAATATCAACCAACTGAAGGCTAATCATCCACCCGAATGTGCCAGTTTCGGGTGTTGTTGATACGCCGGGCACTTAACGCTGAGAGGGTCCAGTTGGGTGGTAGAAGAACTTCGCTTCTGTGCCCGGGTATCATAAGGTCCACATCCCCCTCCACACCACGCCTCCTTGTGCTCCTGACGTATACGAAGGAACTCGAGCACATCAGGGCCGGAACTCCTCATCCTGAATAGTACAAGACCTTATTCTGCGATGTGGTTTGGACACCAGTGCGAGGGAAGGCCGCAGAAGGACGCTTAGCAGAATATACAAAACGGCTTGGCAGCTCTGATCCCTAGAATTTTAATTATGGTTGCAACCATTAAAGAAATATTTTGACTACTATAAAGTTACTTTCTTCAAAAGCATAAGAGAATTCATTAGGTGATACAAAAATAAGTAACCAATTGGAACGCTAAATTTATAAATAACAAACCAAAAATAAATCCAGACCTGTCAAATAAATACCACATTTAAGCTCTTACCAAATGTGCATAGTTTTGACTGTAACTAAACGAAAGGTGAGGAGGAGAAACTGTGGAACACTCATCATAGCAAGGATTCCACTACGACTATCAAGCAACAAACTCACCTCATCCCACACCACGGCTTCCCCTCCCTCGTTACCCCTTCAGGTGAGAGGGCCTTACGCAGCAGGGCTCCGGGCAGGTGTGTAGGAAAGGCTGAGGTGGTGATGAAGTGAGAGGTGACGCAATTAACACCGAATGAGGATAAGGGTGGGTCGATGATGGTGTTTTAGTGATGCTACGTCATAAAATGTATGGGAGACACTGTAAGTGGTGAAGAAGTGTGCTGAGGTTGAGCTGAAGCGAGAAGAGGGAAAATGAGGATAAGGATGATAGTCAACGAAAGTGTTCTGGAGGTGCCTAGTCATTAGACGTGCACCAGTTTGTATGGGAGAAGGTGTGGAGATGCTGACGTGCCTTAAGTGAGAGGTGGGGCGGTAATACCATAAAAAATAAAAGTAACAATCGATGAATGCGCTCTAGTGGTGCCAAGTCATTATATGTGCGCCAGTCTCGTTAGGGATAGGCTGTAGGTGTGGCGAGGTGTGTAAGGTTAAGAGGTGAACCGAGAACATGGAGGGAATGAGGATAAGGGTGAGAGCCATTCCGGTAAAGGCGATTCAGTGGTGCCAGTCACTGTGTATGCATCAATATTAAACCGTAGAATTGTAGTTGTGAGATCGTTTGAGTACTGCGATTCTGAGTCTGAAATTCATCCACGTGCTAATAGTCACATTCTTAATACAAAGATCTCAAACGTGTAGGTTAAGCAACTAATGATTTAGATGCTTCATGACACCTCTTATGAAAGCAAAGCATGCTCCCACCCCTTTTTTTTAAGTAGTTTCTGAATACGTTCTGTAACGCTGCTGCTAGCGAACCACACCTTGCAACTCACAACCTTCCATACATGAATACAGGAAATTGGGGCCTGCCTGCACTTCTGCCCTCTCTGTTTTAAAAATATGGCCGAAAGTGCATGTACCAGAGGAACACAGATGATTGAGAGGAGAAGTAACCTCATTCTCCATGCAAACACCACTCTCCCCTTTCATATCCCGCCTGCATGAACTGTCTGTGGTTTAACATCTGGGTCTAATCAGTAACAACATCCGGGTCTAATCAATAACAGTCAGTGAGACTCCCATGCACTCAGGTACTACTTAATGGTCATCTAGTGGTAGGAGTAGGGCGTGATGACGTTGTAATTTGGTGATCACCGTCATCATCACCATCATCACAATCACCATCACCACGACTGTCAGTAAAACTACCACCACCAGCAACAGCACCACTACAGTCATAGATCATTATAACCATACGTATCACTACTATAAATGAGTTGGGTATGATCCTAAAAAGGAAACGGGAAATACGAGTGACAAGCGAAAATGGATTACAACTACAAATACGGATGTGATGATTTATGTTGGACGGCAAGATGTTGACAGCTGATGATAAAGATGGGGATTAACCCTGTCGGCATGACGTCACCTCATCCTTGCTATCACCATACGATATTACTCAGCCTGAGAGCCCTCATCCTGGAGAGAGGAAAAAAAAAAAAAAAAAAAGACGGGGGGGGGGGGGGCGAAAACAGCCAAGATGTTTATTGCTGGACCTTCGGGATTCTTGACTCAAAAAGGGTCTATAAGACCCTAACATTGTTCTATCACTTTACAAACCTGATTCCATACCTATAACAAATCTCAAGGGTACAGAAAAGGCTAGTTTCATATGGGTCCCTCGGTAATTAACTTCGCATGACCTCTCTAGTCCGGCCCGTGCGAGGGTCCAGCAAAAATGCATTAACCCATTCAGAAAGAAGATGCCATTGGTTTTATTTTGGCTACCTCTTGCCAAGGAGACATCTTCCGTTATGAAGAAAACATTCAGTACGAGTATCATTCAGTGCGAGGTCTCTCAAAATCATTGACACAGTCTAACGACGGCAATAATAAAACTTACCATGTCCACGCACGGAAGAGGTCAATTGAGAGGTCTGTAACTTTTTCAGTATGCAGGATGACTGCCAATACGGATTAAATTGTGTTGGGGTAGAGGAATTAATTAAAAGCGTCACTGTACAAGGGCCACTCAAACTTCAGTCGTTATCATCACCATATCAGCTCAGACCTACTGGCTGTTAGTTTGTTCTCTTCAGTACCAGTAACTCTCTGTATGTCATCTCACCATCTTGTTCTTTGTCTGCCTCTTCCTCTCGCTCCATCTCCGAGCTGCCACTTACTTATCTTGGCTGTCCATCTATTATCTGTTCTACAAACAACGTTACCTGTCCACACCCATTTATGCCTTCTGACTGTACTGATTATATACATTTTCTATTTTAAACCTATCTAGGAAGCTCTCTTCGTCTCTCTGAGCATTCCACGTTTACGTTCCGAGGACCCTTTTTTTTTTTTTTTTAATTAATTCCATGTTTCCGCTCCATAAGTTAGAACAGGACGAACACATTATTTCCTTTGGCATAACATCAGTTTCTTAGTCGTCACGTTGTAACTTAGTTTACTATAAACCCTCCATGTCATATTTTTTTTCTTGATTTCAGTACAATGATTTACGCTTTATCTTTGCCACCAAGAAATTATTCTTTTTAGCTTTGGAAACACCGCTATCAATAAAGGTGTTCACGAGGGCAATATATATATAAAAACCCTCCTTTCTGAGATATTTACTGAGATGAAAAAGCGTCTGGAAATAGCGTGAATAAGATAAAGACATCGTCACAGTAAAGAAATTAAGAGAATGAGGATAGACAGAATGATGGTGGTGGTGACAGCGGCAATTACACGTGACAGCTGTGCGGCGGGGGTGTGGAGGTGCCAGGATGCTGATGTCAGACGCTGGTGGAGATGAGGCGATAATAACACCTGGCTGGAGGTGAGGTAAGAGCAGGTGTCAAGGTCAGCTCAGGTCGTCAACTCCACCGGCCGTCCTCCCATCAGGCAAGGAGGCTCCCCAGCACATTTTCCTTACTGTTTATTTCTGCTTATGATACGTTAATGTTTTCTTGGAGTATTTTTTTATGCAATCTTTGTCGAAAAAAAAAAAAAGACGATGAATTAAAATAGTTAACGCTAATATGCAAAATTTATCGCAAAGGAAGATGTGCAACAAAGCCTTATAAGCTAAAGAGAAAAAGGACCCAGTGTTTGTAATAACAGGTATCCGGCAAGAAACACGAACAGCACACACACACACACACACACACACACACACACACACACACACACACACACACACACACACACACTCCGGCCATATATAACCATGGTATTACTTATTAGAAAGGAACTGACTGCAACAGGTGATGATACAATTAATAAATGTGATGGCAGGTGTGACACTGGTGACAAATGCTGGTGTGGTGATAGACAACGATAACCACAGTAGGCAATAAGACGCCATAAATGCATACGCTGATAATTCATAAACTTAATAAAACAAGGAACAATCAATGGTGATAACCCCCGTGTTAGAAGACGGTAATAACTCCAGTTGGTGATACAAAATGAAGTTCGTTTGTTACTGTAGATGGTGAAAATAGTATAACAGCAAATCGTACTAGAAGATGGAAAATGGTTGCAGGAGAGATACGTGGCAGTGCAAAGGTCATGGCAACTAATACCGAGAAAAGGCGACGATAACATACTGATAACAGATAACAGAGCAGCATCTGATGGCCGATGACAGCAGAGGACGGAATTCCAGTAAGTGATGGCATATTATCCTCACTGCCATGATAACTTATTTGGCCTTTTTCTAAGTGACTTTATTCACATCTGGAGAAACTTCCTGGACGTTCAGTAATAAATAGTTTCGTTAATAAGGTCACCATTCACAGAGGAAAACATATATTGCTCTTTGTTCCTCCGTCAGCGTATTACACTTCAGTATAAGAAAAGGGGTGCACTCTCTCTCCAAACAACAACCCCCTCCTTCACAGCCCAGTAATGTCACTTATTATACAACATAAATCCAACCCAAACCCCTTGATGTCAACTCCGGCCCCTGTGTTTCCCGCCGAGTGACACCCCCATCACTATAGTTCATTTGATTTGACAATGATCCCTAACCTCTTTCAGTTCATTTTATTTGACTAGTAATGAAGGAGACTCTTTCCTACCCCATAACTAATGTCCATCGAATTTCAAGCAACCACAATTTAGTATTCAGGTTGTATGAGTGGCCCAGTTCCCTCAGACGAAAGTAAATTGGCCATAACACATTCATTCCGAGGAAGTCTGTCATTTAATAAGTCTACCACCAGATGACTATATTAAACGATTGTATTGATCTCTGGTAAAAAGGGAGTTGAGGAAGACTACATCAAACCCCTCCAGCTGACGTCCTCGGGCTGCACAGATCGACTTAGATTCCTATCACTCTCCAAGATTTTTAACACATTCTTATCACCCTCCAAGATTTCTAACACATTCCTATCACCCTCTAAGATTTCTAACATATTCCTATCATCCTTTGCGATTTCTAACACATCCCTATCACTCTCTAACTCGTGCGACTCTCCCAAAATCCATAATTCAGGGAGGAGAGAGAGAGAGAGAGAGAGAGAGAGAGAGAGAGAGAGAGAGAATGTACCCATTACCTGGTTGACAAATTAGCCACAAGAGCCTGACCTTATCTGGATACGGACGCCTTAGGGTCGTATTTTGAGTCATATTCTCAGTGGCTTTGAATATTTCGTAACATCCAAGCCTTAGCGATTTATTCTGCACGTCACGCCTTAATATCCTCTTATGGTACTGATCCAAACACTATATCAAAACGACATACATATACCAGACAAGACAAAGTTAAGGTATATTAAGTGATTCACTTCTGAGAGTTCAAACTAGATCTGGTAACAAAATGGCGGTACTGGCCATTAGGGATATGTGGTGATTCAGTTCTGACAGCTCATGACATTACAGAGCCTCTGAGGGATGACTGGATCTGGACACAAAATGGCGCTGATGGGTGGAGTGTTACATGAGGGATACACGCCGCCTCACGCCCGCTAATGTCCGCCCTATGACTGTGTTTAGAGGCACATTTGTCATCCGGGCAAATTGTCGCCCCACCACCACGGCCACCACCCTACCCTCCATCATCACCCCGCTGTCACCTCGCCTCACCCCGCCCGCTTCTCATCACATCCCAGGCCTCTGTCATCATTGGTTATTATCACGTGTATCACAAGGTGTCAGTTGTATGGCCATTTGTTGTCATCACCACCAACTTGTGTCCTTACTGCCTTGTATCATCACCAGATGTTGTTGTTCCCACTAGCTTTTATCATCACCAGCTGTTATAACCACTGACAACTGACACCACCATGCGTTATCAACACCAACTGATATCACCACCACCTGTTATCACCACCATCTTGTATCACCACCTGCTTGTATCACCACCAGCTGTTATCATCACCAGTTGTTATCACCACCGGCTGTTAACACCAGCTGTTATCACTACCAGCTGTTATCACATCAAGTTGTTATCAACACTCTGTTGTCACCACCAGGTGTTATCACCACTTGCTGTTATCACCACCACTAATTAACACTATCGACAATTACCGCCACTGGCTGTTATCAGCGGCAAGTATCATCCCCCCTTCTTCATTTACGGAAAAAAAAAATAATAATAATAATAACTGTGAGCCTGTAAAACCTGGCCATTCCATGGAGAGTTGAACAAATGTAATCTGAAGTACAGGTCAGTTTATTTCAAGAAGCCAGGACACACTGCACGGAAAAAGTTGAGGTCAGTGGCAGTGGGAAGAAAGGATGAGGAGGGCAATTCAAAACCAGACCTCTTGTGTACATGAACGACAGAACCAGTTAACTCTGTGTTGTTATCACGTCTCCAATCACTTACGGGAACAGTTAAGAATTTCATTAGTACAGAACTTTTTTTTTTTCATAATTGCCTTAAACCGTATAAGGACCGCAAGAAAAATATAAAAATCATCAACGGGGAGAGAGAGAGAGAGAGAGAGAGAGAGAGAGAGAGAGAGAATTAATCACCTCTCTACAAACAATACCTGGTGAGATAACTGATAAAATAACCTAGCCTCCCATAACCTCAGCAATTCGCTTAAATGTACTGAAGTCTTGCTAATGTACGCGATATCCAGCCTTGGAGAGAGCACCCGTTCTGATCGGGTTAAACACAGTCTCCATCAACTCACTGGTTAGACTGGATTTATAAATAATGTCTGCTATCATACTAGCTATGTTATACAGCACATAATCCCTTAATAGTGAAAGGAGTTAAGTAAATTACGAAGGAAAAAGATAGGTGGTCTGTACAGGTCTGTCAGTCATGGATAAAAAGAAAAAAAAGCACTTTACCACACACACACACACACACACACACACACACACACACACACACACACACAATAACCTCGACATACTCAAAACTGACACATCACCACGCATAATGAATTTTTGTGAGGAGACTGAAGTAAACACAGCTGATAACTACAATAACATAAGCCCTCCAGTGACTGCTACGTCATCACACACCAGGGCCAATCAGCGCCGCCTGTACATCCCATTTAGGCTCTACGTGAATGACTATGGAATCAGAATGCGGCGATCAGCATTCCCGATACACCTTATGTTGGCATTAATGAGGAAGATACAGACAGCTAAAGGGACCATTTTGCACTGTTTAATCCCATATAGGCATGTCGGGGATGAAGTAGAGATTAAAGACCAATCAGCATCACCATTACACTGCGTCTTGTGTTCAGGGGATGGAATAGAGAAAAAGGGCCACACAGCGTCGGCATTATATCCCATCTAGACATCAGAGAAATGACCAAGGACACAGAGGAGAGGACCAAGCAGGATCACTGTTGCGTCTCATGAAGGTTTCATAAAGATGCCATGGAGCAGATAACCTATTCGCATCGCCTCTGCTTCTACACACACACACACACACACACACACACACACACACACACACACACACAAAGTCCAAACAGCGTCATCATAAGCCAACGAAATTCTTGTGGGGATAAGTTAGTAAGCACGAAACAACTGCCTGTCAAGTACGAATCTCTTCGGTAATCAAACATTTATACAGCAAGACGCCTCTTGGCAATTTTAGGCTCCAAAGCGCCAAACAGCTCTATAGAGCCGAGGAAAACCTCTGCCCAACGGAGGTGAAGATGTTATAACATATAATCCACCAATGAGGGAAGCCACTTTGTGCTGATATTTGGCTGCTTCCAGACCATTTATTCGGCTTTGAGAAATCCCTGTCCTACAGTTAATCTACTTATCGCAGAATTTAAATTAGAACAAATATGCTTTGTGTAATTTTTACATAGTTCTGAATTCACCTACAAGGATAAATAAATTCCATAATTTCTAGCTCCCTTATATAGTTTGAAGAAATTACAGCCAAATACGATCGTTACAATGACAGTTCTGAGAATATCATAACAATGATCTGAAAAAAAAAAAAGACGTTTTTCGTTTTCTTAATTTTTTGCTATTACAGATCGTTATACAGTTTGCTGTACTAAGAAAACAATTACGGAACATTTATAGAAGTTATGTATATACCGTCTTCATGCCACTGAAAGCTTAAGGTTATGTAGAGGTCGTCCCCCAAAGCATTTCAGTTTGTCGAGGAGACAGACTTGGCATGGCTACACAGATAAGATAAGGACCATTATGCTATCTTTTATCATCACCTGCTCAACTTCAGTGCATGCACCAGTCACACTGCCCCTGCATAACTTACATCACTTAAACAGCAACATACACTGTTTACAACACTCGTAACTCTTTTATACCACTCTCAGTCACACTGCCCTCATTTATCTTGAGCTCGCACACTAACTCCATTCACACTACTCCGACCACTCACCACACACACACACACACACACACACACACACACACACACACACACACACAAATACCCTTTCTCACTTTACCTTCATTCACACTGACCTCCCACACCCACATTAACCTTATTCGTCACTAATCTCTTTCACAAGAACCCCACCACTCACACCTCCATCACAAAGTACTCCCACAACTAATCCAACCCTTTTACACTACCCTCATTTACACTACTCTCACTCATAATTGTACACACACTATCCTCCCTCACACTACCCCCACCAGTGACAACCTACACCACACACGCACACATTGTTCCCACCTCTCAACACTACCCTTTCCAATGAGCTACCTTCATTCGCCCTAACCTCCCACAAACACTTCCTTCATTTGCCACTGCTCTCACAACCCCACCGACACTAATCACATTCCTGCAAATCACATCCTCCCGCAACTCACACTCCCATCCTCCAACCTCACGGCATTAAAACCACTCACCTTCTCAACACCCCTCACACTCTTTCATGAAAACTCAAAGCTAATGCTGAAATATGCAACTGATAAAATCCAGGGGGCGCCCACCTCGACCTCCCCAACCTGTCTTAAGAGTCTAGCCAACAATAACAAGCTTATGTACGAGGCAACACAAACAAGAGTTGAAAGTAAAGAATGTGAATGGATAAACATGAGGCTCTAAGGCAAATATGAAGAAAATACAAAAAGTTATTGCAATTCATGATGTGTGTGTGTGTGTGTGTGTGTGTGTGTGTGTGTGTGTGTGTGTGTGTGTGTGTGTGTGTTGCGCACAGGAAAATACACACACACACACACACACAATGAAGGTATAAAAACATCTCCCAGGGGTGAAAACGACTGACTGAACCACCAACAAAAAAATAGGGAGGACTAGAGGGCGAGCGTACAGGTGCATCCCAAGAGCGACTCGTGTTTCTTGTTACGGTACTATGATATATTAAAACACTACCTTTGCCACTCCCACGGCTCCCAAATTGTTATTCTGCATTTTTATTTAGGCACGATAAAACTGAGCTTTTTTTCTTTTTTTAAGTATTTTACTACTGGGCTGCTTTCATGATATGGGGTAAGGACACGAGCTTGAATAACATCATACACAGCACACATAACTCACACAAATCACACACACACACACACACACACACACACACACACACACACGCACACCCTACACAAATCCACACACACGCACACCCCACACAAATCCACACACACACACACACACACACACACACACACACACATTTACACCCTACTACCTACATACCTACAGTACACTCCATCCCACTCCACCACCACCACCACGTACCCAACGCCCCACCCTCACCATCAACTAACGGTACCTACACTAGCTATGGCATACACACACGCACACGCACACGTACACGCAGACCCCCTACAGCGTCAGCGCTCGTGACTCCCGACCCAGACACGTTGGCCCGGCACTCGACCGACTTACGACCGAACGCCGACGAAGGCTCCGACAGACACAATACCCTCATAAGTTGTGGCACACGCTCTTGGGATCTCGCGTGGGGAGGAGGGGAGTGAGGTGAGTAATGTGAGCAGGTAATGTGAGCAGGTAAAGTGAGTAGGTGGGTGAAGCAGGTGGTCGTAGTGAGTGAGAGGGGTGTGAATGTTGGTAAGTAAGAGGTATTGAAGGAACAGGTGAAGAAAGTGACGACCATACTAATTATCAATATGGCTGAATGATGAAAGAATGATGAAAGTGAGAGAAGTGGGAGAGTTTGTTGCGAATGCAGTAAAGGGGATGAGGTGAGAAAAGTTAGGGATGAAGGTGAAAAGTTAGGAACGTGAAGTGAGAAAGTTAGGAATGAGAGGTAGTTACGAAGATGAGGTTAAAAAGCTGGGAAGGCAAGGTGAGAAAGCTAGGAAGACGAGGTGAGAAAACTAGGAATGGGAGGTGAGAAAGCTAGGAAGACGAGGTGAGAGTGCTAGGAAGGTGATGAGAAAACTAGAAAGGTGAAGTGTGAAAGCTTGAAAGGCTAGGCGACAAAACTAGGAGGGTGATATGAGGAAGCTAAGGAGATGGGAAGGATGTATTATGAGGGTGACGTGAGAAAGGTAGGGAGATGAGATGGATGTGTAAGGAATATGAGGTGAATAAGTTAGGATGGTGAGTAGCTAGGAAAGAAGCGGAAAAGTTGGGAAAATAAGGCAAAAAGAAAAAAAAAAGTCAGGAAGGTGAAGTGGGAGGGTCGGGATAATAAGTGACAAGAAGATGGTGAGCAGGGAATTATCCATTTCAGTCAGCTGGCGTTGTTTTGCAGTTATTTTCCTGTTACAGGAAGATTTTATTCACTGAAGGAGACAGCAATATTTGGAGGAAGAACTAATGCAGGATAAATGCAAACCTTCCATATGGGAACCCTAAGCTGAACAGAATCGCCGGGGGGCAGGGAGATGATGATGATAACATCAGATGGAAAAAGTTACGTTAGTGTAGGTGAGCGATTCGGGTGAGGTAGGTAAATAAGTAAGTTGGGGCTGTGAAGGGTTAGCTGAGTGGATAGCATGACTCGAGGCGGTATTTGCTTGAGAGCGGGGCTTGTTTATTACCAGTTTGTATCAATTTACCAAACAATTTATATTTCTCCTCTCCTCTGTCAGTAACAAGGTGGTAAATTATGTATCGTAAAGGCCGACTAGCACACGCGTACTTCTACTAGACACAAATACCAGATCCAGGAACTAGAGCCCTTTGTTCAAGTATCACACGATTTACGATACTGGCGAACTGTTTACACTTTACTATCGCCATAAAACTGAGCTAAGTATCTCTATTCCCATGCGCATAATCCCAGCGTTCAGCCCAGGTGGTCGCAACAAAAACGCCTCTCAGCCTCTCCATCCCACTTAGCACCACTCTCTCGCCACTCCTTGCTGCCCTCCCCCATGTACCCTATTCTTCATTTCAATCTCTGTAACCGTAAACCTTGAATATACTCCAACATAAAAGAAGTAAATTAACCCGTAAATTAGCCTCCTTACTCTGATGACGCTGTTTTATATCTTAGTCTGGCGATAATTAGACCATTTCTTAACAGGCAGAAGGATCTAATGAGAGATATCATCTGACTGCTTCGTTTCACAGTCTCCCCTAAGCTGATAAAAATCGTATGGAGATAGCAAGAATACACACAAAATGAATGGGTTATTTCAAGTCCTTGCTCTTTTCACAATCCAGTTATTATTCTGTGTTGCGTGGCGAGGGAAGGAAATAAAGTCTGTTTTAATATCAGCACCAGAGAGAGGTTTGTATCTCCATCACTACGTGGCGTCTTAGCTTCGTTTATTCTTGTTAACCTCCAGACGATTCTATTAAGACTTACAAAAGCTCCTGTGCATTGGATGGGTTAATGGATGCTGTATGTAACCCCTACAGTTCAAGAACCCCCTCCCCCCCAAGCTTCACACAGTCGTTTAGGATTAGCAAGCACATCAGTCTTCCTTTTCCCTCCCTCAAAGCATCATTTCTTTCTCTACTCTCTTTCAGCATCATCAGTCCCTCTCTTCTCTCTTTCAGCATCATCAGTTCCTCCCTTCTACCCTTTCAGCATCATCAATTCCTCTCTCCTCTCTTTCAGCATCATCAGCTCCTCTCTTCTCTCTTTCAGCATCATCAGACCCTCTTACCTTCCTCTCCCATCATCATCATCATCAGTTCCTCTCTTACTTCTCTCTTCCATCAACAGTCCTAACCCCCCCCCCCTCCGTCTCATCCACTTCTTTACCCAGGAGATAAGCCTAATGAAGAGGATACAAATGGTTCCCTATCACCCACCAACTGGAAAGACTTGCGGGGGTGTGGAGGGAGAACTGACGGTAGTAGGAATGTACGGGGAGGGGAGAGAGAAGGAAGGGTATGAAGGGATGAGGGCGGTTGAGAGGGAGGGGAATGAAAGGGTGGGAGGAATAGAAATCAAAGGGAGGGACGGGGAATGAATAAGCGAGAGGGCGATGAATGACAATGTGATGATAATGAGAAGATTGACAGTGGTTGAAGATGAGAGAGAGAGAGAGAGAGAGAGAGAGAGAGAGAGAGGATGAAGTGAAGAGGACGGGGGGAAGAAACTAGGGTGGGAGAAGAGGAATGGATGTGAGTGGGATGGTGGGGTGAGAACTCAGCTTCTCTTAATTTAACACTTCATATTGAACCTCTCCAGTTTCCTTCATCTTCTTTGGTGTCATATCTATCTCTCTCTCCTGATTCTGTCATTCATCCCCTCCTTCCCTTTCTAGGCTTCCCCTGCTCTCCATTCATGCCCTCCTGTCTTCCCTTAACTCCGTACGTCTTTCAATTCAACCTCCAACTCCAGTTTCTACTCCCTCACTTTCACTCCATCTCACCCTGTCATTTTCTTCTCTCCGTCTCGTTCCATTTCAGTGCTCTTCCCTACATTTCCCTTCCAGGCTTCTTCCTCTTCCACCCACGACCACCTTCCACTGTAAACCACCTGTATCTCTCCAACCCTTCACTCTTCGCGCACCAATCACACCCTTTACTCCATCAACTCCCACATCTTCTCCTACAAATTCCAAACTCTTTCCATTCCTTTTTATCAGTTCTTTCTTCAGACAGGTCAATTGTTTCTTGTTTCTCGTCAATTCTTAGCTTAATACCACCTTCATATATTAATGCCACCTTCAGCCACTCATCTCACTGAACATTACTTCTGAAATCGTCATTCTCATTTCCCCACTTCACTATTATCCCGTTTACAGTCTCCTCCACCCCTGATCCCACCCATATATCCCCCCCCCCCTCCACGATATCAGGTTCTCTTGCACTCCAGTCAACTATTCTTCACTTATCATTTTCTTTTCTCTCCCTTTCAGCGTCCCGACTCTCTTCAGGTCTGTCGTTCTACACCCTTCATCGGTCCCGCCTCAGACCCTTTCATCTCCCCCTCTTCGGCACCTACATCCATCATCCATCCCATGATCTGAAGACTATCCATCCATCCTTCAAGACCTTCTCCATCTTTGGTTCTCTCTTCAACTGCTAAATCTGCCACTCCTTTAAAGTTCCTATCTCTCCGTCAACAACTGTTCCCCTCACCACTTGCGTTCTCCCACTTCTCCACCCAACCATCCATTTCAAAATCACACTCAATCCAGTCAACTTACCTGGCCATCCGTCTCACCCAACCCACCCACTTCTCCACCCACCCCAACCCCACTCACTCAAACCCAACCCACCCACCCACCAAGATCTTCATCCTCCACACCCCAACCAAATCACATATGCTTCCACTCAACTCATCCATTTATCCACCAAATCCTGCTCAGTCCACCCAACCATCCACTTATCCATCCAATCACCCACTTCTCGAAATACCCAAACCCATCCACATTCACCCAACCACCCTCTATTCCGCCTAACACAAGCCACCCCAAACACCTACCCACACCCAAACTACAGTGCCATCTACTTCTCCATCCACCTCAGCCTCACCTAACCCACCCACTTCATCCACCTCAGCCTCACCTAACCCACCCACTTCATCCACCTCAGCCTCACCTAACCCACCCACTTCATCCACCTCAGCCTCACCTAACCCATCCACTTCATCCACCTCAGCCTCACCTAACCCACCCACTTCACCTCAGCCTTACCTAACCCACCCATTTCATCCACCTCAGCCTCACCTAACCCACCCACTTCATCCACCCCACCACCACCAACACCTCCTCTCACCACCCCGTTATTGACCTCCCCAGAACCAGTCCCGGTTCGGCCACTGCTCTTCATTAAAGCCGTTCCACTATTAACCCTATGGGGGGGAAGGGAGGGGGAGCATTCACATCCCCCCCCCCTCTCTCTCTCTCTTTAACATCAACAAACAACAATTACCACCTTCCCTCAATTACAGCAAAATTTCAGACAACCTCTCCAGCATCAAAGCCTCAGACTCATACAGGAAATAACTGGGGGTAACACTAAGGCCACTAGTTTTTCTGCCCATTGAAGGGAAAGTCAACGGTTTAGATTATTACTACACTTAGACCTGATTACATGAACACTATTACTGACAAGATTTCCTCACCTATTCGCAACAAGACCAAAAATCTTCAAGTCGTGCTCAGTATTTGACAGTCCCACCTCTCTCTCTCTCTCTCTCTCTCTCTCTCTCTTACTATTCTCCCTGGAGGAAATTTGTCGTAGTGCAGGGGTCATACAAGTCTCTATGACCCCCTTCCCCCCGAGTTAGAAAGTTCTCTCCTAGACCGAGTGGAAAATTTTGAAGTACACAAAAATCAAAATAAGAGGCATCATCAAACTAAACATATTGAACAGAGATGAACATAAGCAAGAACTCACGACGAAAAATCCTGACTCTTGAAAATGAGCGAACTGAACAAAAAACAAATAATAATAATAAAGGCATCAAACAAAGAATTTCCAATGTCAATACTGTTCTTCACAGTTTTAGTATAAATGCAGGAAGGTAGAGGCGTGTATATATGAATTTATGTATTCATGCATGCGAACGCGTATATACCCATCTATCCATCTGTATCTATCTATCTATCTATCTAACTATTTAAATATCTATCTATTTATCTATCTATCTATGGCTTCAGGCTTTCGATGATAACTTTATCAAATCTGTTGGCAATCATTCTGGCCAAAATCTGAATCAAAGACCATGGCTTGTTATGCTTACCCTCTTGAGATTAAAATGTAAAGTTTTAAAATTAGAAACTGGGAGGGAAAATGGAAAATGGATAGGAGAGAGAGAGAGAGAGAGAGGGGGGGGGGCTGGATATGATCAGAGAGTCAATCGAGGAAAAGCAATATAATCAGTGGACGCCTCAGGGACACGACTGATGCATGGGGGGAGGGGAGGATGGGGGAAGACAGGGAAAGCAGGAAGAGGGAGAAGATAATAAGAAAGTGATAGGGGAAGAGGAGGGGGAAAGACCTGAGAAGGGGAGTGGGAAGGAATTGGGAAGGGGAGGGGGAAGGACCTGGGAAGGGGAGGGGGAAGGAATTGGGAAGGGGAGGGGGAAGGAATTGGGAAGGGGGAGGAGGACAGACTGCTTACACTCACACATTCATCTCTCTCCATATGCCACTCTTAAATGGCCACAATCCCAGCCATCACCGTGCTCCTCCGGTCCTTGACTCTATCATTTTTTTATGCCAACTTTACCTACGGGTATTTTAAGTATTTTACGATAGCCTCTCTTTGCGTCAACCTTCCCCCCCCCCTCCTTGTTGTTTTACTACCATTATTAATAAAGAAATCATATGCTGCTGCTGATACTATGACTTTCTTCGCTTCAGCTTTTTTTCCCTTGCAGTACTATTGGCATTATCTTTGAAGCCAAGTTTATACGTTACCACCAATCCTATTATAATCTACCAGCGAGCCAGCATTTTTTGTTCTAATATATTACCATCAGCTTCTGCAACTTTCTTTGCATAAACAATTTTCTGCCAGTATACATACCTAATCAACCTTTTTTTTCTCTCTCTCTCTCTCTACTCTAAATCGGCATGACTTTTTTTTTTTTTTTTTTTTTTTTTTTTTTTTTAGGGGGGCTCACCGTCATTCAACTTTTTGTTACTACATTATTGATTTTAACCAGTTTTACATCAGCTTCAACTACTTTTTTTTTAATCTGTTTCTCCTCAGCCACTTTTACCTTCCTTACTGTGTATTATGTCCCATCTTTGTGTGTGTGTGTGTGTGTGTGTGTGTGTGTGTGTGTGTGTGTGTGTGTGTGTGTGTGTGTTTCGTTCTGTTCATTTTCCCCTTCCTAAAAAAAAAGTCTGCATCTTCAACCTATTTTTCCCTCGTTGCTCTTCATCAGCAGGCACCATTTCTTTCTTTGACCTCCTCTCCTCCCTTTAAAATCATCTGTAAAGGTCTTTTACAATTCTGCCTTAGCTTCATCTTTTTCTATCGTGGTCTGAGTTTTTATTCAGTAACTGCATTTTATTATTATTATTATTTTTTTTCTTTTTTGCGTTTTTGAGCTTAGTCTTTCCTCTTCAACTCATCTTTCTCTCTTCCATCTACCTGACGTGCTCATTTTTACACACATATCCTTCAACCCCTCCCCTGTATTCAGTTATTGCAGTTGTTGTTGTTACCTTGGTTTTGGTCCAGAGTTTCACAGCCCCTTCATCTTTGCCCCCTCTCCTCTTTTTTTATCTTCTCACCAGACCAAAACTTCCAAAAAAATTATGGATTCAGTAACCAAGAAAAAAAAGTACTCTTAGAATGATCAGTTTTAGACAATAAATAAAAAAAAGAGACGTGGCAATTCTCCCTTCCTCATTTTAAATTACATCTTGTCTCCTGGTTGCTGGGACGCGATCGTGAGTGTACATTTCTACCCTCAACATTTTCATTATACCCAACGACAGTCTGGGCACGATCGTCAAGGCACAACTTACTAAATTTCAATCTTCGTATTTTTCTAGTCTCTCGGTAGCCACGGCAGAACCAGCTAATGAGCACCTAGACTTAAGTAATTTTTTTCTGAAGCCATGATGGCCGGTGCACGAACAGACATGAGGCACAGCTGCGTCTTTCAGTGGACAGAAGCGTATAATTTGCGCTTCAGAGGAGGCCAAACTGCTCCTCATCATCCCTTTCCCTCTTGATCCTGCTATCACGGGCACATGGGCGTCCCTGATTCACCTTTTGCCATTTACAGCAACCTTTAATCTTCTTACCACAATCACCCCGGCGCCTCCATCCTCCTATTCCCGTCATTAAAGTCTCATCCCTCCCTATCTTCACGTTCCCCCCCACTATCACCGCTCATTCTTACCATCATCATCATCCCTCTGCCCCAACAATCCAACATCTTTCACTCCACCAAGCCCAATCAGGGGAGCCTTTTGGTGCTATTCTTACGCCCGGTTTCGGATCCCGTTCATTAAAGTTTCGTTCCTTCCCACCTCCACTTTTCACCAACCTCTTTCATACCTCCACCATCATCCCTCTCCACCTTAACAATTTCACTCCATCTCCAATCAAAGTAGCTTAGTGGTACTGTTTTACATTCAGTGCTACATTCTTGACAGTAAAGTTTCATCCCATCGTATCCTTATATATCCTTCCCTTCCTATCTCTAACTCCGTTCCTCTCCATCTCAATGCCACACACCCTTCAATCAAAGAAGTCCCATTATATCATCTTGTTGGTGGTATTTTTACGCTTGGTGCAGAGATTCCCGTTATTAAAGTTTCATTCTTCAATATCTTCAGGCTAGCTTCGTCTCTCTCTCTCTCTCTCTCTCCTACCTCCATCATCCTCATCATCATCACTCTCCCTATCTACCTTAACAATCCAAAACCCTTCAATCCTCTGAGACCACTTAATGTATCTTTTTGGGTCTATTTTTTTTTTTGCCAGTCATTAGTGTCATAACGCACTATCCTCAAACTATCTTCGTTTGTCCCTCTTTTCGTACCTCAGACATTCTCCTCCTCCTCGTCTCAACAAGTCAACGCCTATCATTCCAGGTACAGTCGAAGAAGCTTTTTGATGCTATTTTTACGCCCCGGTATCTTGTGGTTGTTCGAAGGGCTTTTCAACTCACTATCAGCTTGGCTATCTACCTCTTCCATCCTGCCTGATCCTACACACTCCTTTAGCTCGGGTTGGGGCGAAGGTGGTTATAGATACTGAAGGATAATAAAGGGGCGATGAAGGATATAAGATGTGGGAGATACGTCGGGGGGGTTGGATGGTGCTCCAGAGGCCTTTGATGCTATATTGAATCCACTCTTAACGTCTCGGAATCGTGGAAAATGAAGGACCTCTGTTGCTTTTGTGTTTGTTCTCAATGTGTGGAGATTTTTTCCTGTGTGTGTGTGTGTGTGTGTGTGTGTGTGTGTGTGTGTGTGTGTGTGTGTGTGTGTGTGTGTGTGTGTGTGTGTGTGTGTGTGTGTGTGTGTGTGTGTGTGTGTGTGTGTGTGTGTGTGTGTGTGTGTGTGTGTGTGTGTGTGTGTGTGTGTGTGTGTGTGTGTGTGTGTGTGTGCGTGCGCGCGCGCGAGCTGTTTTATGTGGGTAGGCTGGCGCAGGCGTTGTTTTGTGTAAGTTGGTGTTCGCATGTGCATTCGTATGTGTATGAGTGTATTTGATTCCGCTATGTATGTTTATAAGTAAGAATGCCTGTGAACTAATATACTTGCATTTGTGTACTTTTGTGTATAAGCTTAATGTGCTTGTGCGTGTTTTGTGTGCGGGCTTTAAGAGAGTGATTATGTACGCACACAGATTCATGCTTGCGTGTTCACGTGTGCTCCTGCATGTGTGAGAAGGCCCAAGATGTAACATTCTCAGTGTGTGTGTGTGTGTGTGTGTGTGTGTGTGTGTGTGTGTGTGTGTGTGTGTGTGTGTGTGTGTGTGTGTGTGTGTGTGTGTGTGTGTGTGTGTGTGTGTGTGTGTGTGTGTGTGTGTGTGTGTGTGTGTGTGTGTGTGTGTGTGTGTGTGTGTGTGTGTGTGTGTGTGTGTGTGTGTGTGTGTGTGTGTGTGTGTGTGTGTGTGTGTGTGTGTGTGTGTGTGTGTGTGTGTGTGTGTGTGTGTGTGTGTGTGTGTGTGTGTGTGTGTGTGTGTGTGTGTGTGTGTGTGTGTGTGTGTGTGTGTGTGTGTGTGTGTGTGTGTGTGTGTGTGTGTGTGTGTGTGTGTGTGTGTGTGTGTGTGTGTGTGTGTGTGTGTGTGTGTGTGTGTGTGTGTGTGTGTGTGTGTGTGTGTGTGTGTGTGTGTGTGAAGCTATGTCCCTCCTCCCTCAATCGGCCTCCCCAGCGTGGATGACATTAGCCCAGATGAGGGTGTAGGTGAGGCAGAGGGTGGCTGTTGCTCGCCTTAACTGCAGTAACAAGCGGCCGCCCTCAGGTTATTACAGGGACATCTGGCTCAAGGTGTCATCCCGCCATCCCGCTCTCTAACTTGCTCGGATTGTATATATCTCATGTCGTAACGACAGACGTGACCAAGTGTAGGAGTGTCAAAATCTGGACAATGATTTTCAAAATTATTAATAATAATATAAAAGTGAGTTACAAGAAACTAACAAACAAAAATTAAGCTCTGTAGCTTGGGGTACCTTGGATCAATGTGAGCGGCTTTGGGCGAGAAAAAGGTGAGGAAATGCAATGGAAAAATCCAGTCGTCTAAAGCTAAACTGTAATGCCAAAAGAAATTAGCAAGTCTATAACTAAGTATGGTTGCTCCTTAAGAATACACAATGTTCTCAAGCCTCGATATGGCAAGTAATGATAAGCAAAGCGTCTATGTCGTACATGGGGCTTACTATATTATTACCGTACTATATCTGACTTAAGTGAATCATACCAGTGAACTAGAAGAGACAGTTCCTATCTAACTGCCTCATCGCACTCTTCTGGCTGTAGATGTTGGCAAGGGAACTGGTTACTGTGGTATTAGTAGAAAGTTAATTACATAAAGTAGCACTAAATAATTCGGAATTAATAAGTCAGCCTCCTCCCTCTAGTAAGTCCTCCAAAACAGCTGAACTTCATACCAAAAATGTTACCACGAAGTAAATACCAAAGCCCATAAATTAATATCACCTTACTTTAGGAATTAAAAGTAATAACTATGGTATTATACCCGTTTACCTACCTAACTGTATACAGGTATAAGAAGCATCCCATACGGTTTGCAAGGATTCAGGAATGGCCAATAAGCGGGTTAAGAAACAGAGAAACAGAAACTATAAGAATTAAAAAAAAAAAAAAACAGGGTGTGAAACTATTACAGTATTCAGCCAGTGTGACCTATTAGACAGGCCCTCAATCGCCTCCCGCCAGACACCAGCCTCAAGTAATCAAAACTAAATCGTATGCCACAGGTAAATAACATTCCCGTGAGTTCTATAGGCAGTCGAAATAGCCTTAGTATTGATTCCTAGAATACAATCGAGTTATTTCGAGCATATGTCATCTCAAAATAATCAAGGACCTCATGGAAATACTCAAGGCAGACTCGTGCTCCATACCCCTGAAATATTTAAAGCAAAGCGAAGAATGCATTACACCTTTGCCAGGTTGACATTACAACCTGGCGAGGGTATATACGGAAAACAATAAGCCTGTAAATATATGTCGTGTGTGTGTGTGTGTGTGTGTGTGTGTGTGTGTGTGTGTGTGTGTGTGTGTGTGTGTGTGTGTGTGTGTGTGTGTGTGTGTGTGTGTGTGTGTGTGTGTGTGTGTGTGTGTGTGTGTGTGTGTGTGTGTGTGTGTGTGTGTGTGTGTGTGTGTGTGTGTGTGTGTGTGTGAGAGAGAGAGAGAGAGAGACAGACAGACAGAGAGACAGAGACAGACAGACAGACAGACAGACAGAGAATACTCTTCCGTGTCATGAATGTGAATAAACAGACAGAAGAATGGAATTATGAAAACCAAAACATTTCAGCACATATCCGGCGAGTAATTCCACAGGTAGAGATGTAAAAAGCGTCAGGTGATAAGTATAATTAAGGCGACGGGAGCGGTGACGAGGCATCTACGTGGCTCCCCTCATGATGTGGGGGAGGTGGAGGGGAGAGAGGGAAGAGGAGGGGGAGAGGACGGGTAGGGACAGCGCCATAGGTGGGTGGTGAAGCAAGAAGGGGTTAGTGCTTACATTATGATATTTAATTTTTAATGGGTGCTCCAGCTATGAGGGACGGGACAGCGTTATCAATTTTAAGACGAAAAGAGCATCACTTGGTTTTAATGGTATTTTACGACACAAGAAGGCAGGAGGTAAGGAAATAAATGAGAGTAAGGTGTGTGTGCTACCAGAAAAATGTGTGCCTCTGAGGGAAAGCGGGAGGGGGGAAATGATGGTGAGGAGGGGGGAAGGGGGGAAAATGATGGTGAGGAGGGGGAAGGGGGGAAATGATGGTGAGGAGGGGGAATGATGGGGGAAAAGGAAAGGGGATGATGGATGGGGGGAGGGAAGAGTGATACGGGGAGGAAAGGAAGGTTTACTAAAGAACGTAAAGGATTAGTGTTGGGTTCTGTCATCAGCGGTAAGGGATGGGGTTGTGATAAGGGTGTGGGCAGGGGTGTAACTGGGTAGCTTGGGGTTCGAGGGGTGGTGGTGGCTTGGAGTGTAGTGAGGGTGTGGTGGGGTGAGGAGTGAAAAACTGGGGCAGGTGGTCGCAGAGTTAGGTGAAATTGTGATAGGTGGCATTGTGGTGAGGTTGAGGTGAAAGGGTAGCTGTGATTATGTTGGCGTGTGGAAGTCAGTGGATAAGGGGTACGACAGGTTCTGGTGCGTCGTGTTGTCAATGATACACAACATAACTGTGACTTGTTTAGATAACTGAATTCTGACGATCTGTGATAACCTGAGTTCCACGTACTCATAACTCGGGACAATTCAACCTGTGAAAAGAGCTGATAACGAGTAATGAATTAAGATGTGATGGTGTGATATGCAAACCTGTGGTGGCAAACCGGACTTCATACAAGGAACCATAACTTATCTTACGGCTGTTATGAAGTGGCCAGTAAGACAGCCAAACGTTCCTAGCAATGATTCTGGTATGGATACTGGTAACGCCTACAGTATGACTAAGCCTTATTTTATTCTCGTTACCGCTAGATGACTTTATTCACCTTAAGAGAGATCCACGTAGTATACAGGTCAAATATATATGTAGACTAAGATAAGAATCTCAGTGCCGAAACTATCACTGTATTCTGTTGAGGCAAAGTTTCTCAAAATACCTATACTTCCACAGGCTACCCACACCCAACCACCCCCTACAATTACCACACTTTCCCTCCTCCTACACGCCTGCCGATCGAGTAGATGTGAACGAAAGGCTAATCTCGCAAGTTAATGTCCACACGTGGCCAATATGGGTGATCGATGCCCCCCTATGAGGAACCCCCGGGGAGGTACAGGACCCAGCCAGCCTCCCCATCAACACCTCCACAATGCCGTTTGATTACCTCCCCGACGCCCTCGCCCGCGCGCCCGCAATCTCCCAATTAATCGGCGATAATAGCGGCCATACGTCATGCTACCTCGCGACCAGGGAGAGGACTGACCGGGGGACAGAGTTTGAGGGGTTCTTACCTTTATGCCCAAGTTTATGCTCTTTCACCTGTCTCTGCCTACTCTCACCTATCTATGTCCTTCTCTCATCTGCCTGTCTGTCTGCCTCCCTTTTCTGCCATTTCGTCTACCCTCCTCTCACCTGTCTGTCTGTCTGCCCATCTCTTACCTGTCTGTCTGTCTGCCCTCTTCTCACCTGTCTGTTTGACCTCCTCTAACCTGTCGGTCTGTCTACCTTCCTCTTCCTTTTTCCGTATGCCTGTCCTCTTACTTGTCTATCTGGCCTCCTCTTATCTGTCACTCTTACCCTTCACCCTCATCAGTCTGTCCTGTCACCCTCACTTGTCACCTTTATCTATTATCCTCGCTTGTCACCCTAACTGTTACCCTCCGTCACATTGTTATCTTCCAAGTGACTCGCCCTCATTTCACCCTCCGTTGCCCTCATCTGTCGTCGTCTTTGTCATCCAAATCCAACCTCACATGTCTCTGTATAGCTTAAGGCGTCTGTAGATAGTCTGCCATCAAAAGAAGTCTCCCATAAACACATGCCTATCCTCTGGTATATTTTTCTCTGTCGCTCAACGTTTCCAGCCTGATAATGTTTTGTATTTTCTTACTACTGTCAGACAATTTTAATTAGCTTAAGAGTCGTCAAGTAGAGTTCGGGTTAATCAAAGTTATATCTAACCCCTCCTTTTCGAAATGTCTCCCGTGAACCTAGTAAAATAGTCTGGTAATGGCAAGGTCGCAATGTGACGTACTCGGGCTGAAAAGGTTACACACCAATTCACCCAAACATCTGTCGCCTTCATTTGTTACTTAAATACCTGCCTGCTCTGCCATCTGTCACCATCTGTTCTTGTCAACCTGCCTGGTCTCACTCCTCTCACCTTTTATCATTACAACTAGCTTTTCTGAAATATTCCAAGTTTAACCAAGGGCTTCTAGCTATCATCTATAGTTAGCTGATGTGGCATTCGTCATTCACCTCTTGCGATGACATATTATTTCATTCCTGCAACTGCCTGGCGATTTTACTCAACTTAGAAAATCCCTCGTGCTAATGAAGCTACGCCAGTCTACACACTCAGTACAGCGGTCTTCTGAGATGCATTTTATCTCCTGGCAGTAGAAAAATATAAAGTGTCTTTCTCGTACTGAAGGGATGATGGATCCTGTTTCTAGCCTCCACTACAAGACGTATCCCCTGATAAAAATTTTCTGGCTGTAGCAAGAAAGAAATCATTTGCCTTCCATTACTTTCACCTGCATATCCACAACACCTGCCACATACTTCAGTCTATCTAAACACCTGACATTCACATCTGCCACTTTCATCTCTACTCTCGCACCGGTAACCTATGCCATCAGATGCCCGTAGCTTCGCAGTCACTCACAGTTGCCCGCATATCCAAACAAGTGTCACCTGCATCTGTCAAGTCCCACATCTCTTGCATATTTTATTCTAACTTCTCATGTTACCTATTTCAAACTACCTACACGCGTGACACTCACATCAGCCGCTTTCGTATCACTACTCTCGTACCTACGTGATCTGACGTCCCTAACTTGCTCCAGTCACTCTCGTCCGCCAGCATACTCAAGTATCCGTCACCCACATCAGTCTAGTCTCAACTAATCTGAGACAAAAGAAACATGAATAACGGTGTTTCGGTATATAGCTGAATGTGAGCGTCTTGGGGTGAAGCTAGAGAGGCGACAGGTACGAAAGTTGACAGGTGGAAGTCATTAGTGCAGGAATATGGCGTGTAGGCATGACAGTCTTATAAGTATATTACGTGTCAGATCCAGTTTATGTAACGGATCTGACAAGACAAGTGTAGGTGACAGGTGTTTGGATATATAAGTGTGAATAACTGGGTGAAGTTGGAGGTATCTGATGGCCTGGGTAATTGGTACAGAAGTGGACGGGTGAAAGTTATTAGGTGTGGGTGTCCGGTGTGTAGGTAGAATAAAATAGGTGTCAAATGTAAAGACAGACTAAGTGATGTAACGGCTGTGGGATGGATGGGCATGAATGACATATGTGTGTGCATACGGGCGCAAGTGATTAGGTGCCAGCCGTTAGTAACATATGAAAGCTGCGATGCGAAAATGCGGGGTGTGTAGGTATAGGCAGACATAAGTTCCCCTGATATTCAACTGTGCCTACTGTATCCAAAGTTATGACCTTCATTTTCCTAACGGACGTAGCATAAAGAGAGAATCACTGGGCAGAGAAATATCAAACCTATCTCACTTTAGAAAGGGTAGCAAGCAGAGAACAAGAAAAAATATAAGACAGGGAATATTAGGCAAACTTGTATTTCTGACCGTAAGTTGAAGTGTAAAGGTAGACTAATTTATGTGACATAAAACACCATAGTCCGTCTTTCTAATCTTCCACCTGTCTTGTTTCATATCAGTCACCCCCACAGTTTCACCCACTCAGTCACACTCACCTGCATATCCAAACACCTGTCATCTTTATCTGCCAAGTCTCTCATCTGTCTCATTAATTTGTCTCCGCTCATATAATGCCACGTACATTTTTTTTATATACCATGCCCGTCACCTTCTTACGTACCCTTCATATCAGTGCGGCAACTCACAAACTAACTTACCATCCATTCTGTGTCGTAACCAAGATTTGTATTCGCATGTTCGAGAATTGAAAGAAATGTAAATTCCTTTGCCCCTACTTCCTCCCGTTACAATAAATCGGAGTTACATGGAAACTGACAGTAAGTTTCTTGTTGCAGGAAGAATGTGAGACATAGCTAAATTCTACAACCTCCTTCCCTTGTATTTCCTGCAAAAACCTATCATGGTCACGAAGGGAAGTTGGTCATGATTACTGATCTCAGCTTCCCCATTACATTTGCATACACACCTGCCCTATTAAAAACACCTGTGGGTATGAGCCTATTTTACAATTACGTATTTTTTTTTTCCATTTTCCTGGTGTAAGTCTAAGAGGAGAAGGAGAGAAGCTGGGTCACCAGAGGAAAAAAAAAAAAAAGATGGAGGGAGGGAGGGAGGGAGGGAGGGAGGGAGGGAGGGAGCGAGCGAGCGAGAGAGAGAGAGAGAGAGAGAGAGAGAGAGAGAGAGAGAGAGAGAGAGAGAAACACGAGGAAAGGAAGAAATATCAAGACCCAAGCCATTCCTCCTCCTCCTCCTCCCTTGTACACCCAAGTTATGTGCATGCTCAGATATGAAAATGCCGCGAGGATCGTTTATTAATTTTTTCCCCCATTTCGTATACACCTGAAAAGGGTCGGGGACGGACGGCAGGGTGCGTGTCTGCATCACATAATTCCCAAGTACAAGACATTTCCGTAACAACAAGTACCACGTTCTACCTTCCTAGTGTCATCTCACTTACCTATATCCTAACCTAACCTAACCTCATCCAGTTCTAAAAGCCTAGTCTTAACTAACCTATTCTTCGCCTCACTTATCCCTAACAACCCAGCCCAGTCTAACCTAACCTAACCGAACCTCACATGACCACACCTAAGCCAGCCTTAACAGCCTATCCTACATCTAATATAACCCAACCTACCCAATCCTGACCTCACCGAACCCTAACGACCCAATTTAACCTAATCTAGTCCCAAAAGGCTAGCAGAACCTACCCTATTTTGATCTGTTTCGCGTAACCCAACCTAACCTAACTGACGTCACCTAACTCTAATAACCTATACCTAGACACTCCTGGAAAAAGTACGTGCCAGGCTTGACGGCACTTTAGCCTTTTTCGTCTGTGCCCTCTCTCTCTCCCTCCCTCTCTCTCTCTCTCTCTTTCTCTCTCTCTCTCTCTTTCTCTCTCTCTCTCTCTCTCTCTCTCTCTCTCTCTCTCTCTCTCTGCGTAACCAGAACCGACGACTATTATTTTACGAGCCAAGACCATTAGATTTTCCCTGCTCGGGTACTTAAAAAACAATCACGACTTACTTTATATATATATGGCAAAACAATAATACACCTATCGCTAATCATCCAGGTAAATTAAATACTGCTTCAACTGTAATTTCTTCTGCGAATACACCTGCTCCGTGAGAAACTAAGAAGTACAGGCAACATATCGGTGTAGGCCAACAACTGCAATGGAATCAATTTAATTCGGTATTGCCAACAAGTCGCTTTCTCCGCGGGAAGTGTAGCGAATGACGGACATGCTAGATTAAGGTTCAGTGTATGATACTTAAATGGAAACTAAATATTTGTAGTGAGAGGAGATAAGAAAACAGAGATAAGAGAATAGAGGAGAGAGAGAGAGAGAGAGAGAGAGAGAGAGAGAGAGAGAGAATTTACTTTCGTTTATCCCGGTTCATAAGTTCACCAAGTGGATGGCCTGAAAAAATTAAACACTGGAGCTTTAAAATCTTATTATCACTTGCAAGGCGTTTTTCCCCTCGCTGGCCTGAGTTAAATTGCTGTTCTCTGTTCATCGTCCTGTTCTGGGAGACGTTAAGTGGCGGAGTGTAAGTGGTGGGGGTTAAGTGGTGGGGGTGTACAGTCTTTCCCCCAAACCCCCTCCAATCCCCCACCTAATGGCCCCCCAGTGTTTTCTTTCCTTCCTTTCCCTTCCCCTTTCCCTCTCCCCTTCACTTGCTCCCATCTCCACCTACGCACTTCATTCGTTCGTAGCCTCCAAAAATGTATAGTAACTACCGATCGCAAATGTCCATTAACCTCTCCATACAGCGTCTCAACAGAGCTTCATACCGTAAATGTGAAACTCTTGTCTGTCCTCCACAGTCTGTCTCCCGGCACAATTGGATGAGTGGTGGGAAGCATAAATGCAAATAGTCTGAGGAGGTCTGACCATACGGGGCGAATGGAGAGTGAAAAATTGACTGCGAGAGTTTAGGAGGGTGGGATGCTGGAAGAAAAAAGAGAGGCAGACCAAGACCAAGATGAAGGATATGCAGACCGGCAAGGACTGGCAAGCCACGAAAATGGAAATGAATACCAAGACTGAGGTGGAGGGACAAAATGGGAGAGTGGGAAGGATGCAGTTTCGCGGAAGCTGTCTCTGAATAAAGACTAAATACTGAGCAGTCCTGGAGAGCCTTCGTCGAGGCCACCGCTTGCAGGATACGGCACCAAGCAAAGGACTGACAGGATGAGCTGGTGAGATGGAACAGAAAAGGTGGCAAGGTAAAAGTGAGGCAGTGTAGGACCAAGGCACTAAAGATTAATGCTACAGATACTAGGGTAAGAGTAAGACATTGTAACAGTGTGATAAGAGGGAGGACTGTAAAGTGAGACAACGTACGTATACGAGGATATATATATATATATGTATATATATATATATATATATATATATATATATATATATATATTATAGAGAGAGAGAGAGAGAGAGAGAGAGAGAGAGAGAGAGAGAGACAGGCGTAATATAGTCCTATCTCCTGCATAATTTCTCCTCTCTCTCTCTCTCTCCTCCACTCTCTCCTCCTCGCAGTTTTATCTCCCTTTTTTATTTCTCACCCATTCTATTCTTGTCTCTGCCTTTCTCTCCCACTTTTCTCTTCCTATCTCTCTCCCTTCCATTACCTCTCCAACTCTCACCCTGACGACCAGCTGCAAAGAAAATTTCACTTTGCCATCTGAACTGGCTAAAGAACAACAGGACCTCGAGTCATAGATAAACATACCCATTTAAGTAAACAGGATGCTTTGGTAAAAATGATGAGGTGTGTCCCCTCCCAAAACCCTGTTCTCGAAAGTGTACTCCCTCATTCTCTCCCCTACACCCGCTGAGAACGAGAAAAACAAGAATCTATTTCATCCCCTCCCTCGCCTCCTTCTCCCGTGGTCCTTTTTTGCATGGCGGGATATGAGAGGTACTTTTGGCTAATGTGAAGATATCAACATTAGTGCTGCACCTTGTGGAGATCTTGAGGAACATGCTAACAGACATATATCACAAGGAAGGGGAAAAGCAAGCTGACCACACACGAGGGCAGTTCTTAATTGGAAATCTGATGAAGGCAGAGTGAAGGTAAAGCAAAGAGGAAAGGAATTAGGAGAGGATACCAAAGTTCAAGCGCTTCGAGACGTCCGTGGCTTACAGTACTGGAGAGAAATTAGGACCACCCACCCACACCCACCCACACACCCCACATACACATCACACACAAGGGTGCATACAAAGGTCAGATTATCTCTTTCTTGTCTGACGTCACGGGTCATAACGCAGCAGACAAGAGGATGCATAAAGGCCCTGTCGAAAATTTCTGACGAAGGATCTCATCTTCTCAAGTACAAAGCCTTTTCCCGTTACGTCGTGAAAAGGTCTACCCGAAAAAAAAAATCCAACACCAAACACTTCAAAAGACTATACTACAAGAAGGCCTGAGAAAATAGACAATAAAATATATGGTCTTGCCGTCATCATCACCATTACCATCATCATCATTATCATCCCGACCTCTTTTCCACCTAAGGATGGGGTGAGGTAGGGTTCAAACAGCGAGGAAAAAATGCTAAAGGGAGATCTAACAAAGAACTGCCCAAATTAATGTGCCAGGTCTCACTCACCGGCCATTCAATCCTCTGGAATTCTGAGTCATCCTCACAAGCACACCTTTCCATATACAAACGCGCTTCGTAATTACCTACCATCTTAAGTCAGTCCAACGATATCAACGGGAAAAACAAAAGCACCAGACCCTTTCCATACCATCCTCTGTGCAATAGATTTCTAACCAGATCGATCCAATGTTAGTTTTCTAGACTAGCCAACCTTCACACATCGCCTTCTAACACACTCAGTTACCATACCTATCAACCTTCTTCTTGGCCTTTATCCACCTTCTTCTTGACTTATAGCCCCACATTTATCCATCTTCTTCTTGGCCTATATCTATCCACCTTATTCTTGGCCTACCAGCCTCCGCATACCTTCGGATTCCCTCAGATACACCCTAATAAAAATATTCCCCTTTAAATTAACTAACAAACGGCCAAAAATCTACACCATCACCACAGCTTAAATGCTAGGACCACCTTGCCTAGCCGCGGGCTCCTACGCTAATCGTGTGATGACAGGATTGGATGATGGATGGATGGATGGAAAAACTAAGGAGAAAAACGAAGTGGATGCCTTATTAAGCTGATATATAAAGACATCCTTTTTCACAGACAAATGTTTAAACGTCCACCATTACAGAAACTATAATCAGTAAAAATCAAGTTCCAAATTTACAAAACAAATCCCAGAAAGTCAGCCCAGAAATTAACATCAATAAATATCAAGAAGAGTAAACAAACCAGAAAACAACAAATTAAACGCATGTCCATCAGCTTACGAACCCAACAAACTACCTGATAAAAAAAATAATAAAAATAAACTTGCCGTACCTCAGGTAATCTGGTAAAAGCCCCTATTGGGATCACTCACTTATAAACAAGACTGACGTAAGCTGCTGTCAATGATACCAACCAGTCTTAAACCCATTAAATCCGCCTCGGGGCAGATCATGTTATATAAGGCAAATGAGCTGTTGCGCCAAGTGAGGTGGTTTGTACGCTGATTTGCCGAGGTCAGAGGTCGGAGGCAATCAGACTCTGGGAACGGAGGAGAAGCTACACTAATGACTAGAAAAAATGAAGAGGCATTAAGCGACGACACTTGTGATGAGGGTCTGTGGAGAGTTACCATACTGATGATGGCTAACACGGAAGCACGCCTTGTGTTTGGTGTGCAGAACGTAAGGTGAACACCGAATGCTTGAAGTATTGTAGAAGGACTGCTGGATGAGGAAATATTAGTGAAAAGATGGCTTTCACTGGATGAACTTTTAAAGGTGGTGGTAAAATGGATACGAGAAAGACTGGAGAGAAAAAAAAAAGTGATCTATAATCCGAAAGATGAGAGATGAGATCTCTGAACGTCATGATAAGATGGAGCACCCTAATGAGTAGCATACCTCGCCAGAGAAAAAAGGTGGATGAGGCAGTCGAATATCTGGAGCTAATTATGATAGTGATGATGGATGATACGATGAAAGGTTTCATGATGCACCAAAATCATACAGACTTCTGGCTTAATTCCATAAGCACCCTGTTGGCAACTTTTGCCACTTTTTATTACTTGTTTCTGTATTCTACCCAACCCACTATCATGAACTATGATCACAGACATATTTGCACACAACACTTCTGACCTATCCACTCAGGCTTATAGTTTTTTTTCCGGCTAGATGTCCCAAGCAAAAGCATGACAAGTATTCTCCGCCTTTCTTATTCATAACTTGTCAACTACTGAATGGCCTCCCCTAGCCTGTCTTTCAACCAGCCTACGATCGCTAGGCATTCAAAGACAATGCTTCCAGGCTATCTGAATGGACGGATCCTGATTTAATCTTTGTTCTGTTTTGTTTAGTACAAAAATTTTCAGACTCTCAACACGGCTGACCTCTTCTAGCATAAAAAAAAAAAAAAAGTAATACTCCAGCTAGTTTACGTACGACTCAAAAAATAGCAAATAAATTTAAGTTCACCAGCGTACAGCATTTCCCCCTCAGCCTTCAGCCCATAAATCTGTTGCCACAATCCTACCACGCCAGCAAGAAGTTAGAGAAGCGCAGCAAATTCAAAGGGAAAGGATTTTCTCCCCAATTTCACGAGCATAAATACCGTCGAGTGGATGGGAGGATGCGGCCCAAAACACGACAGTCAATGGGTCCAGGAACGAGGAGGCCGAGGACAGACAAAGGTGGAGGTGGGGTGTACTTGTCAGACCCACCGCATCAACTCAAGGGGAGGGGGGTGGGCTGAAAGAAAGGAGGGAGAAAAAAAAATGACGAGGCATGGAAGAAAGGAGTGGAAAGAAAGGACCATTAAGAACGCGCGGAAAAAGATGGGCGTGGAAGAAACGGTGGGAAAAGGGAGTTTGGAAGGAAAGGAATGGAAAAAGAGCATCGAAAGAAAGGAGGAAAAAGAGAGCATCGAAGAAAGGAGGGGAGGGGAAAGAGAGCATCGAAGAAAGGAGGGGGGGGGGAAAGAGAGCATCGAAGAAAGGAGGGGGGGAGGGCAAGAGAGCAACGAAAGAAAGGAAGAAAGGAGGGTGAAAAGGGGGACGTCGACGAAAGGAGGGGAGAAAAGGATGGAGTCGATGAAGGGAGGCGAAAAGAGGGGGGGTGCATCGATAAAGGAACTAGAGCTGAAGAAAGGAAAGAAGCCTCGAATAACAAAAGAAAAATACGAAAAAGAAAACAACCATAAAACATAACCGCAAGCAGAAGACAGACAGAGAAAGCTGCGAGGTGTACCGTACAGGCAAACAAAGAAGTATTGCAGCACACCTGAAGCACAGCAACCTGAGGCACTGGCCGATGGGTATTGGAAACTGAACGACGATTTTTCCCCACGCTGATAAACTTGCACTCTTAAGGACTCTATATAAGGCTTGGTGACGTCTTCTGGTCCGTATTGTATTATATGTGTATTAAGAGGATTATCGATAAATCTTGAGACTTCATGAGCTACTGTATACAGATTTCGGATATCATCGTACTCTACCAGGGCGATACTTTTTTTTTTCTTTTTTTTTCTTTTTTTTTTTTTGGTAGCTGCCAGACCTCGGGCGCCTTTGTAACAGGAAAGATGCTCTTGGGAAAAAAAAATAAAATAAAAAAGGGGGGGAGGGAGAGGAAGACTTCAAAGAAAACAGCAAAGCAAAACTGAGCTTATACGAAAAAAAAAAAATCATTGGAAAGAGCTTTGGAGGAAAAAAAAAAAAAAAAGGGACTAGGAAAATGAAAATTTAATACTAATGAAAACAAATGACGTTTAAGGGAAGAGAAAATCTGACGTTACGGGGAAGAGAAAATCTGAAAGAAGACAGGAGGAATAATGAAAAAGTAGAGGAAAGAAGGACCTGGAAAAGAAATGGGAGGGTATTGCAGAAGACAAAGGGATACGGAAGACTGGAAGAAACTAAGGGGAAAAGTGATTTGGAAAAATAAAGCATGAAGGAAAAAGGTTTTTGCCAAAGGAAATGAAAAAAGACGGCTAGCAAAAGGGGCTGCAAAAAATGAATGAAAAGTTATCTCAATGGAAATAGATCGTCAAAGAAAAAGACAAGAGAAAGGTGTAATGAAATAATGAAGGAAGAGAAAAAGTTGCAGTTTATAGATAACTAATAATTTGACAGCAACAAAAAACGATTAAGGTGGGAAAGCAGAGTAGGCGGAACGGGATGGGATGGTGATAATGATCATGGCGAGACAAGCACACCCTGAGAAATGAGTTAATAGTAATTTCTCATAAGTGTGAAAAGCAGAAAAAGGAAACAAGATGAAGTGAATGAAAAAGATTGGGCGGGACGGGCTGAGATAATGGTGCTATAGGGCGGATAGTACGCCTTGTGCAGGGGGATGTTGTATGAATGGACGGCATGAAGATGCTGAGGATTTTAATCCGAGCTTTCTCCAAACAACAGTAAGAAAATAGTAAGCACGCAGCACTTCTCAATCTAGAAGTCGTAGAACGCAATTTAAAAAGGGAGGGGACGGAGAAAAGAAGAGGAAATTTGAGAGAAGGAAATGATGAGCGTGTAATAAGAGGCGGAGAGACAAGGAGGAGTGCAACCCCGTGTCAGAAGCCGTGACCACAAAGACTGCAGCACGCCCAGGTAGTTGAGCCCAATGGTTCCCGCATAATAAGACCCCGCTGGCCGCACCTCATCCACCTGCCGCTAAGAGCCCTATACCTCACTCCCGCCGCACTAAAAGCCGCCATAGCACGACCACAAAAGGGGCCCTCACTCGCTCGCTGCCCCCACCCTACCAGGCCCACTATTCAGAGCAGGGGTCGTGAGGGCTAAGGAGAGATGTAGGTTGACTTCCGGGAGAGAAACCTAGTCGTTTACCTTTCTACCACAGCAACCAGCACTTCCCAGCACCCAGCACCTTACAGTAACAAACAACAAGCTTTACCTCACTTTACACAGCACCCAGCATTTCTCAACATCCACCAATCAGCACCTCCCAGCAGCCAGTACATAGCCTTTACACAGCACCCAGCACCCCTCAACACTCAGCACCTCACAGCAACACACATCGACCAGCACTTTCCATCACCCGCTCACAACCCAGCACCTCACAGCAGCACATAATAAGCAGTACATCGCTTGACACAGAACCAAACAACTCGAGCACCTAAAAACAATGCACAATCACCAGCAATTTAGACGAGGTACTGAATTCCATTACCCAGAACACAGCATCCATTCCATAGCTGTAATACCTCCCACTTAGTACGTCACAGCACCGACCATTTAGCACCCCACAACACCCAGTAATTAACAGCACCCAACAACTAACAGCACCCATCAACTAACAGCACCTACCAACTAGCAGCACCTACCAACTAGCAGCAGCCATCAACAGCACCCACCAACTAGCAGCACCCATCAACAGCACCCACCAACTAGCAGCACCCATCAACAGCACCCACCAACTAGCAGCACCCATCAACAGCACCCACCAACTAGCGGCACCCACCAACTAACAGCACCCACCAATTAACAGCGCCCACCAACTAACAGCACCCAAATACCCAGCATTACTGTACCCTACGATGCTCATATCAATGGTACAAGACAGCAACACCAAGATTAGAGGACGTGCTGTGAGAGCCGAGATGCGGTGTGCTATGACTGCTAAGAACCTCAATTATAACGTCACAATCAGAACGTTCTTAGGTCTTCCCGAACACGGTGTTAAATTGAATCTTCGCCCTGTAAGACATGATGTCACTCTTGGATTTTAATTTTGAGAGCAATTACCACCAGAATATTTCACTCAGATGCGCGAGACTTCTCCCCGACAAAGGGCCAGGAATATCTTGATTAAACAGTCTCATAGAATTATTTTAACTAATAAGAAGTTGTCAAAATCTTTAAAAAAATAACTTAATTGTGAAGTCATAATGAGAGGGTATCCTTCCACAAAGGCTCAAAGATAGCATCAAGGGAGCGGCAGAAGGGCCAGTCTTCCCAGAACGCGCGCCTTTATTACGCCCTTATCATCCTCGTAAAACAAATACGCCTTTTCACTCTCTATTGTTAGCCAGTGCCGGTGTTGGTCAGCCGGGACGCGAGCCACGATCACAACCAAGATTATCGCGAACTTTATACATGAATCTGATAATGCCGGCGTGACTAGGGGGACACACCGCTGCTAACCCTTAAACTTCACCGGCCATCATTAGAAGTCCTACTTTCTTTACCTTAAAAAAAAAAAAAAAAAAAAAAAAAAAAAAAAAAAAAAACAAACCAATCTTTTTTTTTGAGGGGAGGGGGTATTCTATGTCAGCTAATATTACTTCCACACTTCCACCGTGTAAACATGGTAATAACTGTGGTAGCAACAAACCTGGAAACGTAGGCAGAGGCACTAAATATAACTACAACAGTAGCTGTCGCCGCAGTGCTGTTAGTGGATAATGTAGCAACAAACAACGACGGATAAACGTCACATGAGGAAGAAATAAGGAACCGCAGAAACACGAACAGACCGGTTGGGAAAAAATGACGACGGCTGACGTAGATAAATAACGAAAAGAGCGGTGGGTAAAAGAGGAAGAAGACTGACGTAGAAAAATAAAATAACGAAAAGAGTTGTGGGAAAAAATGATGACTGACGTAAAAAAATAACGAAAAGAGCGACAGGGAAAATCTGAAGACGACTGACGTAGAAAAATAAAATATAAAAGGGATTGCAGAAAAAGAGGCTCTGCTATTTATCCTGTATACAATGCGAGCAAGGGACAGGTAGCTCAGTAACACAGGCTGAGTGACACGGGTCCTCCTCAAATCCGACGGCCAGTCAGTCTCACTTCACAAAACCCTCCCGACGAGATAAGCCCGAGCTGGAGTCATGTAACCCGATAGAATAACATCTCGCCCACTCTCATTAGCACCGGGAGGCTCAGATTATGTGACCCTAGTTAAGGATATGCGAGGCTTTCAGGGCTGTAGGGACAACTTCGATAGGCAGTTAAGGCTGTTACCCGTGCTGGTCTTGTTATTATCGCCACCCCTGCGGTCAGCCTCCCCCACCACAAGGCCCTCTCACAAACTGACCCCATTCAGCTCCATGTCGATAACACACAACCAGTACTATCTTAATCTCCGAGGACTAGTAACCCATGGCCTGCCCACTATGGTTCTGAACATTAATCCACTTTACCCTGAGTACGTCTTGCTACTATCAATTTCATAAGGCTTTGGGGAGAGCTCCCATAGTGCAGAGGTTAAGGGTAAATCTAACTTCTCTGGATCTAAACGTCTCTTCTATGCTTCACATAATCATCTTAAGGCAGCAAAGACTGAAGGTAGCAGTGATGGAGTTAAGGGTAGAGCCAAGCCTACGCCCCTGGTAGCATTATATATGATCGACCAACCTCCAGTCGGCTTCAGCAATTTCAAAACCATATAAGCAATACTGATTTTTGCTTTTTAACACTAGGCCACCAAGGCAGCTCGGTGACTGTCAACTTTATCCTTCCTACCCTGACACACAAACACATGGATCTCACCCTTCCATCTGGCTCTGAGTGGCACGTCTTTTCACCCTGTCTCTCGTCTGCCATTATGCTATTCGAGTCGTGCATTCATTAGCCCTGGTACGAAAACTATGGCCCATCCTTCCCACTCCCTTATATGAGTTATCGAGCAGATCTTCCACTTTCGTCAGGTTCCTTATCCAAAAGGCAATTCTGTTACTCGTACTTCCTTACGCAACTTCTCACTCATCTACTTTTCTGACACTTCCATGTTTACGTATTAGTGTTCGTTTACTTCTGCCCTTTACCTATCTGTTCACAGTTACACAGTACATTATATATAAACTGGTCTCTTAAAATTTGTTATAGTTTTCACTAGTAGTCCTGGTGCTAAACATCCGCTTTTCTTTCCTATGTCCACAGATCAATGGACAATTCCTAACATTTCGCCGTCATCTAAATCTTAAAAAGATTATTATGCCCTACTTAGTCTTACCCGTTTTTTTTTTTTTTTTTTTTTCCCCGCCCGATCCACAATTATATAAGTGCTCTTCATCGACCCACATAATCTTTTAACCATAAGGATGATGTAGCGTATGCTCACAAGCTTAACGCCACCAAAGCTTTTGGCAAACCCTTAAGAATTCCCTCATCAAATAAGAGTGAAGTGTAGATGAATTTTAATGTTACTTAAGTTTTTATGGTTACTAAAAAAAAATCAGCTGACAAACCACAGTAACGACCACTTGCACTTTTTGGTTTTGAACTGCCGTCTTTCTGGGGAATTAATGTCAAAGTGAGTTGTAACGTTATCAAAATATGGATAATTTAACAGCTAATAAGAACAATGAAAAAGTTAACATGTAAAGTGGCGTTAGGACCAGAAATCATATTAACCTTAAAATTCCTTCTCTCCGTTGCTACTGTAGGTACGCAGGCCATGTTCTGTGGGATATACCATACCGCCAATTAATCCACTCATTAATTAATCAGTCTCCTTAATTCCACATCTTCACTGCTGTAATAATCCTCATTTTAACTATATAAAAGTAATGTGATTTTCATACACTATGACTCAGGCAGGAATTTTAATCAATCGTTTGTTGATCACGCGACAGATGGAAATTACATTAAATTTTCTTCTCCACAACATGGCTTATGCCCTCAGTACGATGACAATTTCTTCTCACAACCCAGACGATTTTATTCTCCATAGGTAGTACCCCTCCGACGGAAGGGAGTTAATGAGGCAGGTGACAACTATCGCATGGGTCAGGAGGCACAAAATTCTTGTGTGGTACTTTCAAGATTATCGGTGATATGTAGAATCTGACATGGAACAACGATGAGCAATGTGTTCAAATATATCTTGCACCCTAAATTTTCGTTTGGATATTTCTTTGTGATTTGTGGCTCTGACCCTTAAACTATACGTTACTGACGCTAAATTCTTCCTGCCTGGCAGCCGGCTGCCTGCTTATCTGCCTTCCTTTTGTCTACCCATTGCCTGGCTGGCTAACTGGCTGGTCAGCTGCCTGCCTACCTGCATGAGCAGTAAGACAGGAAGCGGTAGGATGCCTTGGCATGGTGGTGGTGGCGGTGTGGCATCCCTCATGTTCCGGGTGACTGGTTGCCCCGCCCGCTGGTCCTGCCCCAGGCCCGTGCTGACCTCTGTACCGACCCAACACTCAGCCCCGCGTCTCCAACAAGGGCCCTCCGTCACGGGGAAATCCGCGGCAGAAAAAGGGAGGTGCCGCGTCAGGGAGTTAAATGTTCCATAATTAGTAATCGTGTAATTTCACAGATACGCAGCGCTAATGAGAATAATACTGAATGTAACTGAGGGAAGAGGGTTAATGATACGAGCTTATGATGATGAAGGTGATGAATGTTTTCATGCTGGACACTTCCGAGAACAGACTAATTCTGGTGATGGTGGGTAAAACTTTTCGTTCGTATATTCAGTAACAATTTCTTCGATTGCACACATGGAGAAACTGTGACGATCAATACAGCACGCAGTGACGCACGTACACACACACACACACACACACACACACACACACACACACACACACACACACACACACACACACACACACACACACACACACAGAACCAGTCCGTCAGGGGCCAGCACCTACAGACAGTGAGCCTCTCCACCAACACTGAGAAGGCAGATCACGACGCAACCCATCCACTCTCCCTCCCACCCTGCCTCGCCTGTCCCGGTCGTGTGATTTGGTCAGTACGGTGAAGCCTCGCAAATTTACCGCTAATAATGTCTCATCCAATTAATTAAGGAACCAAAAGATCAGCAAACGAGATACATATACCTTTCAAACAAGGACTTACCTGAGAGAGAGAGAGAGAGAGAGAGAGAGAGAGTGGGGGGGAGGGCAAGAACCCAGAGAAGTGAGAAACAAATTTCTATTCCTCCATTGAATTAGAGAGAGAGAAAAATGGACACATAAGTACAATCCCCAAACCAACAATTCTTTCAGTAATTTTAAAACAATGAACGAACAAGCATTCCAGGAGGTAAAAAAAAAATAAATAGACAAATACTTTACAATGAATTAAAAGAAAAATGAAAGCACAAATTCCCCAAACCTGCAATTTAGAAATCAGAGAGGTACGAAGACACACCTGTTCTTCTCCAGTAAATCAGGAAAGAAGTAATAGACACACATATAAACATTTCCCAAACCCACACTTATATTAGATAGGTGTTGAGGGAGGGAGAGAACATTTTAGGTGGCAGGAACAAACACCTCTTTCCTCTTCCAATTAAGGTCGCGAGGAAAAAAGTAAGCGAACCTGACATAATTTCTTGCCAAACCCCCACTTACTTCAAGCAAGGTGTTGAGGGACAGAGCACTCCTGGATAGAAAAAGCAACACACGTACACCAGGACATGCCTTAGCCTCACTTTCCCCTCCAGTCAAGTGAAGGAAAAATAACAATGCAGACGTCCGAACACCTCCTCTTTTCCAATAAAATGGATTAATATTAACAAGCGAGATACAACTCCTCTCCAATACCTACAACTACTTAACAACTACAAACAGATGACGTATTATTACACTTCTTCTTGCCATCTCCAGACGACCCTATTCACTTATACTTTTCGAACTGAAGGGGGTATATGTAGCCATGAAAAACCCCTTCAGAGCAAGATGTCGTTTGTAATCAGGACAAAATCGTCTAGCAGGAACACGAATAAAATGGGGAAAAATTACGTCCTAGGAGTGAAGATGTTAACATTCCACTGACATAAAAGATTCACACATTCCAAAGCATCCATTAACCTCACCCTCTACCACAGACGAAAAAAAAAAAGATGTTAAGACGATAATACCCATCCATTTTTTTACGGATACTAAAAGAAATGGAAGATATATACCTTGGCCTTCCACTCACTTCCAATTAGATAATAAGCAAAATCAATGAGAGAGAGAGAGAGAGAGAGAGAGAATGATTTATGCACTTACCAACTACCACCAGGACAGGCACTGAAACGTAACCACTACATCGTCTTTCTCATACCTGCGGAGAGAGAGAGAAATAAAGTTAGTTCACAGCATATGTTATAAAAAATTCGGAATTAATAAAGCAGTAACGATTTAAAAGAGGATATGAAATTAGAGAGAGAGAGAGAGAGATGGGAACAAGACACACACACTTACGCAGAATCCCCCCACACATACAACACCCCACACACACACACAACACCCCCCCCACACACACACACAACACCCCCCCCCACACACACACAACACCCCACACACACACACACAACACCCCCCCACACACACACTCAACACTCCCCCCCACACACACACAACACCCCCTCCCACCCACACACACAATGCCAGGGAGACAGAAAGCGACACAACACCCACGAGACTTGCATTAGCCTCTCGCTCAACCACCCGCCCCCGACAAAAATAAATACAAGGAGTTTCCAGTCGAGTGAAAACGAGACTCACGCAGTCCTCGAGGGAATGCAGTGATCCTCGAAGTCTCAGGCAGTGATCCTCGTCGTCTCAAGTGGTGACTGTTACGGTGGGGGGCTCAAGGTTTGGTGTCGAGGGCCGTCAAGGGAAAAGGAAAGCAGTCTATCCATAAAACTCGTGTCAAGTCAAACGAGGCTCTTCAACTGAACAATACGTGGACTCGAAATACTGATGCACGACAAACACAGACACTTATACAGAAACACACACTTGCACCCTACATAAATTACGCAAGCAAACACATACACAGACACACACCGCCACACACAACTCACAAAGTAGCAGACAAACACAAATACATGCACAAATGAAAAGCCCGTTGATATACACTACAGAAATTACACACACACACACACACACACACACACACACACACACACACACACACACACACAGAAACAAACACACACACACACATACACACACACACCATTCCTCTGAACATCATCCTTACACTCTTTCACGGTACTAAACGAGATGGGCGGGATCCAGAAACAAGAAAAGGCGAGCACTGGTAAACAAAGTGCCAAGTGCAATCGCCCACACCTCGTGCACTCATCATTCATGCTTTTGAAGTTCTCGCCTCCACCACATATTGGCGCACCCTCCCTCTCTCCCTCCTGCACGTAACACAACACCTTTCACAAACGCTCGGTCAACACGTCACGAAAGAAAGTTCCCATCCAGTTAAAAATTCGTGGTGTTGCATCCTCCTCTTCTGTTGCAAGCCTGCCTACTATCTGCCTTAGTGATCTCAGCGGGGGTATGGGGTGCGCGCTCTGCCCTGCCAATGGTTTGTTGTTGATACTGGTAATGCACAGACAGACTCTTGGACAGTATGCTTGAGTTCATTACAAAACACCTCTCCCTTAACGATTTTTCTTGAATATTATCCTTCAGTATTTTTCTTTATGCTACTTTTATCCCTTTAATGTCAATGTATGTTGCAACAATAACATGCAAAAGAACATTAACGCGTTATATGCTGAAGTTAACTGGTAAGGAAGAGATGTTCGGAAACCCACAAGGCTGGCAAGAATATGAGCTTTGGACCGTAATATCAGGAGCACTGGAGGCTTTCCCATAGGCCACCTGCCCCATGGTAAGTTGTATATATTTCACCTTACCATCTTAAAGTATGAAGGATTTTTCCCAAGATCTATAACGGATTCCTCGAAGCCAAAAGTAGGTCGCTTGTGTACTGAGCACGTTAAGCGAGATTGTGTTTAATCACTTTGCTACGAGGGGTCTTTTCAAAACTTAATAAAAAGTGTCTGACGGTAGATAAAAATGCGAAACATCACTGAACTAAAGGGGTTAATATTCCTGTGCTATTTATATTTTTGGATGGTACAGATTTCATTAATAACATATAATAGAAAAAACCAGCGCTTGTCCTACCAGGGGCATCGTGGTTTCCTTGCCACCTACGGTACTGTGTCACATGAGCTCGAAAGAGGCCAAAACACCCTCTCAGGGGATGTCTCCTGCTCACACTGACGGGCAGGCGCACACCACGAATGAAACCGTCGCAGGATAACAGAAGTGGTTAAAACACCCTTTTAGAGAATTACCTATCTTGAACAAATTCAGGCTGTCAGCTACTGGATCTCCAATGGCTGCGTATGCACAGTGTCTTTTAAAATACTTGTACTGGTTCGGCGTATTATTTCACTCATACATACATACAATCACTCAGTCATACATACATACATATACATGCATAACTACATACATACATTGTTACATAGCCTATGATTTCATCATCCTTTGTGTAATTTTAACCCACAGTATGCTGCATGTTTGATCACGAGCGTGTTCTGCCTCAGTCCCCCCCTTCTACCGTTATAGTAGAGTAAGTCGTCCTTTCTGTTGTTCAGAGCGGGATTGTCAACTCTTTGTCCCCATGGCTTCATTTGCGCGTCCTTCTTACAAGTTGTATCAAGCTCTGCTGGCCCCTATATAATGAGCTCAGTCTCTGCATCATTGCCACTTAGATCTGCTCCTCATTTTGTTCACATCTCTGTCCTCCCCTGTACAGTTATTATTGAGTGCTCAGGAAGTCTCCAACCATCTAGCAGCTGTGTAATTTGAGTATAAATGTTGTTGCATTTTGTTCTTGTACTGTATAGCATAAGTTTAATTTGTAGGCCTAGTGAAGTTTTTGTGATTCATGTAGGGTTCTTGTTGTCAGCCATCATTAATAATAGTTTGTATCTGTAATAATTTATCTTGCATTAACTGAGCATTACCCAGTGTATTTTCATTTTATCAGGGCTGACTTAGATAAATTTACTCTTGCTAATTTCGTGTTAATAGAGGCTATTGCAGTTAACCATATATTTAACCTGTTTTTTGCCATTACATTATCCTTATGAGTCCTGAATGTTTTGTTGTTAGTTTGAGCATTAAACTTTAACTTGTAATTTTACCTAACTCTTTTGTATTGAACCTGGAACTTTACGGGACAGTAGTGATTTTTAGTATTCTCACTTAAAGTGTACATTATCTTTCTCTGTTCCGTAACATAAATTTGGCGACCTCTCATCAGGATATTCAGGATATTATCATAAGGATATTGCTTGATATTTTGTGACTGTTGCTTATTCATGATGTCTACTATTACTACACTTGATGAAGCCAAAGATTTTTTGTCAAATGTGCAAACAGTGTGTGATGTAGAAAACAGAACAAAGAATGAACTTAAGCTTGTTGCTCAACAATTGGGAATTGCTGTTCGCTCTCATCATTCTAAAGATCAAATTGTTGACATGATTAATGAAAGCTTGTTTAATGCAACTCCTCCAAATGAGCGAACGTAGATTGAATTAGCTAAGTTACAGCTAGCCCTGCACGAGGCTCAGGCTAAGAAGGCGGAGTCTCGTGTTAAGGAGGCTGAATTTCAAGCAAATGCTAAGGAGGCTGAATCTCAGGCTCGGATTCAGGAGGCACAGATACACGCACAAATTGAACTTGCCAGGATTCAGGCAGACCATGAGTATCGCATGAAACAAGGTGGAACTGGATCATCTAGCTCTGATGATTTTGATGTGGCTAAAAATGTTAAACTTGTCCCTCCTTTTAATGAATCTGATTTAACAAAGTATTTTCAGTTGTTTGAGAGGGTAGCTACAGGTTTTAATTGGCCCAAAGGGTATTGGCCAGTACTCCTTCAAACTGTTCTCACCGGTAAAGCTCAAGTAACTTATGCATCTTTGCCTCAGGATCAATCTGATAATTATGATGTAGTTAAGAGCTTGATTCTTAAGGCCTATGAGCTTGTTCCTGAAGCCTATAGAGTAAAATTTAGGACAACTTACAAGCAAGATAAGCAATCCCATGTTGAGTATGCAAAAATCAAAGAAGATCTGTTAGAGCAGTGATTAAATTCTAAGAATGTGGATTCTGATTTTGGTAAATTTAAGCAGATGATTTTGCTGGAGGACTTCAAGAGGTGTATTTATAAAGATGTAAGCCTATATCTTGATGAGAAAAGAATAGATAATTTGTCTGATGCTGCAGTTTTAGCTGATGAATATGTTCTCACTCACAAGAGATATTCTAGAGAAAAAGGGAAAGCTGAGAGAAAGTACGTTGCCTCTACTCAGAGTACAGGTAACAGGAAAGGGAATAAAGATGATGTTTCTCAGGAAGTAAATACCAGCTTCACCTCTAGATTTCAGAAAAGTAAATGTACTTATTGTAGTAAGCTTGGTCATACTACGGAGAAATGTTTCAGGGGACAGCGTGATGTGAACAAAAAGGAGTCTTTAAATATTCAGTCAATTGGTCTAGTGTCCACCCTTGAGAGTTCCCATAATTCTTTAACTGAGTTAACTGAACCTGCTTTGAGGGGTAACTTAAATTCTCATGATGGAGCTCCTCTTTTGAGCAGTAACGTGGGTGACACTCTCAAGAGTTCATGTGCTAATTTCCTGTCTGATGGTTTTGTCAGTCCTCTGGACAGTAATGACAGGAAATCAGTTAAAATATATCGTGATACAGGTGCTTGCCAATCCCTTATGCTGACCAGTGTTCTAGGCTCTAATGTTAATTCCTCTGATGAAACTGTAATCTTACAAGGTGTAGGGAATAATTACTTCTCTGTCCCTCTGTGCAGAGTGAATTTAGAGTCTGGTTTTGTTAATGGTTCCGTTATGGTTGGGTTGGTTGAGACACTCCCAATGTCAGGTGTAACTTTCTTACTTGGAAATGATATTGGTGGAAGTCAAGTGTGTCCAGCTCCTCAGTTGTCTAGTGAGCTAGTGGCTGCGTCCCAGGATTGTGATGTCCCTGATGTGTTCCCTGCATGTGCTGTCACTAGGGCTAAGTCTAAAGTTACTGGTGATTTAAAGGATAATGATGATGATGATGTTATCCTAGCTGACACTTTTCTTGCTAATTTGGACCACTCACCAGATGAGGCAGTACCCCGTAGTGTTGATAATTTGTCTCGTCAAGAGTTGGTTGAGTTGCAGGTTGCTGACCCTGAGTTGAAAGGTCTAGCTAACTCTGCTTGCAGTGAGGAAGAGTCAGCCGGTGCTTCTACTTGTTATTATATAAAGTCAGGAGTGCTTATGAGGAAGTGGAGACCCCCAACAGCATCAGCCGACTGTGAATGGGAGGTTGTACATCAAGTTGTCATCCCTCGTGTTTGTAGGCAGGATATCATTAGAGTGGCTCATGATTCCAGTTTGGCAGGACACCTTGGAGTGAGGAAGACTGTGGCACGCATTGTGAAACACTTCTACTGGCCAGGTATCTTCAGGGATGTAAGTCTTGTCACACCTGTCAAGTTGTGGGGAAGTGTAATCAGACCGAAAAGGTTGCACCTCTAGTTCCCATTCCTCCTTTTGAGGCGCCATTCACCCGTGTGTTGGTGGATATTGCGGGCCCTCTTCCTAAGACTTCTTCAGGATTTTCTTATGTGTTGACCCTGATTGATATAGCTACTCGTTATCCTGAAGCCATTCCACTTAGAAATCTATCAGCAAAGAACGTGGTTAAGGAAATGCTAGGGTTCTTCACAAAGTTTGGTCTGCCCAAGGAGGTACAGTCCGACCGGGGAAGTAATTTCATGTCAAATGTTTTCAAGCAGTCTCTGAAAGAGTTGGGCATCACCCAGATCACGTCTTCAGCTTACCATCCCCAGACCCAAGGAGCGTTGGAGAGACATCATCAAACACTCAAATCGATGCTCAAGAAATACTGTTTGGAACATCAGAAAGACTGGGATAAAGGTCTTCCATTTGTTGTATTTGCCGCAAGAGAATCTCCAAATGAATCACTGGGCTTCTCACCTTTTGAACTACTGTTTGGCCATGAAGTAAGAGGACCCCTTAAGTTACTCAAGGAATGCTGGCTGTCGGAGGAAGATGACGTCTACCTGCTGGAGTATGTGATGAAGTTCAAAGAACGGCTGTCCACTGCTTTACAACTGGCGAGAGAGAATTTAGGAGCTGCTCAGGAGAAGATGAAGACTTAGTATGATAAGAAGTCCAGGTTACGCCACTTTCAGCCAGGAGATCAGGTTTTGATTCTGCTACCGGTTCATGGGCAACCTCTTCAAGCCAAGTTTAGTGGTCCTTATTTTGTGGAGAAACTCAGTGATGTCAACTATGTCATCGCCACACCAAATCGTAGAAAGAGCAAGCAACTATGTCACATCAACATGCTAAAGTTATATCACAGGCGGGACGAAAATAACCCAGTCTGCAATGTAGCTGTTCCACCCGAGTCTGCAAGTGAAGCTCTCCCATGGAGTATGAGCCTGAGTGATAGTTTGGGGAAGAATCCTGATATCATGAATGATCTCCAGACTAAGCTTTCTCATCTACCTCCCGAGGAAAGGCAGGAGTTTTCGGCATTACTGCAGGAGTACCCGCAAGTGTTCCGTGCCACTCCAGGAAGAACCACTGTGTTGATGCATGATGTCGATGTTGGAGACGCAAAACCAATTAAACTGCCTCCTTACCGTGTGAACCCAGTGAAAGTTCCTCTCATCCAGAAGGAGCTTGGCTACCTGTTGGACCACAAGATGATTGAGCCCTGTCAGAGCGAGTGGAGTTCTCCTGTCACTCTAGTCCCTAAGCCAGGTGGGTCACAGCTGCTTTGCATCGACTACAGACGTGTTAATCAGATAACCAAAACAGACACTTACCCTCTCCCTCGCGTGGAAGATTGCATAGACAAGATCGGAAAGGCTAGGTACATAAGTAAGTTTGATTTGTTAAAGGGATACTGGCAAGTACCTATGACTGAACGTGCTAGGGAGATCTCATGTTTTGTAACATTAAGAAAGACTTTTGCACGTTCTGTAATGCCATATACAGATTGTTTTAGAGTAATAAGAAATTTCCTCTGTAAATTTCTTTTTTCTTTGTGGGGAGGTGTTACATAGCCTATGATTTCATCATCCTTTGTGTAATTTTAACCCACAGTATGCTGCATGTTTGATCACGAGCGTGTTCTGCCTCAGTCCCCCCCTTCTACCGTTATAGTAGAGTAAGTCGTCCTTTCTGTTGTTCAGAGCGGGATTGTCAACTCTTTGTCCCCATGGCTTCATTTGCGCGTCCTTCTTACATGTTGTATCAAGCTCTGCTGGCCCCTATATAATGAGCTCAGTCTCTGCATCATTGCCACTTAGATCTGCTCCTCATTTAGTTCACATCTCTATCCTCCCCTGTACAGTTATTATTGAGTGCTCAGGAAGTCTCCAACCATCTAGCAGCTGTGTAATTTGAGTATAAATGTTGTTGCATTTTGTTCTTGTACTGTATAGCATAAGTTTAATTTGTAGGCCTAGTGAAGTTTTTGTGATTCATGTAGGGTTCTTGTTGTCAGCCATCATTAATAATAGTTTGTATCTGTAATAATTTATCTTGCATTAACTGAGCATTACCCAGTGTATTTTCATTTTATCAGGGCTGACTTAGATAAATTTACTCTTGCTAATTTCGTGTTAATAGAGGATATTGCAGTTAACCATATATTTAACCTGTTTTTTGCCATTACATTATCCTTATGAGTCCTGAATGTTTAGTTGTTAGTTTCAGCATTAAACTTTAACTTGTAACTTTACCTCTTTTGTTTTGAACCTGGAACTTTACGGGACAGTAGTGATTTTTAGTATTCTCACTTAAAGTGTACATTATCTTTCTCTGTTCCGTAACAACATACATACATGCAAACTCTAACGTCAATAGCCCTGTAGATTAGTGTGCCATATACGAAACTCTACTGTTAAGGAAGACACATTGGGAAGCCTCTTTGTATGGCAAGAATACGTCCCCTTGCCACGAATGGTCCGGATCCGAAAAGCTGAACATGGACCACATAACAAATAAAACATAAACGTCCCACGTGTAAAAATAAACTGGCACGGAAAAGGTGTTAGGGAGCTTCCTAACATGAATACAGCACCTTCTTGACACACACCCCATAAATTACAAGCTAGAGAGAATTTACGTGCTTCATGAAAAAATTAATAAGTAAGGACGTGTTGCTCTGGGAGAAAATTTACGTGCTTCGTAAAAAAAAATAAATAGGTTAGGAAGTGTTGCTATGGGAGAAAATTTACGTGCTTCGTAAAAAAAAAAAATAGGTTAGGAAGTGTTGCTATGGGAGAAAATTTACGTGCTTCATGCAAAAAATAAATAGGTAAGGAAGTGTTGCTAAGGGAGTCTCCGAATATGACGAAAATACAGCACGTTCTTGCCACATTTGGTCCGGCTGGAAATACTTAACAAACCCGGCCATCGCTCACCCTCTGCCCTCTCCATCAGGTAAGCTACACTCTCGCCCCTTCTCTTTCCAAGTCTGTGTGGTAAGAGGCGCCTTTCTCCTAAAACACACACACAACGGGAGAAGCGAGGTCGGACATGGATGCAACGAGGTAAAAAATCAAGATGTGAAATAACTAAAAAATATAATATGTTGGACATGGATGCAACGAAAAAAAAATGAGGATTTAAAGAAATTTTAAATGTATGTCGGACATGAATGCAACAAAAAAGGGGGAACCAAAAAAAAAATGTCTGACATGGATGTAACGAAAAAAAATATTAAAAAAAAAAAACTAAAAAATATAAGTCGGAAACAGATGCAACAAAAAATAAATGAAGATGAAAACGAACTGAAAAATATTATATGTCAGATACGGATGAAACGAAAAAATAAAAATAAATAAATAAACTAAAAAATATATCCAACGAAAATACATAAACGCATCAATGAATGAAAAATGTAGATTCAACAGAGAAGCAACAATACAGATATAACAAAAAAAAAGTAAAACAACGGATGCTACTGTGGAAAAAAAAAAAATCAATACGACAGCAACATGAGACGTGGAACAAATAGATCCCCCCAAAAAATAGGCAAAGTAAGAATGAGAACAAACAAAAAACAATATACTGATAAGACTTGAGTATGATGCAACGAAGCAGAATATCAAAAATGAGAATGTGCCGACAAAAAAATGGGGGACAATGAGGATCCGACGAAAAAAAAAAAAAATGTAAACACGAAAAAAGTTAGTTCAAGTTAACGTTACATTTTGACAGAGAGAGAGAGAGAGAGAACCGAGGGTCATCTGTTATATACGATAGGAAGGAAAAATATGATGAAGAAAATTACGATCCCATAAAGTGTCTACAGTCACGTGAGCAAGACATTCTGACCTTGCCTGAGCTTTGAGGGGGAGGGGGAGGAGGAGAAGAAGAAAAGGAAGGGAGGAGGAGGAGGAGAAAAGGAAGTGAGGAGGAGGAGGAGTAAAGGCGGTGAGGAGGAGGAGAAGGATAGGAGTAAAGGAAGTCAGGAAGAGAGGAAAGTAGAATGGATGGAGGAGGAATAGCAGGAAGTCTATAAAGCTGAGAACGAAGGAAGGAGGGAAAGACAGAATACAGGAATGTAAATAAAGGATAAAGAGGAGAAAAGGAAGAGAAGGACAGAACTAAGAAATGTAAAGAATGGAAGAAGAGAAAAGGAGGAGAAAGACACCGAAGGAATGTAAAGAAGACGAAAAAAGGAAGGGCTGAGATATGTGGGATGGAGTGGGAAGGAAGGTGTAACAAAACCAAGACAGGCCCCACGGCAGTGTGTGCATGCAGGTGCCTGTGGAGGAGTAACACCTCACACTTACACATTGGCTCGTATTATCGGCCGTAGGGAAAACTCCCTGACGTATATTACTTACCGATTTATTTGTAGATGCATCTGGCTAATATCGTTTTGTACATTATATATGCAGAGTATGATGACAGTACAATTTGATTAACGCAGATGAGGGACGGCAGGGTGTAATAAGCAAAATAAATCGCTTCGGCTGAGGTGTTGGGGTGCTGCTGTGGAGGCCTAGGTGTTGTAATAACCACGTTCGTAAATGTGGTCTTGTGTTGTGTTCTGTTATGGCGAGTGTTGACACTGACTTGCAGATGTAGGTTGGATGAAGGTAAAACTGGAAAAGAATGGATGGACGGAAAGAGGAAGGGGGCGAAAAGGAAAGAAGAGAAGAAGGAATGAAGAGAAGAAGCTACGAACGAATGATGAGGGGAAGCTAGGAACTAATGAAGGAAAGGAGTTAGGAAGGGGTGAAGAAACAAAGACAGGAAGGAAAAAAAAAATGATAAGAAGGATTGAAGAAAGAATAAGGAAGGAATGAAAAATGGCATATAGGAAAGAAGAAAGGATGATAAGGACTGAACAGAGGATGACAGGAAGGAATGAAGAATGGATGATAAGAAGGATGGAAGAAAGGATGACAAGTTGGAATGAAGAAAGGACGATAGGAAGGAATGAAAAAAAGACGACAGGAAGCAATGAAGAAAAAAAGATGATAGGAGGCAATGAAGAATGGACGATAGGAAGGAATGAAAAAAAGATGACAAGAAGCAATGACGAAAGGATGATAGGAAGGAGCAAAGGCACGAATGAAGACAGGAACATATATTACAAATGGAAACCAAAAAGGACCAACGAAAACAAGAGAAGAAGGAACAAAAAATGCTGAAAAGAAATGAAGGAAGAAAGGATGGAAGGAGTAAAGGAGTGAAGGATGGGGTGTTGCAATAAACAGGTTCAAGAAAGCCCTGTGCTGTGTTGCGTTGCGGCCTGTGTTGACATTAGACTTGCAAATGCTGAGAGGTTCGGCTGGATGGAAGGGGAGCTAATGGCATGGATGGATGGATGGATAGACGGCTGGATGGATGGATAGTCGGTCAGTTCCCAGCTCTTTTTGACTGTGTGTGTGTGTGTGTGTGTGTGTGTGTGTGTGTGTGTTTATCTCGAAGGACGTCTCTGTGTATATAAGACGGGAGGAAGAAAAAAAAAAAAGACTAAGTTAATTTCATGCCTGCTACCTTTCAGATGATTTTTTTTCAGCATTGGAAAAAAATCGTATGGAGGAATTATATATCATCGTGTTGAAGGGGTTAGTGCCAATCAACTGCACGCGGATTACTGACAGAGATGATCATTTAGATATGGTGGGGAGGGGAGAAGGGCGAGGGGAAGAGGGGGAGGGGGAGGTAGGAAGGTCAAGAAGGGAGAGGGTAGGGCAGCAGTGTCAAGGCCAGTGTGCCACCTATTAAGCTCCCTCACTACCAGACACTTCAGCTTTGTAACACTGGTTGGCGATAAAAATAACTAATAATAATAATAATAATAATAATAATAATAATAATAATAATAATAATAATAATAATAATAATAATAATAATAATACTTGTACATTATTATTATTATTATTATTAATATTATTATTATTATTATTGTTGCAGTTGGTGTTGTTGAATGATCTGACTGAGTTTGGGGGAGCGACTGGTTGCCAAAGCTTAATGAAGCTTATATCTGAACATTCGGATTCAAAAAACTTTCACATAAGCTAAATTAAACAATCTTATATTAAAAGTGGAACAGAGAAGACGCCATCGTTGTGATGGGGTTACAAGATCCAAGCGTAAGGTGTGTGTGAAGTATGTGGAGTAGAGGTGCAGAGCCTGATATCACACACACACACACACACACACACACACACACACACACACACACACACACACACACACACACACACATGAATATGTGACTGGCAAAATCGATCAGCGACGGCAACGAACAGAAATGCCACAAGGTCTTTTTGTCCTGTGGCGTCAAGCAACAGACTAATTAAGAGACAGAAGAGATGCGACTGTATTAAAACTGATCCTAGCGAAGGCAACAAGGATGGGTACACACGGCGTGACGCAAGTAGGTAAATATTGTGTCAGTCGTGTTTACACCACTCAAGTGTTTGAATAATACGCAATGTGTGTTTGGACGGCGCTAGACCGCATTCTTTATCGCCAAGGTTGTTCACACCGCCTGCCATAATACTAATCTGAATCTATAAACAATACGATGTCTAGCTCGATTATTACTGTACCCATATTACTTTAACTTGGCCTAAAATTACCATCCCGTCATCTAAAATAAACATAACTGTTTGGTGGTAGTACCAATAAGATCAAATATGCCGTCGTACTGATGGAAGCAATGGTGACATTTCTACAAGTTTCCCCTAATGTGAATAGAATCATTTTGGTGGAAGGAAAATAGACAACGCTCTTAGCATTTTAATGGCGATTTTGTTTCCAATCCCTTCACTAGGCATGGTTTCCAAGGCTAAATGACAGCCTGGCAGCAGACATCGTAGGTATGTGCTTAACCCGTTCCATATAGTGACGTCCAAGAAACTGTACGAACAACTGTAATCAGCTTGACACACACTTTCAACCAGAGTTACATATAATTTATACTATCCCCCCCCCACACTAATACCGTACTTTCCTAACTACAAACGCGTACAGTACGGCTAATCACCCACATCACGTGTCTGCAAGCCGAACGCTACAAAACAAATGTACATATGAATTCAAAACTGTCGTCGGACCAAAAGAGTAGGCGACAATTTTAGTGTACCAGGGAGACGTGGCAGTACCAGTGTTGGCTATTCTGTCTCTGCAAACAATTCTTCGCTGGCCACTTTGTTCGACTGTCGAAATAAAATGGAAAAGACGTCACACCCATCAGTGTGTTGGGAGACTTAAGCTGGAGATGTAAAATACAGCCTTCACTAACCTGTCCATTAATAACGTGCTCTCCTAAGTAAGAGATAAAATGTCACCGGAATGAAGTAAGTTCAGTAGCCGACAGCCAGAGTGTGTTTGGAAGACTAAGCTGCTCTCCTGTGTGTTGTAATGTGTGTGCAAACAATTCTTCAGCGTCCATTGTGTGCAACTGTCTGGAGTGAAAGGAAGCACCATGTCTAGCCCACCCATTACTCATACTCAGTCATCGGATTCTGAGGGAAAACGCCAACTCTGATAATAGTTTCTCTCGGCTGAAGCCATAATTACTTTTACCTGATTTGCATACAGCGCTAGGTAATACTGGGTAAGCTTGTACACGTGTAAAATATTTTCAGGAACATGCACTCGAGTAAACATTAACTTTTTGGCAACGCTGGGTTTCTCTGAGCTTAATAAAGTTACTTTAGTCGGATTAAAAGTCGATAACCGATGATCGCGGCCAAAGAGTAAACCCTCCCTGGCTCCTATGATTCACTCTCAGCTGCATAAAATCGTCTCGTGTAAGCTGAAATAAAACATGAATTGTCTCGACCATGAGGGAGTTAACGGTCTCTCTCTCTCTCTCTCACTATCAGTGCAAGTGCTGGCAAAGGCGATGTTCCCACTATAGTTACCACCCGATACATCAACATAAATATACTGTGCCACTTAAATCGAACTCCCTAACTTAGCACCCAAACACCTGCCTCTTCCCAGTACCACACTTTAAACACCATCATCCTGGAGAAAGAAATCGCACCTCATTTATCACGGGAACATCCCATTTAAGTCCCAAACCACACCTTGCACCTCGTCCCCGCCACAGGAGCATGTCTTCCTGTAGTAAACGCTCCTACTCTACAACACTCAGATCATTTTTCTCTCTCTTCACGCCATGCTAGAGTGGGCCGTCTTAAGCTGATGGTTTCACTATGAAATATTCCTTCATGTCCGCCACGCACGAGCACATCTTCCCACAGTGAAAATTTATGTTGCTCTGCTCTGCAACAATCATGTCGGTAATTCTCTCTCTCTCTCTCTCTCTCTAGTAGTACAAGGTGTCTTTATTAACAATTCCATTATTCACTCCTTCAGTCCGAGGACGTCATATTTTATACTTGCTATTTCTGGGCGATTTTATTCAGCTTACGACAATAATTTTCCAACTGGAGAGGTTCGATACAGCATAGCCCTCGGTGACATCTTCACTACAATGTACTTATGTGAGAGAATCTTAAGTACTGCACCTGAATGTGTTAATACTGGGATCATCAACCCTCTTATGATCGAAACGACTCTAAGTATTCTACGCCAGCTAACGGCAGACGATTTTATTCAGCCGAGAAGGAGAGGGCTTATTGAAACAGAGTACAAATAAAAGTACATCAACCCTATTATGATCGACTCTGCTTTATTCGACTTCACGCCAAACGAATTTATTCAGCTAAGAGTCATAGGAGCCTGACAGGATTACTACTGCTTCATTATCTTTACTTACTGAACATCTTCATTAATTTTACGAGTCTAAGATGTGGTTTGATATTTTCTCCAAATAACTCTCAAGTTCTACTGTTAGAATGAGATGTGCCTCGACTAACTGTTCCATGCCCTGCTACAGTATCGTTCCCTGCTCTTGTAACTTAGGTGGTGACTGCTTAATGGGGCGCCGCTGATTACCTGCTTTGAAACAGGTCCTACTCTTCGTGCACCTGGCCCCCAACACCTGTGCTCTCCCGCGGACTCTCTTTAAAATACCGTTCCGTGCTCCCGTAACCAGATTAGCTTTAAAGGGAAAAGAACAGCCGTTGAAATGAGGTCCTTCCTGCTCTTCCTCCTCATCCTTTGTCCTACCTCCTTAACACTCTTCCCTTCTTCCATCTTCCTCTATCCTTCCCCATCTCCCTCTGCTCTTCCCTACCTTCTCCATTTCCCTCTGCATTTCCTCCTTCTCCCACTTCCCTTTCCTATTACTTATCTCCTCCTTCCTTTCCCTTCTACTCTCTCTTCCTCGGCCCTATCCTTTGCCTTTTATCTTCCCCTGCCCTTCATCTCCCCCTCCCTTCACCCTTTCTTCATTCCCTCCCTCCATCTCCTCTCTTCTTATGCAGTTGAGGTTTGAATCTGGGCCGCCTTTTCTCCACCTGCTCGTTTTCATACCTCACTCCTCCTCTTCCGCAGTCTAATTACGTAACTTGTAGCTGTAATTGGCCTCTCTGTCTCTCTCTCTGCTGAAATGAGGAGACTGCTTTCCTCCACCAGTTCTTTCTTCTCTCCCTCTCCCGCTTTTCCACTGCCGTGCAACAACACTGATGTTTGAAACGGGAAAAAACTCTTCACTCCCTCTTCTGTTCTATCTCCCTTTTCCCACTCGTTACAGAGCTACATTGCATCCTCACTAGTAGCAAAAATATGACATATATTCTTCTCTTCTCACGCTTCTCTCTTCTACTTTTTAGTAATCAATATAAGGTAACTTTCTTTATCTACCTGGACTTTCCTTTGTCAATTCCCCTCTTCTTCCGCATCCTCTCGTGGTTGAAATGAGACTGCTTCTCCCTACATTTCCTCTCTTGTACATTCCTCTTTTCTTCCCTACCATACATCGCTAGCCGTATGAATAAGTATGCCTCCATTCCCTATTTCCCCCCCCCCTACATTACAAGAGGTGGAAATGGGCACCTCTCTTCCGTTACCTGGTTTCTCCCCCTCCCATTAACAAATTATATGTGACAGACATAGTACCCTCACTCTCACCTCTTCCTCAATTTCCTCTCTCACACCAGTCTTTACATCCCCCCCTACATCAGTCGTTGAAATAAGTACCTCTCCTCTACCTTCTCCCTCATATCACATACTCTCCCTACTCTTCGGCATTCATCTCGCAGGTCAGCATTCATTTCCTCTCTCGTACCTCTTTCTTTTCATCCAAGCTTCTTTTCTTTCCCCTGCATCACTAATATTTGAAATGAATACAGCTCCTCCTCTACCTACTCTCTCCTACCACACAAATCCTTCCTCTTTCCCAGCTCATTCGTCCGAAAGGTCAGAATCTACTTCCTTTCTTTTACCTCCTCCATTTCTCCCAGTTCTTTTTCTTCCCCTGAAAGACGGACAGTTCAAATGGGCACTGACCTTTTATAATATACTCCATCCTCCTACTCCTGTCTTCCACAATCTTCCCTAATTTCAATAATTTTGCGAGTTTGCCATCATTTATTCTGTCACACACCCCTCTCATCTTCCCCCTAAATCACTAACAATTTTAAACGGTACCGCTCTTCTACTTACTTCCTCCCTACCTCTCTCTTCCTTAGCCTCCCTCAGTTCAATCATCCTGCAGGTCAGCAACCATTTCTTCCTCCCCTTACCTCTCATTTCTATCAGTCTTCCTGGCCCTACCTCACTAATAGTTCAAATTGGAGCCTCTCATCTTTTGCTTACTGCTCTTCTACGTACTACCTTCGCCTGGCTCCCACTTGCGCAGTCTCCCCTCAGTTCAATCATCCCACAGGTCAGCATCCGCCGTAAACATGATGGATGAGTCGTAAAAGGAACGCGGCTTAATGTTGTGCGCCGGGGTCTTAGCGACGTCCATCAGATCCCCAAAGCGTACCCTGATGCATACATACCCAGCGTGAGGGATGGCACTTACCAATTATTTTAACCAATTCCAAAGCCAGTTAAATCTCCATAGCTTGTCTTTAGTAACCTCTCACTTCACTACTTACTCTGGTTTCCTTATTAAGTTTACGGTACAGGTATGCGTGAAGATGAATGAAATATGCAATACACAACTTGAAAGGGTTTGTAAATACAGAACCAGAATCCTCGACGTGACTATCTGCTCTTTTGGTGGAGAGAGAAGAGGGTTCAACCATCTGACACACCGAGATGAAGATGTTTTAGAAATCTGGACCAATGAGCCGAAAATTATGACTGAAATGCGTGCTTCCCCAAGACAGGAATTTCACGTGTGGCTGCCATATACGTTTTTATATTTTAGTTTCTGTACAGTTTATATATAGACAGCGTACTAGTTATATACCAAACACACAGAACACATACTGACTAATCAACTCCTTATTGATTACGATACGAAGTTTAGTGCATACTTATCACAAGTTACTCAGCTAGTACACAAAATACTTCAGATGCATAGTAAGGACACTGGTCAATATCCGGTGCACAAGCGTCTGGATAAGACAAGTATACACACGACACAGATGTAGGCGAGATTATGCAGAGGAAGTATGGGTGTCAGATATACGCGATTCACACAACTGGCAATGAGAGCGATCTACAGGAATGATAGCAAGAGAGATGGATGATCAGAGCAAGCAGGAATTAGCGGTGATACGGTCAGGTGATGAAGGCAGCGCGGACGGTGACCAAGAGCAGAGGGTGATGGAGATGTTGATAGTCGATGTGATAAATTCCAGGACGGTGGTGTTGACGGTAATGACAATGGATGAGCACGGAGATGGGAGAACAGCTGGAGGAGGAGAGGAGGGCCGGGATACAGGGGATAGAGGGGGAGAGTGAGGAGGGAGAGGGATGTGGGAGGGAGGGAGGGGCAAGTGGTATGTAAGGAGCAAAGGAGAACAGTACAGGGTATGGAAGAGGAGAGTAAGGGTGGAAGGAGAGAATGGTAGAGAGAGGAGTATGAGGTATGGACTAGGAGAGAGAGAGAGTGCGTTTGTGAGGAAGGGGGGGGGGGTAAGAGATGAGTATGAAGTAGGGAGAAAGAGAAGGGAGATAATTAAAATAAAAACGAGGGAGTAGGGCGGAAGAAGAGCACAAGGTTCGGAGATCAGGAGAAAAGCTAATGAACACACACACACACACACACACACACACAGCTCTCCAATAACCTACACCACACACTTACATACACGTCTCCAAAATCCAGTGCCATACAATTAAACACGTACTTAAAGAATACACACACACACACATACACACACACACACATACACACACACTGACAACTACACCATGCACTCACATTCAGCTACTTGACAACCTTCACAATACACTTACACAGAATATAAACCTACACCCTATTGTACACTTTCACAGGCCAATCTTCCACATTCTCTGTCTGAACTCTTCCGTTACATAAAAAAAAAAAAAAAATCAAATGAGGAAAAAGGTTGGCACAAAGAGGCGAAACGAACAAAAGAGTATGGAGGATGGCAGCGGGGAGGAAGTGGGAGGGAGGAGGAACGTAGGAGGGGAGTGAGGGAAAGCAAAGAGTAAAGGATGGAGGGGGGAGAAGGGTAGCAGGGGTTGGGAACAGTGGACTGGGTTAGTAAGAGAGGGGATGGACAGCATGAGGGAAGGGGGAGAAGGGGGGAGAAGAGAGAGGGAGAGAAGGAGATGGGGGAGAGAGGGAGGGGGTAAGGGGGAAGGACAAAAGGAAATAGAGAAGAGAAGCGAGAGAGAGAGAGAGAGAGAGAGAGAGAGAGAGAGAGAGAGAGAGAGGAACTGGGAATAGATGAGAAGGAGTGGGCGACGGGAGGAATGGGGGGGGGGGAGCAATGAGAGGTGGAGGAGAGGGAAAGGGGTAAGAGACAGGTACCAGATAATAAGAGAGGGTTAGAGAGACGGGTACAAGGTGATGAGAATTCTGAAGACCATGATGGAGGAGGAGGGAGAGGTATGGACGGAGTACATAATGAGAAGATAGGAGGCAGGGAGGGGGAAAGAGATGGAGAAATGGAGGACGGAAGAGGAAAGAGATGAAGAAAGGAAGGAGGGAGGGGGAAACGGATGGAAGAAGGGAGGAGGGAAGGGGAGGGAAACGAGGTGGAGAAAGGACGAGGTGCGAGTGAATGTGTGACGGAAGAGAAAAGGAGACCCAGAGGGAATTATGCGAGATATCGAATAACGGGAAAAAACAATGAATATGGGAGTCACAGGTAGCACGAGAGAGAGAGAGAGAGAGAGAGAGAGAGAGAGAGAATGTTCCAAATGACAAGGTAAGGGAGATAATTTACATCAGTACGGACCAGGATGAAATGGAGAGTTTGGAGAAGACAATTCACAAAGACAAGTTTCATCAAGGCGAGACGGAGAGTTTGTAGTATTAAATGCTTGAGAGTTGGAGTGTTAAGCGACAACTGGAAGATCTGGGGGTATCATGTTATGAGAACAGTTTCGAACAAAAGGAGAGAGTAAGGAATTTCTAATGACGATATAACAATTTTTTTATTTTATTATATGCAAGGAAGAAGGAACCAAAGGCAAGCCCGCAAATTGTTCCATCCAAGAAAAACTAAAAACAAGATAACAGAAAGCCATATTCACAATGCGTTCTTTTCGCACGAACAAAAATTTAGATGAATCTTGAGCAATGGGAAGACAGCTGGAGAGGTGGCTTGTACAAAGTGACGATTCCTGTTTAAGACGAGAGAAGTGAGTGAGGCGTTCCAGATGGCCAAGTTACGAACACAATAATCGGTAAGATCCTGAATGAGATGGGGAGCTGTGAGTGGCACAATGAGATAGAATGGAGAGCTGAACGGGAGATGAAGAGCTTGGAACAAAAGGAGGCACATGAATGAAGCTGTTCCGGGTGACAAGGTAACGATGATGATTAGAATAGTAAGAATCAGGATGAGGTGGAAAATTTTGGAGCAGCAAAAAGAGACGGAGGTTTTAGTACTACGACCTCTGTTCTTATTCTTGTTGCCACCATGCCACTTTATTCAGCTTAGGAAAGGCTCTCCCACCAACAGTGATAGGGTTTGTGAAGACAAAAGTTAATCCCTCCAACTCAGCAGGTGTCTGATGGTAGAATAAACAAGGGTACCCAAGAGGTTTAAGCACCAGAAGGCAGAAAAAGGGCTGGATACCTGGAGACTGCAGGTGAGATATAAAACAGGAGTCTGAAGTACGGAGCCAGATACGGAGATGAGAGATTAATCCACTGAATAAGGTGCATTTTCTTGATTTATTCTTGCTATTTCAAGTAGCATGGAGACACCTTCTGTACACAGGGAACACTGAAGCTAACATCTAACCTTGCTAGTTCGAAAAGCCTCTCAAACTATATAAAATCGTAGGAAGGTAGCATGACCAAAATAAAACACTCCTCATCGGACTGAAGAGCTTAAACCATAAGTAATATGTGCAGAGTTCTGAGCAACAGGAGGAGTATGGGAATTCGGATCACCAGGAAGATATGAAAGTATGAAGTACTTGGAAAATTAAAATATTTGACGCACCTAAAAATTACGAGACTTTTAAACACCAGATGATACGGTGGGAAGAGTCTGCAGTACCAGGAAGATCTAGAGTTCAGAGCACCGGGAAGCGAGGGAGAGCAAAAGGCGAGTCAGGGTGAGCCCCACAGGTCATCATCACTCCAGCGTGGGACTGGCCTGATCTCACCAAAGCCCCCCTCCGTCACGCTCCCCTCCCCTCGACGCCACACCTGATTGACACACTAACAACCACAGTGACAGACAGACTCATGGTTTTTCTCATTAACCTTTCCCCTTCCATATCCCTCCCCCTCCCCTTCTTAAACTTTCTCTCCTCATCTCCCTTCACCTCCAACCCAACCATCCCAGCCGTCCCATACAATTTCCTCCTATCCTTCCATCTACTACATCTCCCCATCTTTTTCCTTCCACTCTCTCCAATATCTTTTTTTCTTCTGTCCTTCTACTTCTCCCCTACTTTTCCTGCTCTCTCTCTCATCCCTTCCCCCCTCCTCTCCACTCTTCTCTCTACCTCTTCCTTCCTTCCCTCCCTTCCCTCCCTCCCCTGGTGTACCCTCCCCAGCCTCGTGAAAGTTGGCAATTTACGGGCGTCTGTTAATTAGTTGGCAGCCCAGACGTACGCCATTCACCCCGCGTTGGATAATTTGAGCATCCTGGTGTGAAGGGATGGTGAGCAACGCCCAGGTATCGACAAATAAGTATGAAAATCTGTACCTGTTTTCACACTTTCGTCAGCTAGAAAAATGAGAGAGAGAGAGAGAGAGAGAGAGAGAGAGAGAGAGAGAGAGACCAATTTCGGACTAATGTGGGGGTCATTTTCGAAAACTCTGTCTATGACCATATCCACCATTATGAGCAATTATTCCAAAAGTCCATAAATTCTATGTCAATTAGGCACCCAGTAGCCTACGTAAAAAAAATGCGTCTGCTCGATCTCTGACAACTTTCAATAAGAAAGCGATCGCAGTCGACTAACCCTGCGACAATTCGTAAACCACTGGCCAAAAACAAGAACACATACAAAACTGAAAATCTAGATGTCTTAATAAAATGTCAAAAGAAAATCGGAAATACATCAACTATGGCTTATGCTGCAAAAGACGTGGGATACTTTAGCGATACGTGAGGTGACAGGTGGTGTGTGTGTGTGTGTGTGTGTGTGTGTGTGTGTGTGTGTGTGTGTGTGTGTGTGTGTGTGTGTGTGTGTGTGTGTGTGTGTGTGTGTGTGTGTGTGTGTGTGTGTGTGTGTGTGTGTGTGTGTGTGTGTGTGTGTGTGTGTGTGTGTGTGTGTGTGTGTGTGTGTGTGTGTGTGTGTGTGTGTGTGTGTGTGTGTGTGTGTGTGTGTGTGTGTGTGTGTGTGTGTGTGTGTGTGTGTGTGTGTGTGTGTGTGTGTGTGTGTGTGTGTGTGTGTGTGTGTGTGTGTGTGTGTGTGTGTGTGTGTGTGTGTGTGTGTGTGTGTGTGTGTGTGTGTGTGTGTGTGTGTGTGTGTGTGTGTGTGTGTGTGTGTGTGTGTGTGTGTGTGTGTGTGTGTGTGTGTGTGTGTGTGTGTGTGTGTGTGTGTGTGTGTGTGTGTGTGTGTGTGTGTGTGTGTGTGTGTGTGTGTGTGTGTGTGTGTGTGTGTGTGTGTGTGTGTGTGTGTGTGTGTGTGTGTGAGAGAGAGAGAGAGAGAGAGAGAGAGAGAGAGAGGTCAGAGGTGGCGACGGGGGTGAAGTGTCAATGCAAATAGAGTTGGGAAAATATGCAAAAACCATTATTATTTCCGGGTTTCCCAGTCCCCCTAATCTCTACCCTAAACTTTCCTCACTTCTTCGCTACATCAAAACGAACTTAAGCTTGAGAGACGAGGCAGAAAGGAAAGAAGAGTCTGGTTGAAAATTCCTCGGCAAAAATGAGATATAAATGCCACGACAAAGCTGAGGACAATGCAGCAGCCTATGTATGTCAATGGGAAATGTATTGCTTTGTATTGAGTTAATGGATTTGATAGATTGCATTACCAGACAGCTTACTGCATGATGCAATAAGGGAGAGTGAGGCAGAGAGAAAGGCTAAGGGATGGAGGAGGAGAGGAGGTGGAGGAGGAAGAAGAGGAAAAAAGAAAGGGAAGAATATAAGAAAACATGAAAAAAAAAGGAGAGGAAAACAATATAAGAAAAAAAAGGTGAAAAGGAAGAAAAAGAATTAGAGAAAGAAGGGAAAAAGGAGAAGAAGATGAACTGGATGGAAGACAAATGAACGAATGGAAGAAGACTGAATAGAAGAAACGCAGATGAATGAAGAGTGAAGGAGGAGTGGATGAAAGAGCACGAAGAAATACAGGGATGAAAAAAAAAAAAAAAAAAAAGAGGGAAGAAAACACAGAAAAGAGAATGCACGGCAAAAGGAAAGGCGAAGAAAAAGTAGGAACGGCAAAAAAGGACGACAATCTAAAAATACAGACAAAAGAAACGACAAAGAATAAAAGATGCAAAAAGGGGAGAGAACGAAGAGACAAGAATGATGGGTAAGAAGCGAAGGCAAAGAAACTTAAAGAGGAACTGGTAAATGGAATGGAGAGGGATGAAGGAATGAGGCACACTGACATAAAAGGAAAATGGCTAAGAAGGAAGGAGGAGGCGGGTGTGACAAGAAAGGAGGGGATGGGGGATAAAAGAAAGTGTGGAGAGGGTGGAAGGGTAGGAGGGAGAAAGCTTAAGGAATGAATGTGAGGAGGAAAGGAGGAGGGGTTATGTGGGAGAAGAGATAAAGAAAAGTGAGCCGGGAAAGAAATGGGGAGTGGTGAGATAATGCTGGGGAAAGAGTGGCAGGATGAATGGAGGAGGAGAGGATAAATGGGGAAAAGAGGAAGAAAAAAAGAGTAGGTGATAACAGAACAAGGCAACTCGTCCATCTTCCAGTGGGCATTAAAGACTGGTTGCAGGTAAAGGTCAGGTAGGCTTCAGGGGAGGTCACGCCCCAGCCGGCACTGAGTGGGAAGGAGGGAGGGGGGGGGTGAGGTAAGAAAGGCGGAGGAAGTGTGGATGAAGGCAAGAGATTAAGTGTATGCGCAAATGTGTGTGTGTGTGTGTGTGTGTGTGTGTGTGTGTGTGTGTGTGTGTGTGTGTGTGTGTGTGTGTGTGTGTGTGTGGTGGAGCATAATGCAATCGAATTAAAAGGGGGTGTCCACAGGGTGTGTAGCAAATAACGGTGTTGGATAAAGGGAATTTAGACGAGGGGTGAGTCGAAAGTGCAGGGGATTGTATGTTGATGTAGTGTGCAGAATTTAGATAAGCAATGTGTGATGTCCAATGTGTGGAAATAAGCGTAGAATTATAAAAGGGAATGAAGAAGGAATTGCCTGTGTGGAGGAGTGTGCAGAATATGAAAGAGCGTGAACTACGTGGATTTTATGTGTGTGCATTTGAGTATAATGGAGGATGTGAAAAATATAGGACTAGATGTTTAGAAAGAGGGCGGGAAAAGGAGAGAAATAGGGGAAAGGAGGCGCCAGGGTATGAAAGGAGCTAAGATAACGAAAAAAAAAATGAGAACGGCGTGAAGTAACAGGTGTACGTATGTATGTATATATGAAGGTAGGTATGGATGGATGGATGGATGAAGAAATGGGTACGAATGGAGAAAATAATCTACGGAGGCGGCTGGGTGCGAAAGGGGAGAGGAAAAGTTAAATTTACTGAATATGGTATGAGATGGCCGACGGAGGAGTGTGTAAGTGTGGGGTGGGTGAGGAGGGGTACCACTGTATAATGTCAGGAGGTCAAGGTGGGGTCAAGGGTGGGGTTTGGGTCACCTGCCCATTACTGTCTCTACAGGTAAAGTTGATGGGGCTACTAATGACAATAAGTGTGTGCTAAAATAGGAAGAGGATAATAATTAACCCTTCTTGATGGAATTGGTGGGGTTAACGCGAGAGGCCATACTGAAAATGATCTTGTAACAAAGTCGTGATGAATAAACAACAGCGTCAGAGAGAGAGAGAGAGAGAGAGAGAGAGAGAGACGAAACACACACACACACACACACAGACCGAGAGAAGAAAGAAGAAAACTGAAACAAGACATGAGAAGCGTGGAAGAAAGCGGATGAGAAAAGACGAGAAGAAAAGAGGAAAGAGAAGAGACGACACGAGAAGATAAAGGAGAAATCAAAATGAAAGATAAAAATAGAATTGGACAATGAGTTGAGGGAGAGAAAGAGAAAAAAAAATAAAAACGCACTATGAAGGAGTGTGCAGGCCATTCATCTGCCACGACACAGTGAGCGGCGTGTGGCCTCTTGACGTGGTAATAACACCCCCATATTTACACTCGCTATCAAATATCACACCACACACACGATGCCTTTTCTTACCCACCCCACACATCGACATATATTTCTCATTTCGACGTCAAGCGAGATATTATGGCTAACCAATAATTTCCCAAGACATTATTGTATTTACAGCACTATTTACATCCCCTGACGTGATATATAGACAAGCCGATCGATTCAGGTATTGTTCAATTCGGTTTTTCATACGAAAATATATTCAGGCAAGAAATTAAAAGGTCAATAACTCCCTGAGACAGCACGGGAGTATTTCATACTCCGCATCTGTATGAATTACCATCCAGTATATAAATTCGGAGAATACTGCCACTAATCTAGGCAACCAAAGTATTCACTGTACATACAAAAAAAAAATAAATAAAATAATATATAAATATATAAAACAAAATAATGTACAAAATATAAAATAATATATAAAACACATAAAACTATTTACGCTATATATAAAATATATAAAAGCTATACATAATCTACGTCTGTGCACTAACAACGAACATGGGGATAAAATACTGACGTTAATGAAAGCCATACATATGCGTGTCACTGGACCAGTTCCATCCAGAAATGAAAAGGTATGTAAACATTTTTCATTTCGTACCGGTATCTTTTTTCCGATATCGACGCTCAGCCTCTAATATTGGATATATCAAAGGTTGTTTATTATCCCACAGAAATGAAATGCTAACAGCACACCGCGCCTCCCTCCCATCCTTCATGGTGGTGCGGTCACTAGCAGGGAGAGTCAGGAGGGAGGGAGGTGAAGAGGTGAAGGTCGGGCGAGGTCATTGGAAGGGCAGGGGAGAGTGGACGCGACTGCACTTCCACCAGGCAGTATCAAGTGTACTGGTGTTGGACAGCGAAGGATAAACTGGATAAAAGCAAGACATTACTTTGGTGCTGGAGTAAATCACAGGAGATAAGGAAGACTGCCACTGCTTCCTCATACCTACATGTGTGTGTGTGTGTGTGTGTGTGTGTGTGTGTGTGTGTGTGTGTGTGTGTGTGTGTGTGTGTGTGTGTGTGTGTGTGTGTGGTGACCGGCAGGATTGCACCCAGATAAAACCAGGACATAAACTTAAAAGTGCACGTAACAATCCAACACACACACACACACACACACACACACACACACACACACACACACAGGATCATTTCAAGCCAATGCTGAAAATGGCGATGTGAGAGTGATACAGATGTGGATGATGATAAATATTGATCAAGATAAGGATCAGAGGCTGGGAGATGCACTAATGGAAATGACAGACACTGATGGAGATGAGGGAGGGAGACATTGATGGAGATGAGGAAGGAGCTGGATTTGGGAGGAAAAAAAAAATAAAAAATAAAAAGGACTTAAGAAGCACAGGAAGAGGGGCCATGCAGAATGAAAACATGGAAGTGAAAGAGAGGCTAATGGAAATGAGAAAGACAGCTTGATGGAGACGAAGGAGAGGCTGGATGAGAACAAAGCTGATAAAAGAAACTAAGGTGAAAGGCTAAAGTCGGTGTGAGACGCAAAGGGAGTTGTGGTAATGGAGATACAAGATTTAAGGGACGAGAAGGAGTGACGGGGTGAAATGAGGAAGACATACAGTACTGAAGAAGGCGCTAGATGTAAAACAAAACTAATGGAAAAAAAAAAAAAAAAAAAAAGAGGCTGACTTTGATGAGAGATGAAGGACGTTAAGAGGAGGCGGAGGGAGAGGAGCTAATGGAGATAAAAGAGAGATGGAGGAGAAAAGAGAGGCTGATGAAAATGAGGGAAAGAAAGTGGAGGAAAACAGAGATAAAGAGACGTGAAGAGGACGCAAAAAAGATAGGTCGGTCAGTCGTAGGAATTAAGGAGAAAGGTTAGGAAACTTATTCTTGGAGTGAGGTGAGGCTACGAAAATGAGAGAGTAAATGTTGCAGGGAAAAAAAACGAGGGAAGCAGAGAAATATAAAGGCATCCCACACGCAAGACCAAAGCAAAAGGAAAAACGGCGAGGCTGGAGCAGAAAAGAAATGAAAATCCCTTGCCGAGAATGGGGAGCAAAGAGCAGTGTAGACGATTTATAGAGGAGACAAGATGAGAGGGAAACGAAAGGAGGCAAACAATATCTCCACCAAAGCAAATGGAATAAACAGAATGGGTCAAACAGAAAGAAAGAGAAAAATGGAAATGCCAAGGCGAGAATGAGGAGCTAAAAGCAAGATTTACTGAGAAATCATGGAGAGGAAGGAGTGAGTCAGAGATGGAGAACAATAAAGCAAAACAACCAAGCACAAGAGGCTAAAAGAAAGGTTGAAGAAGAAAGGAAGATACGAAAATGGTGAGAATGGGAGCTAAAAGACGATGACGATGATGATGATTTAAAGTAACCTGAGAGGGAAAATAGTGAGAAGAGGGGGAGAGAAAGAAAGCAACATCAAAGCAAAAGAAATAAATGCAAGGTTGGGGCAGAAAGCAAGAAAGGTTTGGAAATTCCGAGGCGAGACAGGAGAGAGAGAAACAGAAAGACAGAGAAACCTGAGAGAAGAGAGTAAGAAAGAATAGAAGGATGACGGAGAGAAAGAAAGCAAACATCAATATTAATGCATAAGGGATAAAAAAAAAATAGGTTCGGACGAGGAAAAAACTATGAAAATGCAAAGGCGAAAATGGAGAGAGAGAGAGAGAGAGAGAGAGAGAGAGAGAGAGAGAGAGAGAGAGAGAGCGCAAACACCACTATAGTCAAGCCTGACCGATGCATGCAAAAATATACATATGAAACATTTCGCCCCGAAAAAAAAAAAAAGGGGGGGGGGGGCACGCAAACGAAGCCAGAAAAATAGGAATTATGGGTAACTATTTTCTCTGTATATTCGCATGGTGGTGGTGGGCGTGAACAAGTTGCATATTTACTGACCGCCAGCTACACCGCCACACTCAGAGATATACCGCCAGACTCGAAACAGAAATATATCGTGGAAAGTACCGCTACACACACACACACACACACACACACTTCCAGGCTGCTTGGTTTCAACATTTTAACGCTTGCCTTCTTCCGTATTGTCCCCCCCTAGGTCTAGCTTTACTTCCCTTATCTCTTCGCATTCTTGGCTTGAGGAAACGCACCACTGGCTGGGATGCAGGTTACTGTCATAATAAAGTATAATAAATGGTCACTTCATATGTATATATTTTTAACCCTTCAAAAGATAGGGGTCTCAGTCGTCTGACGTTAGCTGGATAAAATCTTTAAGTGGGGAAATGGCACTCATATATTTGTCAGATGCAGAACTTACCCGCATACTTTTTGATATACCCAACAACCACACCGTGGATAAGGTACTGTACAATGAAAAAAACAAAAATCTTTGTCCTTACTGTGTCTTAAATCAGTAACACTTTAATACTATATATTATTCACTGAAGCATGTTTATGTGGCACCATATTAATCTTTTGTGGGTCAAAATAAAATATGCAAGAAAATCACCTGACTACGTTTCATAGCCATGCTGATACCACATGGACATTAGGAAATTCCAAGTTTTCATATTCCTTACGGACATCCGCATACTCAGAAAAACATACATGCGGAAACACTGCCAGGGCCAGTTTCACCAAGCCACTGGGTAACTATCCTGTACTTCACCTGCTGACTGTACAACCTAATGTAATCATGAATACCGGTACTTAATTTTAAAAAGTCGCCAGGAGACGCACACCAGCATACAACTGAACACAGGCGCACGCATGCACATGCGCCCACATGTACGTAACAGGGATGCACGCAAGCACTCACGCGCTAGGAAACATACAAAAGCACAGACGCACGCAAGCACGCACGCACGCCCACCCAATGACACACACGCACACCATTATATACACATAGACACGCACACACGCGCGCACATACACATATAAACATATACACACACATGCACACACTTGCATACACGCAAACACACACACACACACACACACACACACACACACACACACACACACACACACACACACCAATCAAAGGAGAAACCCCGACACTTGGAGTGGCGGCATCAGAGACAGGAACGATAAAAGAGGCGGCGGGGCGAGTTTGAGAGTGGCAATTAAGAGTGCAGGCGGCGGTGGGGGGGAGAGTGGAACCGGGAAATGTGGAAATCCGAGACAAACGCCACAGAAATTTTCCCAGCCACGCCACCGCCGCTGTTGACTTTTCCACAGCGAAGCCATTGTCTCCTCGATAACCTCACCGTGTGGAATGTCCACATTTTATACTCGCCGTGGCCCGCCCTCCTCTCGTCTCACTTCACGAATTTTCAACCGCGGACTTCTTAACGGAGGAAATTTCTTAAGAGACAGTTTCAACTCGGATATTATCTTGGAAATGTTCACTTCTGAGTATTTATATCAAGTGAGGGAAAATAATCTTAACATTTCTTGTACGTCGTACAAAAATAAACTCTGTCAAAGCACATATTTTATATTTATTCTTGCTTCTTACAAACGACTTTATTTTGCTTAGGTTAATTTTTTTTCGAACGGTGGGGGGGGGAGGGGGGGATCTTACTGCCTTCATTAGCCCTCACAGTACGAGATATCTTTCCTAGGTTAAATGAGAAAGTCTACTTGAAGCCGAAGGGGACTGAAGCTCCTCCCCTTAAAAAGAGAAACAGACCTAATATATTAAAATTTTCACACACTCCCAGCTACCGAATTGCCCCAGCCCCCCCCCCAAAAAAAAAAAAAAAAAAAAAAAAAAAAAACATCCCGTTGAAAAAGTTACCACTCAAATTTTCATTAAGTTCAACCTCAAAGACTTTCAATTTTCAATCAAGAAATTACACCTGTCCCGTGTCAGTGCTGGTTTTAAGTTGCATCATAAGTTCACATTTGCAAGATCGCCCATGCATGAATTATAGCAGAATTTCCCTCCACTTCACCCCTGCATAAATTTCCCTAATCTTAATGCGGTGTATCTGGCCTATTCTCACCTCCAATAGTTTCACGACGAATCAACAGCATAATTTTCCCTCATTCTCACTACCATAATTCATCCCACCTCGCACATTTAGAATTTACCTCAGTTCTAATATGCAAAATTTTCTAGCTGGATTTTCACCAGTTTTAACAAGTGGAATTTTCATCTTCCTAACTAGTATTTTTTTTTTTTTATTAACATAGAGTATAATTATGAACTATAGCATTTCACTGACTAGAAGAAATCTCACTTTAACTACTGAAAATTAAACCTGACCCAACTGACTGACTTTTCATTTTTGTCTTACAAGTGGCCTAAAGAGTCATTTTCATAGGTCCTTCCTATACTAAAATTCACTGCCCCTCACTACGGGACTTTTCACCTGCTATACTGAATTTTCAACTGGTCTTCATGCAAAATTTTCACCCAGATACAGGAATTCTTGCCTTAAAGAGAGAATTTCCATCTGTCATAACCTGAGAATTATCACCTGTCCCAAGCACAGAATTATCACCTGTCCTAACCACAGAATTATCACCTGTCCCAACCACAGAATTTTCACCTGTCCTAACCACAGAATTTTCACCTGTCCTAACCACAGAATTTTCACCTGTCCTAACCACAGAATTTTCACCTGTCCTAACCACAGAATTATCACCTGTCCTAACCACAGAATTTTCACCTGTCCTAACCACAGAATTTTCACCTGTCCTAACCACAGAATTTTCACCTGTCCTAACTGTAGAGAGCTTTCACCAGTACAAACATGAGAATTTTCATCTCCCCTAACAAGAAGACTTTTTCACTTGCTTTATGAAACTGAATGCTTACCTGTCTAGCAAATTTACAACTGGCTCTATTCAATATTCAGATATACTCAGACGAAATCTACGAACTCTCGCATGTTCCATTTTCACTAGACCTCACATTCACTTTTTCACAAGCCCTTACATGCACCAGTATCACCATCCTTCACATGCAACGCTGTCACTAGTTCGTATATGCAATAGTTTTACAGACCCTCATTTCCAACATTTTCACCGGCCCTCATTTTCAACATTTCGTCAGTCCTCACTTGTAACATTTTCACCAGCTCCTTTTTCCATTTTTCTCCATCAAATCTACTTAAAAAATCTCCTATTAGCCCTACCATACATAACTTTCACTACTTTTCATTAACAAATACACTACAATGACGATTTCAACACTTTTCTTGTCACCACCAGACGATTTTCCTCAAGCTTAGAAGAGACGCTTCGGACTAAACAAATCGCTTTACTTACAAACCACAAATCACTTCATTCAAAACGGCCTCCCAGAGAATTAATGAACTCGTCTGAAGGTAGCAAAATTATAAAAAAAAAGAAAAAAAAATCATCGTGCAAAATGGGATACAGAATTTTCACCAACTCCAACATTAAATGCCATCTTCGCTTACCTTCAAGTTACAGTTTATTAACCTAACACCTGGATTATATTTCCCAATAACTTCTCACTGCTTACTGTTCTTAAGTTTTTTATTCATCTCCCTCTACCACTTTCTCTCGCTTTCTAGTGCCCTTGTAAGTTATATTTTGCTCTTCAGTAGGCTTGTTCTCTAGTACTTTCGCTGATTCACCTGTGCTTTCTCTTTCTGTCTAGCACTTTACCTTGGTGTCTGGCGCATGTTCTTACCCTCTAGCGCTTCTTGCACGTCCACTGCTTTCTCTTGAAGCCGTGATTCTCAGGGGATTAGGGATTTTCACCTCTGCTTGCCTATTATATTTTGACTCTTTCTAGACGCGATATTCAACCCACCAGCCGCTTCCCGTACTCTCAGGGTTAAAGCTCTAGTGAATGTTATCCATAAATTTCTAATATAACGAGACGACTGACGGACCATATCAAAAATAAATAAAGAGGTGCTTGAAATCTTACACACGAATATCCATCACTGATGTCTAGTGGTTTCCATTCCTACATAAGGCTTTCTTTTGCGGTTTTAAATTTTACTCAGCTACCTTGTGCCTCATGCTGTATTACGGTTTCTCGCACTAATATAACCTACTATCTCATTCCTTGGTTGTTATTGTCTTGGTCCAGCAGAGACAGCCCCCCTCCCCCACTAAACCATCCCTCAGTACAAGACCCTTTGAAATCACCCCCAACTAAATGTTTTCCCCGCTATCATCTCCCTCACCAAAGCTCCCCCACTGAACAACTCCTCCCCCGTCCCCAGACACGCACGCTAAAATCTATGCCTCGCCTCTTTTTGACTTATCTATTCCCCCCCCCCCCATAAAACTAATTCCATACAAGCGCTCTCTGTATTTACGAATGTTTGTAAGGCTGTCTTTGCTCATACTTTTTTTTTCTTTTGAGGGAGGGGTGGGAATGGGATGGGCTGCACTAATGTACTCCATTCATACTCGCCTCTTCCATACTCGTTCGCTGGTCACACTCAGCACTCACTCATTATTCATACTTTGTCACCAGTCACTGAGTCACTAGTTAGTCATCAAACATTCTTGATCACAACAGCCACTCCACTGATTAGTCATACACACCTATCATAAGGACCAATCATACAGCACTCACTACACCTACCTACCACACTCAATACACCTACCTATCATACTCACACCTACCTACCACACTCACTACACCTACCTATCATACTCACACCTACCTACCACACTCACTACACCTACCTATCATACTCACACCTACCTACCACACTCACTACACCTACCTACCACACTCACTACACCTACCTACCACACTCACTATACCTACCTACCACACTCACTATACCTACCTACCACACTTACCACATCTATCTACCACTTCTACACGTCGACCAAACTAATACCAGCCCAAAATATCATTACTTACTAGACCGTCTTCCCATCGGTTAAGGACACTCTTATTACCTTTTCCCTACCAGTATATTTCTGCAAAAGGCACGTTAATACTTACTTTTACGTTATCAAAACTGCGTCGAAATTAGAATGATAAAGTAAGAAGAGAATATTCAGGCGTGATATGTAAAATAAATCGGAAAGAGAAGTGTGCCTGTGCCTCTTAAACCCACGAGAATACGGCCCATTATAGCCACTCACTCACAAATCACTCACCGAAATCACCATCATAACCAATCAGAGTCGCCTCTCATTTACATCCCAAACTGACTGCCCAAACCCACTTCTCAACCTCATCTCTCGTAATCACCACTTCTGTCCACCTACCGTACCCATCCAGCGCTCAACTCAACTCAATACCTGCCCAGACTCTTCCCTCACGCTTAGCTCTCGTACTTCATCTATCGTGCTCGTTACTTACCTCCTCCTCTCATTCACTCACCACTCAGCTCACATCAGCATTCGTTATGGGGTCTGATGATGACAGTTTCTTTACTTTCTCATCATCATCACTTCTCATGGCTCAAGTTCACTCATCACTCTATCTCGCCAATGCCACAGCTGGTCATTCCACACACATGGCAGTTCATTAGCCCCATCAGTATTTGCCACAAGGTGATCGCTACACTTCACTTATTCTCTCTCGCTCTTCACACCCGTCCTCGCAATCATTACTGTTTTTCTTACCAGTCTCACCATCACTTGTCAATAATTCCTTCTGAAACTGAATCCATTTAGTTCCAGAACTCAACCCCAACATAAATAACAATAGCACCAAACTCACTCTCCTTCCTCACACACCCTTATTATAACATTCAACATGCACCACTAAGGCACTAGACACATGCACACATTCGCGTACTTGTTTGTTTCGCTAACATAAAACACCAATTCTGCAATACATATTGCACTTGAATATTAAACAGAAAAAAAAATCTGATTCACGAATTCCTTTCCAAGCCACTACACTCACTAACGACGCTAACATACTAATGACACTAACACACTCTCAGGTAACACGCTTAACATAAAAACACTACCAGATATACACAGCATCTACACAAACATTTTCATATATACATTTACACTAGTCCAGCTATTTTCACGCGTTCTAAATGTCCAGCACTGTTACCCTCTCCTCACACACACACACGCACACACAATTACATCACTCCTTCAAGGCTCACGTCGGGAATGCCTAGAGTGACACCTACAGATATGTCAGGTGTCAGTGCTTGTCTTAGTATCTTGAAGGAAAGACAATGGAAGACGTCCTTGCTGGGGGCGAGGTCTGGAAGGAAGGAGAGAGTGAGAGAGTAGGAAGAGAAGAAGGGGGGGGGGAAGTGGATAGAAATGGGAGAGAGTAAGACAAGAGAAATGGTACTTGAAAGTGTTGGATGAACGAAAAAAAGTGAAGAAGGTGAGAGGGAGAGGAAGAGGAGGAGCAGGAGTGGGACTGAATGGGAGAAGAGGAGATCTGGGTAAATAGGGTGAGTATGAGAGAGGTGGGTGACAGGAGGAGGAGAGAAGGACGAAACTGTGGACGAGGGAGTGGAGAGCTAGAGAGGAGGAGAAGAAAAGAGGGGGAAGGGCTTAGATAGGGTAAGCAGAAGAGACTGCGAGTAAGTAGAAGAGACTGTGTGTAGTGGTTGGTGGTGGTGGTGGTGGGTCTGGGTAGGGAGAGAGCCACCTTACCATCACAGCCATTGTTGATCGGGAGGTTACTGAACGTGTGGATAGTTATATCAATGTCTTCTTCAACGACAGGATCAACAACAATAGTAAGAAAGTAAAGCATGCGTAAATTTCACACTCCCTGCATTTTCTGTCGCAGGTAAAAAGAGTTACTAAATATGTGACGGATGACTTATGAAAACTGACCAAGCTAAGGTGTAAGCAAGACTATAATATTTGATCATATTTATGGAACACCTGTAATTGTCAGGTGTAATTAACCTGCTTCACACATTTAAACTTGCAATGATGCAGAAACGTCAGGCATGTTTTTTCAATTTCATGCGTGTCAGGAATATCGTCGGTAACTTGCAGTTTATTCACACCTTCGCGCTCTCAGTTTTAATAATACAACCCTGAGTGGACTGTAACGGTTGATGAGTCGATAAACACGCCTGGTAAACTGGCACAAGAGTTTAATAAGTGGATGTCAGAGATAAATCTATTAAACCTGCATTTCTTCTTAAGCTCCGCCTTTACTTAAGACGGGAGGCGTGACTTCTTATCTTACAGAAAACATATTTGGTGGAATTAATATATTTTTTTCGGTCCGAACTAGGAATCAAGCAAATTGCAGATCGACAGATGAAGTGCATTACTCAAAGCTAGACGATATGATTTCGTGTTGTATGGTATGCGAGACAGGGCTGTATGTTACGGCATGTGGACGGCTGGAAGTACAAGACAGTTCTCATTTATTCTTCAGCCTGTGTTTTCATCAGCATCAGTAATTCTTTGCCATAGCCATAAACATATAAATCGGTGGCATCAATATTATTATTACAGTACTAATTTTTCGATTAAAATTATCTTAATAAGTACCATTCATTAGTATCAGAATATAAATACCTGCATTATCAATAATCCTTGGTTATCTCTGGGAACAATGAAAAATATTCTACATACGTATATCCTAAGTATCTTGAAAGGCAAGAAATAGAAGCGGGAGTATTCTGTTTGTATTTTCCTGAGGGATCTGGAGTCCTCATCGTTCAGTACGAGGTTTTCAAGTAACTTCGTACCACCAACAGTACAGGAGTGAGAAAAAAAAAAAAATGCACCTGGGGCTCTCAGAGATATCAAAGACCCTCACTACAGATTCCTCCACTCAACATAAACAAGGGAAAGCGGGTCAGAGAGGAGAAATCAATCAGTCATTAGGATAACTATCATTAGAATTATCCGAATCAATAGCATTAGAATTATTATCACCATAACATCAATCCTGGCAACTGAGCAAATCGCTACAAAAAAAATAAATTAGAAAATGTCAGAGGACCAGCCTCCCCCTGCCTCAATGATCCATCAACCCCCCGCTGAAGAGTAGCCGGGAGAAGGTCACGTGGGAAGACCCGGTGCGGCGCTAAAAGGTCAGAGGACACGGCAGGGGAAAATACCCGCCCTGGAAGAAGAGGACCAATCCTATCAACAACAGGACTTCTCGTCACTCAAGGTCCATGGAGGGGGCACCAGCGCAAATGCCGAGGGGGAGGAGAGAGTGTGGGGGACTGTGGTCAGTCACTAACATTGTCGTAGCTTTGTCTTCAGATCAGAGTGCAATTAACTCCATTACCACGACGACGCTTTTTTTTTTTTATTCAGCTTACAACCTGATGATTTTATTTAGGTAAAGACTTCTTGTGCTGAAAAAGTTAACAGATGCTGTCTAACCCCTCTCGTTCAAGAAGTCCATCCTGAGGTGAATTATCTCAATGGAGGTATTAGATCAAAGTGCAAAACGTCATTGTAGTGGAGGGATTACGGGGAAATCTAATCCACAAGACATACACTCTGAAAGACTTTTCATGACCTCCTGGGCCAGCCTCTTCACCCACTTGAGTCATTTCCAAAGCACTATAACCTCTCTTAGCATCCTGGTTAACACAAGAGGTGCAGCAGTCATAAAGTTAAAAAATTCTTAGTCATAGTTCAAAAATTCTTTGCATGATAATCGTACACTGCGCTGTGACCCCTGCTACTGGTCAAAGAAAGGGTCAGACTCCCAACCGTACAGTTCTGGGAAGCTGTGGAAGTGCGAAGTTCGTGAGTAAACATTAGCTAATACGTCCAAAGGAAAACTCGCTTACAGCACTTCTGGTTCGTGACTAAACATTAGCTGATGCGTCTACTGGAAACTTCCTTAATCTCTTGCTTCGTGACCGATGGATATAGAAAAATAAGGAGATAGTCAACAAAAAGACCAAGGTTAGTGGGAGCAACCTATCAGGAACCACCTACCCTATAAGAACGATTAATAATTTCTCCAACATTTCGGCAAATAATGAAAGGTTCAAACATACGGAGAGGAAAAATGACAACCTGAAGTCCTGAAAGAATATATTATCGACATATTTGGCAAACAGCTACTATAAGAGCAGCCTTGGCAATTTTCTTGATATACGGGTTAATAAAGGGAATTATCTGAACTATGGAAATGATAATGAAAGAACAGGAGCATCAAGGAGGTACCAATCAACATCACTCGTATAGCCCCTAATCTTTCCACCATTCTGGGTAGTAATTAACGGTTCAAAACCATTAAAGGGTATGAGCTAGAAGCAAAACATACTATAAGCAGACCTGGCCACATCACTTACCCCCAAAAGCAACCTTGATACTTTTTCTTAATAAGTTGGTTAATAATTAAAAGGAACAAATCTAGTGAAGAGAAAAAGGAATTAGAGGGCGACAAAATATGGACCCATCTAGAATACGTCGTGATAATTTCTAGTTCCTTGATTCATAATCACTAGGTAAGAATCTAATGAATGGAAAAAGAGCCAAAGGGTAAATTAGATAAACGCAAGTACCTCAAATCCAAGGCCGATGGAAGGGTAAGGGTTCATCAAGCCAGCAAAGTACCCGCATTTATTCTAAGAAGCCAGGACACCAACACTCTAACCATAACGCAACCCAGCCCAATACGAACAACCTAACTTAAGCAACTATAGCCCAAACGACTAATCAAATATAATCCAACCCTATGCAATTAACGTGACTGTACCTAACCTATCCCCTGAAATATTAACATGACTGACTTAATCCCTCCCCGACCATCCTAACCTAACCTAGCCTAATTTAACCCAAACACATTCACCTTCAATCCTAACCGACTAACCTAACCTAATCTAACTAACCTAATTTTTGTAGATTAACATACCCTAATTTTGTCAAATACTGGCAAACTGGCCTAACCTAATCATAACGAAGTACCCTTACAGATATTAAAACTTTGAGGGAAGAAAACGTGGTCAAAAACAGCACAGATGGAAAATGGGATAACGGGTTGGGGAGTCGGTAGCGTGTGTGTGCAATCAATCATCCTGGAGAGCCGTCTAATCCTGCTGAGCCCACGAGAATCCAGTCAGTGGACTCGTGGGAGAATGTAATATGCAACAAGGTGAGTAAGGTGTCCGGGAAGAGCACAGAAGGGTGTAAATCAGCGCGCAGAACCCTACGATTACCACACCACTCACCCTGATCCCAGGCGTGATAACGGGCAGATCTGGTTCAGGGACTACGCTGAAGTGGGGCCAGACTACCATTGTGTACAACAGAGAAACCTTCAAAATCCTAGAGTTAACCTAAAATGTCTGCAAACTCCTCAGTCATTCTGCAACATGCTTTTTTATACTTATTAACATCAGAAGCTTTTATTCAACTTGGAAGACTTATGAACTAGACGAGTTACATAACCTTCATTAACCAAGTTTCTGGTAGGAGGTTCTCAGAGCTGATGTACTTGTTTGGTTAATAAGACTAAGCTTAAATCAAAGAGCGTAACTGTGGCAAGGATGTTATGACTCAACTTCCACACTGTCTACACGGGTAATCTTAGAGCTCACCGAAAATGGTAAGGGAAAAAAAAAAAAATCTTTCAAGCACAAAACCTGAACTGCATACTATCTAGTGCCAGACCCCTAATCCCAGTCTTCATTCAAAGTGACCGCTACAAAAATGGCTCCAAGGCTGTCTAAGATCAAGCTGAATACGACCCATCATGTCATAACACATAATCCCGGAAATCACAGAAAGTGACCGAAACAAAAAAGCCTCAAAGCTCCTCTTAGACCAAACCTATACACTATCTTCTGTTTGACGCTTAATCCCAGAGTTCACCCTGAATAGCCGTCACAAAACTACAGACCTGTTCACTATCTTTTGTCTGCCGCCCAATCCCTGAGTTCATCTAAGGTGGCCACACAAAAACCCCTGCAGGCTCTTCAATCGCCGCTCGGCCCCATCCCTCCCTCACGTACTTTTCAATTCTATACTACGGTCACGATACTGGCCCTCTCATTATCACCAACTTTATTTCATAATAGTCTGTCAATCCTACGTTCTCCAAGCCATTTACATCTACAATATTCACTACTTAGCTCCATCTGCACCATCGTTCAGTCAAATATTTCACTACTACTGCTTCTCACTGGCCTCTGCCATCTAAATTTCTTAAGCAGAAAAGAAGAGCTATGTTTCTCTGCTCAAAAACGACCCTCATAATATGATACTTCAGAGAGGGGAAGTAACCGACATATCATATAGGGAGTATTAGGCGAACTTAAGTACCTGACAGTATGTTACACTAAAGGGCTAATAAACTGGAAAGGCCAATTAATTACCAGACAAAAACTAAAACTCACTTAATAATTCAACAGTCTCCCCTCCCCCTCCCCCACCCCACACACACACCAAAAATGGGTCGGGTAGCCTATTACGTGCCCGGGTGAACCTCTTGTCCTGACGAAGTTGCCACGTCTACACACGCAGAATCAACAGCACTTCAACCGCTTTAGTTCGAGGTCGACATATGTTAATTTCTCTTTGCTGCTGTCAGACGATCTTTAGGTACGCACCGTAGCAGTGAAGGGGTTAATGAGGGCTACAGATAACTTCCTCCAAATCCAACACTCTCTCTTAACCTGAACAAAATCGCCTGAAAAGGCATGAATGAAATACGTCATCGTATTAAGGGGTGAACCCCTACATCCCGAGTACATATTCTGAATGAAGCAACAATCAAATTGATCTTAGGAAAAAAAAAAACTGCCTCGAGCTGAATGGGTTAACTGTTCCCTATTTCTAGAATGGCGTCATGTAACCATTACGTGTCAGAGTTGGCTCCCCGACGGTGTGGTGTTGATTTTAAATAATAAAAAAAATTAAATGTCTGATATGATAGCGATGATGATGCACAGGTATCACATCCACCTTGCCACTGGAAGAAGCCCAGTTCGATTCTCGGGTTGTTCAGACTTCAGACCAAAGTTTGTTACCCTCCTGTCTCTATCCACCCAGCAGTGCGCTGGAAGTTGGATGTAACATCGACTGTTGTGGGTAGAACTCTAAGGGATGCTTGAAAATTTGCAAAACCTGCTTACCATAATGATCCTCGTTGTTAAACATGTATCCTAAGCCATCTTCTGATAAGGCAATCACGTTAATTGTTCCCCATCCTTCAAAATGGATCTTGATATCCAATCAGAGGCATCGGTGAATCTGCCGAAAGTGCGAAGTACCAATTCGTTGAAGCAGCCTGGAAGCGACCGTGCAGGTGATGGTGATGGTGAGCAAGGAGCTGTCAATCAATTTTTCGCAGGTATGTACAGAAAAACACGGGGCAGCGAGGTGCTGAGAAGTGGCGACTGACAACAAAATTGCTGATGTGTCTAGCCACGGAATTCCTCGCACCACCACTATATAAATTTCATTTATTACAAGGACTTTTTTTTAGATATCAAGATGTAATGGCCTGGTAATAAGTATTCTTCTTTCTTTCTTACGCAGTTCGCAAGGCGTCTTACGAATACGAAAAGTTGGTGAAATTATATACAGTATTAATACACACACACACACACACACACACACACACACACACACACACACACACACACACACATATATATATATATATATATATATATATATATATATATATATATTTATTTATTTATAATGTAACGCAAATATTCTTTATGGCAAGAAGGATTAGCAATGCAGCATCACAAAAAGGTGATGGATGATGCATACTATTTCTGCAAGGTAGATTATATCAAGTATTACAGGTAAAGGCAGCTTATCAGCTGTTGTTAAGACAATAAAAATGGCGGTGCAGAAGATGGTGATTACCCCTGCATGCATATAAAATCAATAATCCATTCTACCCCCAACGAAAAAAATAACCCTACGGTGGAAGGTACGTGCTGTGACAGGAAAATGCCGCCGCCCACTAGACCAGATCACAAAGCAACAAAGACCCACACCCCTGACTTACTCCAAACCACAGACAGACAGACGGACAGACAGACCAACTATGTTTCCTTTTTCCGGACTTTCCATCCCTTGTCTGACGTGAAAAAAGCCACAAAACCGCAACATATGCACACACGCGCATCTGACAAAAAAACATGCAGGCTAAAATAAGGGTTTGTGGTATTCCCGTCTACTTCTGGTATATCTAGACAAAGACGCTGAGGCGTGATGTTAATTACAGGAAAGAAACTGATGGATTGTCCAAATGATGATAACACTGGAACAACAGTCTACTTACAAGAATACAGCACTCGGAGAGATCATACCTCCGCCAACGCCTATACCACACAACTCGGATCCCCATCAAAATTTAATAAACTTTTCCTTGGCCGTGACCCACATATCCACAAAATTTCACTGAAATCCTTTAATAATCTTTTATAGATATCTCTTTGACAAACAGAGAAGTAGGGGTGAAAACATGACTTCCTCCAACGTTCGCGGTGATGATAAAGCTTGAGACGCTGCAAATTTGAGTTCCAAGCTGATATTTCGTACAGCATGCGACTGGAAACAATAACACAAACTAGATTACACTTCCAGTTAAATATCACCAGCATGCAGGGAGCTTTAGGACAGCTTTTCCGAGTCTGATTTTGGCGATGTAGAGTTACAGCTGGCTACACAGATACTAATATACCAACCACACACCTGCAAGACTGATTCAGACGCCGTAACTTCAGCAGGAAATTGGTGGAGTGTTGATCCGTATTTGTAGTGGAAGACTCCTGATCTGTGTTTATCTATTCACCCCGAGGACGTTTTTATTTTGTTTTTGTCAGAAGATTTTAAGTATTCTATTGAACCTGGAAGACAGTCTTGTGCTGAAGAGCTACTAAAGGTACCGTAATAACAAACGCATTAAACTGGAAGTCTCACTAAAGATCAATACAATCGTCTGGGGAAAGGACAAAAACGGACGTTATCGTAGTGAAGGAGTTATGGGAAGCTAATTAAACAAAATTTAAGATGAATTAAAAAAAAAGTCTCAGCTTATCTGCTTAAGCTACATTTTGACAGACAGGATAATATTATAAGTTTGTTGAGCGTTTCAAGCTGGGAAAAAAAAAAAAAAAAAAAAAAAAAAAAAGCAGTCTGACAAAAATATGGACATAAATTTACGAAAATGTGGTAAAAAGGAGAAGAGAAAAGGAGAAGAGAAAATCTAAAAGTAAAAGATTTAGTGAGACGGAAAAATCTGCAACAAAGGTATCAAGAGTTAGATTGTGCAAGCAACATAATGGTGCAAAATTGAACGAAAAGTGTATGAAGCTCAGAGTTAAAGAAAAGTAAAGTTATTCAGCTATACGTCTCTGGTTTTATTTTTTGACTTCATTCAGTGACACACAATAGCGTGGAGAGAAGACTTGTAGGGAGGAGTGCATGATATGTGACGATGGTGGGGTATGATGTCAGACGCCTGGTTAGAGTGGTGGACCTGTGTGTGGTGGGAACGAGCAGACCATATGAATGAGCAGACAGTAAACAGTAAATTAGCAGACTATGAGTGAGCAGACTATATGAGCGAGAAGACTGTACGAATGAGCAGACTGTAGGAATGGACAAACTATGAACGAGCAGACTCTATGCACCCCTTCAGTGCGATAACTGTACATCTGTTGTGGCGAGAATGACCAGTATCTTTATTATCCAGGTCACACGTCCTTACCAGAATCGATGAGTATAATTCCGAAGAGAAAGAAATGCTCCAGACTTTCAAAGTTAGACAGAAGCGGTCCATACATTCAAAACTACACAGAAGAGGTCCAGATATTCAAAGCTAAACATCTGTGCAATATGGGCAGAAAACATTGCCTTCAAGAAACATGGATCTACGGTTCAGCAGAAAGATGAGGAGAGCTGGACGAAAGGAAAATATAATAAAAACTAAATCACTGTCCTCAGCTACTAGGAAACTCTTGGTATACTGGATATTCACACCTTCAACGCTTGCAAGTATTTTTTACAGTATTATATTCTGTCTAGCGCTAAACATTTTTTTTCTTTTTTTTTCATCTTAAGAGACTCCAAAGGGTGAAAGGGTTAAAATCTTCAGCACGAGGAGTCTGTTCAAAGCTGAATAAAATCGTCTGGCTGTGATAAGAATGTGAAAAGCAGGTGAGAATACTAAAAAAAATAAATAAACACCCGGTAAATAATAAACGATAAACGAATATACCCAGGCTGATAAAAAAAAAATACAAGTACCCTATAAAGTAAGCACCAGGTACCTTACGACACAGGTATGAAAGGTGAAAATACCCACTGATGGATAATATGCAGCCTTGTAATACGTACCCCCAGTGTACTAAACCTGCATGGCTGAGACGGAGGCCAGGAAGTTATGTGCCCACTCAGGATACGCGTCTGGATAATGCCAAGAGCCACTCTGGGGTTTATGTTCAACTATTATATTTTTTCACGACCACGGTGTACTTTTTACGGTGTATCCTTTCTTTTTTCCCTGTCTCTTTTTTTTCTGCTTTCTCCAGTACCTTGTTTGCGTAATTTTTATGAGGGAAAAAGCAGGGTATACTGCATATATTATGCTTCCCAATTTTCTCCCGTAGCTGTATGTTACGCAAAAAGAGACTGAAAAATGATAAACGAAAAATTACGCATCATAGGAAAACATCACTATGGTCGTGGAAAATTTTTAAATACATTTTTCGAGGATAAGAATACTATGATAATCAGGTGGCTTGTAGAATCAATGCACCTGTTCCTTATGTACTGTATTATATTCAGATGTAATACAAAATACAAAAATATACAGTACTCTACACGGAGCAAACACATATACACAAATAAGCAAAGAAATAACCAGGCAGCCAATGCATTTATGCACATACACACGTACAAAGACTAGTGAAAAAACTCTCACGTATGTAAAAACACTTCAGTGCTCGTGCAAGGACACAACTCTCCCTCTCCTTCTCCCACCCTCCGCCTCTCTCCCTCCATCCACCTCTCTCCCACCCTCCACCTTACACCCACCCCCCACCTCTCTCCCTCATACTAGCACGTTGACAGTTACTGAACCTCTTAAAACACGCTAAATTCTTTTAACACAAACAAATGCATTAACGCTATGATCCACACAAACACATTCACACACATACTTTCACACACTTCCCTCCCCTCACACACATTCCGACCCTGAGCACACACAAGCTAATCTCAGTCTCTCTCTTTCCCACACACAAGTGAAACACACATCATTTCACTCGGGCATCTCTAACTTGACTCGTACCAAGTCCTTCATAAATACTTACAGTCTCTCCATTTACGCTCCTTTACCAACTGTCTCTCAGCTTACCCTCCATTTACTAACAGCCTCTCCGATTACTCTCCACATTTACCGCGTCTCTCCATTTACTATCCACTTATCAACGGTTTTTCCATTTATCACACAGACCATCACCGTATCAACCATTCCCCACGAATAAAAATAGTGTGAGTGGAGGACTCACAAAACAGGGAAGAAAAAATAAATCGACTACCAGACCAATGACACAGGCTATACATCCATCCATTCATCATTCACGCCTTAGGATTCTCAGCTTCAACTCTGCAAGCCCACACCTTCCACATCAAATTCTGACTCATACTACCCGTGTCAAGACTATATAATTTTCCATAAACTTCTCCATTTACTACGCGTTTCACCAGCATGTACCCCTTATCACCTGTCCTCACGTTTTGTACCCTACGTTATCGTGTTCTGATCTCTCCGGAATATGCATCTTCTCTTCGGCCCTTGCGTTAACCTATTCCATATCTATTTTTTTCCCTCGGACTTTCTTACGTTTTTTTTTTCCCCCTCCACAAACTTTTTTAACCTTCCTCAAACTCGATGTCACTGTTCACCTCTTATACAGGTGTTACCTCTGTTTTTCCCTTTTTTTTTTTTTTTTTTTTTTTTTTTTTTTTTTTAATCTTCGTACTGTTACCCTTTCAACGTTCATTGTCTGCATTTTTTTGTTTTCTATCTGAATAATCAAGGGTTTTTTTCTTTAATCACCTAGCATACAGGTCGGAGGGAACTGTGCGTATAACCACAGCAATTCCCTCTTATCCGACGTATCTCTGTAATGAGTGCGTATGCAGATTTACGCAAATGAGCACAACGATGCAAGGCTTGTAATTAGCGTCGTATTTTGTCAGAAGGGCTAGCGCATCTCATTACTGACACTCGGCCGTCACCAGAACTGAAAATACCACTTGCACCCGGTAAAGAGTTGTGTGCTTCCCCGGCTACCGCTGCGGGTTTTTGCACAGACGGTGAGAAGGGGTGGGTGGGTGAGTGTGGAGTGTTAGGATAGCGGACACAGCCAGCCACTCCCCTCTGAGAAGTCACCCCAGTACTGTGTTGGCTACCACTCCCCTCACGACACTACCTTCGCCATACCATATTCCTACTACAGTATCACTCTCACCCTCACTTGCATCTCCCTCTCCCATCTGTTACTCACTTTACTCATGCCTGTCTTGTGTTGGCTGCCACTCCACTCACGACACTACCCGCACCATACCACATTCCCAATACAGTGTTACTCTCACCCTCACTTGTCCGTCTCTCTCTCTCTCTCTCATCTGTTACTCACCTCCTGCATGCCAACAGTACGTTTTTTGCCCTTATGCCACTCTCCCCTCACGCCCCTCTGGTACTGGATACCACTCACCTTCTCTCATACCACATACTCTCCTCTCTTCTACAGGCCCCTCCGCCGATGCCCTTACAAAAGCTATCCAATGTCCTCTGTGCCCATCCTATGATGCTCCCATGCTCCTTGTGCCATATTCGCATACTCCTTATTATCTCTTCTTTGTCCCTCCAGCTGTCATTCCCTACTATGTCCTACCTTCAATGCTCGTGCTTCGTTTATCCTCCTCTGTCCAACTTGCCTCTTCTTTCCTGTCTCTTGCTATGCCCTTCGATGGCTCCCTATAGCCTTTATTCAAATGTCCAATAAAACCCTCTCGATGTCCTTCAATACTCCTCTCCGGATGTCCTCTATATCCTTCTCTTCTGAGGCCCTCTATAACCCAGTGCTGCTCCACAAATATCCAGGTTGCTTTTTCATTATAACCCCTCCTCTGAGATCTTCACAACTCTCTCTCATTTCGCGCCTGTTCCCAACTATCCTTTCATTTAACTCCCTTTCATCTCATTCCTTTTCATATCAATCCCTTTCCTCTCCCTCCCATCATCCCATCCCACTCCCTTTCTTCTCCCTCCCTTTCAAACACCTTCCATGCTCTGTCATATCCCCTTCTCTCATTTTCTTATCGTTCACCCCACTTCGTCAATCAACCTCCCTGTTTAATAGTATCTCTCACTTCATTCCCACCCTCCTCCCTTTCCCTCATCTCTCTTCCTCTCTTCACTGCCCCCTCAATTCCCTCAGTTTCATCCCTCTTCCTCTCATTCCACTCCCCTCCATCTCAGTCTCTTTTCTCCCTCCCATGATTTACCTTACTGCCAGCCATACTCCTTTCTTTTATCTTACACTTCCCGTAAACTTTCATCTTTTCTTACACCTCCTTATTATGCCATTCACTCTTTCTCATTCTCTCCTTTCATCCCATTCCACCTGCTATTCCCCTCTTTGCTCTCCTCTCACATTCCTCATCATAATTTAGTCTCTCTCTCTCTCTCTCTCTCTCTCTCTCTCGGCCGTATACCAATGCCAGGCGGGGTTATCTCTGTGGTGGGGACGGGTAGTATGATGTATGCGTTGTTCCGTTATCTAGCCATCTCCGTCACAAGAGGAAGGTGGCCCGGAACACACACTACCCCCTATCCACCCCCCCTCGACCTTCCCAAACCTCAACCACCCCAGCCGTAGCAAGTAACACTATCCATAATCCCAATATATACCTTTTTCCGTGGTCCATGTAGCACTACTATAAATTCGTTATTAATTTTTACCCCTTATATACATCAGTGACACCATTTACAGCAACAACGCTATCCATAATTACGTCCGACAACGAAATTGGAGGAAGTTATGCATTCACACTTGTCTGTCTGTAGGTTTGCTTTTTTTTACCCTCAAGATTTTGAAAAGTTGTTGACGGATTTCAATAAAATTTTGTGGATATGTGGGAAACTGGCCAAGATGAGTTTATGAAATTCTGAGTAGTGATCAGAGTTGTCTGGTACAGGCGGTGGCGGAGGTATGTGCTCCTTGAGTGCGCTTAGCTTGTTACATGTGTATCTTCAAGCAGGGCAAGGCACCACTTAGATATACTCTGGCTGTTTAAGACCATGTTACTCAAGAAGATGGAGAACCCTGTCGAGAACCGAATCATCAACATTAATCCTACCAGCAACCCTATACTCCTACCACCAACACTTGGAACCCTAACAGCAGCATCATTAATCATGCCAGTAACACAATAATCCAACCAACAGCATCATTAATCCTACCAGCTGCATCAATAATCCTACCAGTTGCATCAATAATACTACAAGTTGCATCAATGATCATACCAATTACAATAATAATCCTACCAGTTACATCAATAATCCTACCAGTTGCATCAATAATCCTACCAGTTGCATCAATAATCCTACCAGTTGCATCAATAATCCTACGAGTTGCATCATTAATCCTACCAGCTGCATCAATAATCCTACCAGTTCCATCAATGATCCTACCAGTTGCATCAATGATCCTACAAGTTTCATCAATAATCCTACCAGTAACACCAGAAACTCTACAGGTAATTCCAAATACCACCACCAGTAACACCAGTAATCCAACCACTAGTAATTCCAAATGTAGTAACAGCGACCCTAGTATTCGTAACAGTAACAGCCTCTCCTCTCTACCCAACCCCTTTCACAGGTCTACCTCCATCCCCCCGTGTCTGCCGCGTCCTTCATCAAGAATAGTGAGGGTGAGGACGCCCCAAGGACAGCGGGTTTAGTCCCCTCGCATGCACTGCACGGCGTACGCTGTTCCAGTCCGGCCGGCAACAGCAAGCAGGGGTGTGGCAGAGGTAGCAGGAGATGGCCAGTTACAGCAAGAGATATTTAAGAAAGGTAGAGATTAGTAGGGACAACAGAGATGGACGGAAACGGCAGGGAAATGGTTCGGGTAGCAGAATATAGGCAATGAGTAACAGGGAAAGCAAGGACAAAGAGAAGAAACGGTGCAACAGGGAAAGCATATGACAAACAGGGAAACTGGGGAGCGGGAAGCTTGGAAGCTGACAGGCAGGACAGTAGAAGTGATGTAGAGGTAACAGGTACAGCAAAGCAGTAGCAGAATACAAGCACAGGTGTAACAAGGACAACCGAAAAGGCAGGGGTAGCACTATTTTCCTATTCTGTTTCATTTCAAGTCTTGTAAAATTTGATAGCACGGGAAGCTTGGGATGTGCAAGAGACGTCGAGGGCAAGAAGCATCGTGAAAGCGGGACAGAAACAGCAAGAAAAGGGGTAAGAAACCACAAAAGACAGCATGAAACACGGAAGGGTGCACAAAATAACACAAAAGAGGGGAAAACTCCAAAAAAGAGGGAGGCAAGAAGCAAAACTGAATACAGCAAAGAGGCAACACGAAAGGGGACAAGAAACAGCACGACAGGAACCAAGAAACAATACGAAAGTATGAATTAAATAACACAGAAAGGGAGGGCAAGAAACAACATGGAGGAGCAAGAAACAAACGAAAGAGGCAAGAAACAGAACGAAAGGGACCTAAAAAAACACGAAACAGAGCAAGAAACAGCATGAAGGGAATGAATAACACTGTGATGAAACAAGGCAGCGGGGACAAGACAGTAGGACAGGGGCAAGAAAAACAAGTAGGGGTTTAAGACAAGAGCTACAAACAAAAGACAGGCAGCTTCACAGAGGAAATGTCAAGGGGCAAGCGTAGCAGGATTGGGAGAGGTAAAAGCAGGAGAACAAGGCAGACGGAGCTATTAATATATCAGTGGGGATTCATTTTTAATTTATCCAGGAATTAGGCGATCAAAAGTATCTTAGGGTCCATTACAAGTGACATTCATGAACACTAATTGATCCTCATTTCACATTTTAATTACTGCCAAATGCAATGCCGGATACTGATGCAAATTTCCTGCTTCATTATCATAACTTCATATACTGCGCTGTCTCACTAAAGGTCAACTAAACATACGGTACATCCAGCAAAGGTAAGCAATTCTGGGGAAAGGGTCACTGTTCTTCCTGCGCTGGATAAATATAAACACTGACTCATTCACACAGGCCAGGATACCACACATGTCGGATACGCCACGCTTCACCACCCCAAGAGGCAGCGGGACCCACACGACGAGTAAACAAAATATGAAAGACAGGAATATATGCGATAATAATACGGGGGAGGGAGAGATGTGCTGATGGCATTATGTTACCGCTGGATTCTCTTGCCGCCCTTCCTACTCCTACTCCCTTCCCCGGCCCTCGTGTCTTGTTAGGTGTGTGTGTGTGTGTGTGTGTGTGTGTGTGTGTGTGTGTGTGTGTGTGTGTGTGTGTGTGTGTGTGTGTGTGTGTGTGTGTGTGCGCGTGCGCGCGCGCGCGCGCGCGCGCCTGGTCATGTGAGGCAGGGGTGAAGGCCGAGGGGACGCTGTGTCAGTGTTCCAATACACGACAGCCCGGGTCCTCTACTGCAAGTTTTTCTGGCCTGATTAGCCGTAAGGTATGCAAGAGAAGGAACCAACTGTCTTACCTTGCTATTCCCCCACTCGCTATTCTACACAATGAAACTGCTTTTAATCCCTTCATGCAAAGTGTAAGCTCATTAAAAAGTATCAGTGGGTAGACAGAACATAGGCAGTAAAAAAAATATGTATCCTCTGCCTCACGGAGTTAAAATCTTAGCTGTGGTCGATTTCTTTTTGCTGGCTGACTAAAATTGACATAGCTTTGGCGAGGAGAAGAAGTACTAAATATCCGACAAGCGTTACAGGAGAATTTTAAACCAATTTGCGGCAGTAGGTTTCTAGCAGAATAAAATTGGCTGGGCTTAGTCTAAACAAAAAGCAAGATTCATTACTACCGGGCAAAGTGTTAAATAAACCGGCTTGAAAACAATCACTCCGGTACCAAGCACCAGTAATCCCAAATAATCTATCACTAAATCCTGACCTGAGCCCGAAGAAGAAGGTTTAGATTTATATCTATCGACTGCACGAGAGTTCTTTAGGAAGAATCTAGTTTTACAGAGTTCCCAAGATGAGGGTATCTCTGCCCCCTCCTTTTTTTCTTTTTCTCATGGTCTCCTTCTGAGCCTCATTTACCTCTGAGGCCTCTCTTGTGGCCGCTGTTAGATCAATATTCAATGGTGAACTGCGATTCTAACATTCAGATGAAACCTTGTGTTAGGGGAAAGTAGTAATCAAATGCACATGGGCTGATATAAGTTGGAGACAGTTTAACGACTAACCTTACGTCACTTGAATGTGTCAGAGGTGCCATGTTTTGTCGCCTCAAAGCGTTGACGAATATATAATTTCATTTAATACAAACTAAACTTTTCAGTGAGATTTGTACCTGTACTGTAAACTACAGAAATTTTCAATATTTATGCTTATGGAACTAGCACAGAGTATGAAATATGAGGATTGTGAAAAACTGATCACACGCCTCGGAGTTAAGTTTAGGTGGCCCGCTCAAAAACTAACTGTGGCCCCCGACTGTTGCATTTATTATGTGGCCCCATAGAAATGTGGCATGGCTCCCTGGAGGATCATATGGCCCAAGATGAGTACCTAGTTTGATCAAGGCATCAATACAGGGGGTCCAGGTGGGGGGTTACAGCCAGGTCCCTAATTGTACTGCTGGTGAAGAGATAAAGACAGGGCCGAGTAAGGCATCAACAGAGGAGGGAGTCCACAACCAGGTTCCCAGTAGTACCGCTGAGTGAACTAGGATATCAAGTATTATTAAAACAGTGCGAAGATGTGGACAAGCTCCAACATTTTTTCGATACTTTCTGAAGCATGGTAATGATAACAACGTCTGAACTTTCTATAATGTTACTGACTACACTCTATAATGTACGAAATAGGATACAGACTGAGAACATCTAACAATTACAGGTAAATAAAAAAAATAAAATAAAAAAAAAGCCATCAAAAGTTAGGCGCTTCACACAATCAGTATTAATTTAAATGACCAAATGACCAAAAGACTGAGCTCGAGCAGGGCAACAAGAGAAGGTGTGGCCCTACCAAGGGTGTGACAGATATGGGGGAAGGAGGAGGGGGGCGGTCGACGCTGCGGCCCGGAGATTCACTGGCCAGATATTGTCCAGTCCCGTTCCCTGGCCTCTGACCTGGGTGAAGTGAGCATGTGGCCGCATTCTCGTGGGCTTGGGAGGCTTTCCAGCACCTTTTCCTTAGCGATTTATTTTGCTTATTAGACCACCAGTTTTCATATCTCTTCCCTCGAGATACATTTTGCTCATTACACTTCGGCCTTCACACAAAACACCTCTTCTTTAGCAGTTTATTTTGCTTATTAAACCTAATATTTCTTACACATGAAACATCTGTTCCTTAGCGATTTATTTTCCTTAATTCACCTTGGGCTTCTCTTTTTCTTAATGAGTCCTTTTTAATATTAGAAGACTATATAAGTAACACCCAAGATAATATTAATAAAGAACATAGAACGTGCAATACCTCAACAAAACGAATACGACCCGCTGAGTGATGGGGTCGGATGCTCATGAGATGAGGAGGCTTTCTGACATCTCTTCTTTGGTTACATAATTTTCTCATTAGACCACAGTCTTCTCTCTTAATAATATCAACAACACCATCTTAACCCGGTTTCCCTCCAAGACATGTTAGTTCCTATTTAATACTGACACACTGCTTAAGTAACATACAAAGGAATATTAACTCTTTCCATCTAAAAATATATCTCATTTTATCTTTTTATATCCTCCTGTTGTCATCTTCAGACGATTTTATTCAACGTAGGAGACATCAAAAAGAAGTTAGATGGGGAATTCAAACCCCTCCAGTAACAGCGATCCTTCTTAACAAATATAATCGTCTGGAGATAACATAATTAAACCAATATGCCAACATACAGTGATGAAGAATTAACGCATCATGGTAGGGAAAACTCCAGTATTTCAACCCAGCTAATACCAAACGATTTTCTTTTGCAATTAGTGACTCATAAAAGCCCGAGAGACTAATTCAATCACCTTCCATCCTCTCATAATCAAAAGCACTCTAGTATTCCAGCTTAAGCCAAACTATTAAGCCAACAGCGGATGGTACGAAGCTGGTAATATTAACGCGCAGTATCCGTCAATAGACAGCTACGGCAGAGTTGTTAAGCGAGCCTCCAGACACACGAGAATACGGTCCCTCGTGCTGACCCCTTGCCTCGTACATTAGGGCAAAAAACAAGAGACCCACCCCCGCCTCTGCCTTTGTTGGCCAACCGGGGTGCTGTCACGAAAACTTCAAACTTTGTAAAGGGACCGGTTACCACAAGACTGCCGAGCCTCTGTGCATGGAAAGAAACACAGTAGTTGACTTGTACCTGCAGTGTTAAGCTCCTCATGGTCGGGATAACTCTTGTATTCTATTCAACTGAATAGCATAAAAACCTGATGTTAATACAGCCACTCTTAACTCAGTCATGGTCGGGACAATTCTATCATATTATTCCAGTTAACGCCAAATTATTAAATTCAGTTCAATGTGAGTCACAGGAATATGACTGTTAATCATGAAGCGTAAAATTACTCTCAACTATTGATACGTGACTGCAACATATAAACAGACGGGGGTGTTTTCTTCAATGGAGCTGCAATTGGATATAGCCATTTAAGGTTGACGATTACGTGCAGAATATATAACCCAAGGAAAAAAAAAAAACACGCTTTGTCTTCCACTGCCAAAACAAGGATTGAGTAATACACGAAAATTAGGAACTGACCTTTTAAGCATATTTCTGATACACAACACTAGTAAATAAAGTCATGTCGTATTTATTGCCTCTCTCAGCATGGACTTTGATAACCAGTCCAATGCACGTGACACTGATGACTATTTGGCCACGGGTTAGACTCAGCAGTTTCGCTTGTCTCGATTTCAAGAAACTAAATTTTAAAGTCTAAGGAGAAAAAAGCACAAAAGGAGACAGGACTTTTGCCACTGAGAATACAAGTCATCATATGCCATACCAGCCGACTACACAAAGCCATGCCCACTCCCATGCCAACTCCCTTGCCCACTCCCTCAACACACGCAGACAGGACACACAAAAGATGCTGGATAAACTTACTGGCAAAACCTAAAATTCAAGGTCCAACCCATGAGGCCCAAAGAGTGTAATCAGCTGTGGGTATCAACAACCTGAGAGGGGAGGGGCTGGTGAGAGAGACAGAGAGAGAGAGTCGGGGGGGGGGGGGATAAAGAGGGGGCATGTTGGGGATAGTCTGCATCGGGAGAGAAAGAGCCAGATACGAAACAGAGAAGACTTGGTGGTGGAAGGGGACGGGGGGCTGATGAGGTGGAGGAGTGGGACTGGTGAGAAAGAGAGAGCAGGAGGCATACAAGGTGAGTGTCCGCTTTAATCCTGGGTCACACACACACACACACACCACTACCAGCATTCCTGTAATCTAACCATATTAAACACTACCTTAGCAATCACTGCATAAGGCCTCTTTATTATCAACAACACTCAGCATTAAGAGGAATTCAATTGGGTTAGGAAGCTGGAATGATATTAAGAAAGGTGTATGTATTGGTTATGAGTGTTATGGACAGGTGGTAGCTTCTGAATGTCCGCCCCACAAACTATATGGAAGTAAGTGGGCCTCGAATCCACTCCAGTGCATCCCTCGAACGTGAAACCAGTGCTAAACCTATCGAGATGCCCACATTCGACGCTACAACCACTACAAAACAAGCATCACACAGCCATTCTCTCAAAACATAACGTGCACATAGACAGGTAATCCAAACAAACTCTTTACCCTTATGACACCATAACTATATTTCTATTTTGTTTTTATTTATTTCTGCCGAACGACTGAACTTTAGCTTTCGTACTCAGAGACTTGTCACCTTCCGAACGACAAATATGTTTCTATTCCACTGTTCTGCAACGCCAGGCGATATGGCTATTAAGGACCTCTCGCACTCATAGGACTGAAATAATTACAGCCATCTCCTCTCACTACCAGTTCTATAAGCATTTCCCTACAACCCATAAATATTAATACGGTATCAAAGATGTCACCACCACTTAAAACGAAAAAAGTATATAACAAGACAACTATCAACACTGCTTATCAGAAGGAACCATATAACTTAGCATAGTCAGCTCAATTCATGAGCACTTTACAATTCCTGGCATCCACAGCGCTAGTACCTCGCGAATTGGCCTAAAAGTAATATACAGCTCAATGATTATTCTCAATTTACCAACAAAACGTCAGGACGCCAGGTCAATGTACCGCCCTGCTCACTGTACCCTCACCTCAGTTTACGATTCCGAGGTTAACATCCATCAAAGACACTAAAACACTTACCACCACCACCACCGCAACTATTTTAATCACCGACACAAACCACCATCACACCCACCTTGAAAATTACCACACACAACCCCATCACAGCAAATACCACAACCAACACCACTGCAACCACAGTAATCACCACCACCACTACAGTAGGCCTATACCTCAACCACCACCACCACCACAGTAGGCCTATACCTCAACCACCACCACTACTACTATCATCACAAGACCCTCGACAGCTATCCCAAAAACTAAAATAAGAACCAAACTCCTGAAACCCCCACAACATTTACTAAAATCACCACCACCATCACCACTATAACCATCATCCCTATGACTCCCACGGCCACAATAACATTCACCACACCCTCCCTTACCACAGTAATCGTCACAACCTCCATCACCACAATAACCACCACGAGTTTTACTAGCACAAAACCACCATAACCTCCACTATAGAACTGAGCACCACAACCATCATCAGCAGCGCAGTAACCACCACAACCAATACCATCGCCCTAACAACAACCCAAGTCAAAACCTCCACTGCCACAATGACAACACCCACCTCCATCATCATCTCCATCACCACAATAACCACCTCCACAAAAGCCATCACAGCACACCAACCACCATCACAGTAATCCTCCTTCCAGCTCGGGAATCACATGAAAGCTTTATTTATTGCACGCCTCGGGTATCTCTTGGAAAACCTCTGTGGTATTATAATCAGCAGAGCCGCGAAGGTGAAACTAGGAGAAAGGGGAGGGGAGGCGTTGTCAGCCAGCTTCAGCTTATCAGAAAACTGGCGCCATCGTTAGCAAACTGTGGCAAAGTGACGTGAAAAATAAAGTTCTAGCTTCCAGCAGAAAACTAACACTATCGCAATATCATCATAAAAGAACATCGTATGATGTACCATCGACATGAATTTTACAGCACAGAGCTGGTGGCTCTAGTCTAAGGAGGGGGGTTAAGGATGAACTCAACATTCTTGAACTTTTCTCAAGATTATCGATGGCTTAAGATGAAAAATGATACACCTACAATGTCGTACGATGTGTTACTGACTTGCTTCTTATCTCAGATTTACTCTCAGGGTAAACAATCATCCTAAGATACTCGTAACCTGCTTAGCGACTACGATCCCTGGTTTATACTGAGATGGGATGGAACATCGAGGGATTCAAGGATTTACGACTTGGAATAATGGTAGTAGAGTGTCGTGGGTGGGAGAGTTGTGGGGACCAGGATGAATTAAGTGAGGCCAGGGATTTGTAGCTGGGATATATGTGGGACTAGAGATCAGGGGGTATGTAGATGAGGTGTTCGGATCTACAAGAAATGTGAGGGGCAGTGGAACTATGATGCCAGGGTCTGTAAAAGATGTGAAGGCGGGTAGATGCGAGATTAAGGTATCTACGTGGGATGTGATGGACTTTTTGAGTTGTGCGTGACAGCGACTGAGGTGAGGGCCTAATATATACTGTGGGTGCAAGTCCAGACCGAGTTGCATTTCAGCTGGTATGAGATATGTAGTTCTGCATAATTAAGTCACGTCTACCCACACACACTTACCCTTTCAGTCCAAATTTTTTGTGCAAGAGATCTATAGTTTGCTAAGTCTTTCATATATGTAAATGGTCATATCGAGATCAGTTTTCCTGTTTCTGTCTTCCTTCACAAACTTCATTCAAACGCAATGTGCCCTGACATTTCGAAAAGAATGGATCTAGAATGACTTTATTACACTTTATGGATAGGACGCTTTATGCGGGCCCTCAGTCTTTCGGTCGGTCTTTATGTATGCAACAGAAGAGTATCCTTACATGGAGTGGATTTACATAAAAAGAATTGTATGGGTCCAGAAATACGAAAAGTTTGTGCCTACACACATCACAGGTGTGGGTCTGCAGTTATGAGGGGTCACGGGATACATACGAGTGCAACACAGAAATATGTAAGCCATGATTCACGGGTTACGTGGGTGTTTAAGAGACGTGATATACTTCAGGGCACACAAAGCTCTGCAATATAAGCGAGCTCCCCTACCAACTCCCTCCCAGCCGCTATACAGCTAGACCAACCCAGACCAGTTTCGTCGATAAAGGCCAGACCGCAAGAGAGGAGAGATGTATATATGCTTGGGCTCCCAGTCGGTCTCAGTTCACTTCATCTGCTGGTGTTGGTAAGGGGGAGGAAGGGGGGAGGAAAAAGTGGCAGGCCCGGTAAACAGTATTGCATTTCAGTGACCTGAGCGGCTGACGGCAAGGTTAAATTCCTGCACTGTGTGTGTGTGTGTGTGTGTGTGTGTGCGTGTGTGCGTGCGTGCGTGCGTGCGTGCGTGTCGCTATCATTCTGTGCATATCTGTGTGTTTGTGCTTGACACTGAGTGTAGGGGTATATGCAAATTTATGTTTACTAGGAATATAATTTTCTCGCTGTGTGGGGCTGTCTCAGTGCGTGATCTCCTGAGGGACCTCCATTCTCAGGCACTGCCAGGCGAGGCTTGTGAGTTCACGCAACACGCCACGCCAGCGATAAGATAAGACCCTCCGTTTGCATCCCCTTGAGTCCACCCAGCACCTCGCACAGCTGGTTACAGGGTGAACTGAACTCGACACCGTACACACTTACACGCAAACGAAATGGTTCTCTGGGCACTGGAGTGTCTCTTTTAGTTCAATACTGAAACGGGTGGATATTCTAAAAATTATCTAACCCCTTTTCGTCTCGGGGACATCACATGTATTTTATTCTATCGCCATACATTTTAATTGGCATAAAGCCCCGTGGTAGGAAACGAATTAATGATGGCTGTACAGTATTCAATCTCTCCACATCGACGGTTATATTTAACAATGGTAAATCCACACCACTGAAAGGACTAAGAAGCAATACGGAGAGAATAAACAATGCTGAGGTTCTTTAAATAATTCTTATAATGTTAAAAATTTTTACCTACTCCGATAAAGAAGTCCATATAATCAAGCCATGAACTCTGTACTATGTGCTTCAGTATGTAGTCACTGCCATTAGTGTGTGGAGGAAATGGGATAGACTTCTAAAACTTATTTATTAAAGGCTGATATAGCATTAGTTACATAGTTCTTTTGTGTATACGAACTCAGTATTTTATTCTAGCTACTGTTAGATGCGTTTATTCGGTAGAACACCCTCGAGTAGGTGAAAGGTTAAAATGCTTTCGATTGAAGCTTTCCCAATGAATAAACATACTGAGGACCTTTTTCTGAACAATACCGGACGATTTCATTAAGCTGGAAGAAACCTATGGCTGGCAAATGATCCCTTACACTGTGAACTATACCCCTGTGATATTTATGCTGCGAGATGTTAAAAACAGCCTTATCATCCGTCCCTGTCAAATAGTTTCACCCGCTGGAGAACGTTTTTTGTTGCTGCACAGGCTAAAATATTTGAACTCAATATTCAGTGGTGTGCACTATGCAAATACTGTGAACGCCCTGTAATCTGGGAGTCAGCTGGTTAAGTTATAGCGCTATGGAGGTCAAACAGCTCAATATACCGGAGGTACGTGATAGATAATTGGTGGAGTCATGTGGCAATCAATCTAAAGATCATACTCTCGTTAGTATAAGAAGATTTGTCAGCTCTTTCTTACCAATAACATACTTCATAAAAACAAAAAATAAAAAATTCTCCTATATCTTGTAAATTATTCACATCTTTTCATCAGACACACTATATACAGAAGATGAAAATAATATTGATGAAATGTATGAAAAAATAAAAAATAAAGTGCTACTCCAAATCCCTACACTGTGAAAAATACGATCCAGTCACCTTCGAATTCCAAACACATACAGGTCGTAAAACCAGGGGCCTCCAATTATCAACAAATTACACACAATAAAACAGTAATAAAGTGTGTGGGATATCTAATTGATCGAGCGCCGTAAATCCTTCTCAAAAACGCTTCCGTAAATTTTATGGTGTGGCTACATATCCTCTACTGGGCATTACATTTATATATTATCGCAGACACGGACCACTTTGCATAAGAATGTCAATATAACAATGCCTTAATAAAGTTATTGGGTATAAACGGAACAGATAGAATAATGTTTATGGAAAAGTTCATGGGTTCTAATATGGCTGTAGAATTTACATATGAAAACAATTTGAACTTCTGTTAACTTCAGAAATGTAAACAAAAACTACTACTACCACTACACACACACACACACACACACACACACACACACACACACACGTTCACCATGGCGCCTAGTGTCATAACAGGAAGCAACGTATTCATGAACTTACAGTGAATACACTAATCAAGCACCATAAAAATTCCATCACCTAATGAGGCACAAGAAAGATTCAGGTGAGAACAGGATACACTATTACTTACACACCTGCATTATACTAACTACACCTTTGCTTGCACAGTGATTATCAAGACACCTAAGTTTATAAAGGCCAACCTGAGTACCAATATAAACAACACACAAACACCAAAACTCCACCACAAAATAAACAGCACAGACCGTGGCAACACAACACCAGGAAGCATACACAGCACAGCAACACTCAGCAACACAAGACAAAACTTCATGGGACTAACACAAAACACTTAACACTCCACACAACATCTGACAACAAAGCATACAGTTCAACAACACAACAAAACACTAAGAACTACGCAACACTACACAAGCCAACCCAACACAAAGCTTAACACACCACTTGATACAACACAAATACTACACAGCAACACACAAGAGAAGCTACACCCAACAATACAAATACAAAATACAAAGGCAACACTGTACAGCTCACACACACACACACACACACACACACACACACACACACACACACACACACACACACACACACAAAATCCCTCAAACACATTCATTCACTAGTCAAAAGTAGAGCTATAAAGGAAAGAGAGAGAGAGAGAGAGAGAAACTAATCACATGCAAAGCTGGCCAACACAACACGTGACTTATGAACAAGATCGAGATAAGACGGGAGTAAAAATACTTCAAGGAGAGCCACACTAAGAAAGGGTACTGCTTGGCTCCTGCTTCTCTGATCACTCCCCAGTTACCTGGATCCAGTCGCTACCTGTGCCTATGTTCAAAAGTTAATATATATGATCATGGAGGTAGAGAAAAGAATAGAAGAGAAGAGAAGAGAAGAGGAGAGAGAGAGAAAGAGAGAGAGAGAGAGAGAGAGAGAGAGAATCAGTTACCACGGCAGGAACAAGCCCATGGTACATGTAACTTATCCCAAATGTTTATATTAATCGCCTGAACCTTACCGCAAGAAAATACCCAACACCATCGCAGGCGGTAAAAGTAGAGAGAAAAAAATCACAACGAGGCAACTGCAGCTTTGAGTAATTAGCCTTAACAACCCAGCCTGCAATTACCCGAACATGAAATACGAGCGATTAACCTTGCCAGTGTAGAGAACAGACGTAACTCCCTCCCCCCTCTAAGTTTCCAAAGTCTGCCGAACACGGTGAAGTAGAGCGAAATATCCCCCGGGCGACTTCCTTGAATATACCTGCCCCCACTACCCCCTTGATCCGACGCACGTGAAAGGTGAAATGTAATCAGAGCAGTTCGGGGGGAAGGGGGGGAGTAGGAGGAGGGAAAAGGCTGGGGTACGGTGGGGCGTGGGTATGTAAGTGCTGGGTGAGAGCAGACGGGGGCCACATTATGTGGAGGCGACTTGAGATATGGAGGTCATCCAGAAGATGTGGTTTACAGTGGAAGGATATGAAAAACGAAGGAGACACTTCAGATGATTAGAGGGGAATGGATTGTACTTGAAAAGGGATCTGAAAAAAGGTTGGGTGAGAGTGGACGGGGGTTGGATGATATAAACAGCACCTGAGAGATGTGGACGAAGAGTGAAAGCACACGGACATATGGGGGGAACTCTGAACAAGAGAGAAAGGGATGTGACTAGCAAGGGGAGATCGAAAGAGAAGGAAAGGGGCTACGTGCAAGTGGAAGAGGGCTTCGAGATTACAAGGGTACCTGAGAGATGTGAACGGGAGTAATCAGCAACGGTACTAAAAGGGGATGGGGAACTTACACAAGGAACGGAAAGGAACCGGACAATATGAGGGAATCTGCATAGTACGGACGATATTAAGATGAGACGAAGGGTATGATGTAGGTAAGGCCCGGGAGTAGATGCTGGGGTCAGAATGGACGGGTATCGTTTTTTTTTTTTTTTGGACGATAGTGGAGGAATGTAAATAGTGGAGGAAAGATATGGCAAGTGGAGACTGGACGAGAAAAGAATCTGGGCAGTTTAAGGGAACTGATTTAAACAGTACGGGAGGGAAAGTGGAAGGGAGTGATGCTGAAGGTACTGGATGATCGTAGAAGAGGAGAGGACCTTGGCCAGAGGGAAAGAACGTGATACATGTACAAAGTAACAGAAGTACGTGAAAGAGAAGGGAGAGAAATTTAGAATGGAGGGAAAGAGGATCGACAGAAAAGACCTAAGAAGAGTACAGTTGGAGATGTAGGGACGAGTGTGGAGATATTCGATATATAAAGATAATATGTACTCAAGAAATGTGGATGCAAGAACAAGAAAGTGAAAGGAAAAGTAGAATTCTGGGTGGGTGATTTAGACAGGAAACGAGGTGTGAAAGGGAAAGGAGCGAATGTGGAAAGGTGAGAATCGAGTCCGGACAGGTACGAGGGGCGTGGACGAGAGAAGATACAGACCGAAGAAGAAGGGATGTGGACTGGAGTATGTGAAGTGGAAGAACAGATGTAGATGAAAAAGGAGGGAATATGACTTGAATTGTGAGACTATAGAAAGGACAGTGGGTGCAAATAAACGAAGACTGGAGAGAAAGAATATACAGTAGATAGGTGAAACTACTGGAGACAACCTATATAAACATGCAAGGGTGAGGAAAGCTGAAAAGATAGGGATGTGGCCTATAAATAAGAGAGGAGGAAGTGAGAAACATAGAAAAGAGCTGTGAAGAGAAGTGGAAAGTAATTTAGGGAAGATAGGACATGGACAAGAGGTAATGTGGAAGCAGTGAAATGACAAGGACGATGGTGTGAGGGCTGTGAAGGGAAAACTACGATATGAACTGAAGGGGAGTGGAGGGGAGAGGCTGTAGACAGGAGAGAGACCGTGAAGTGGGTGAAGGAATGTAGGAAAGAGGGAAATAATATGAACAAATATACGAAAGCATGGGTTGTGGACATGAACATTATCATTAAGTGAGGACGTGTGGATGGAAAAGGAAGGGATGGACAGAGTAAGATGAATGTATAGGAATGCAGGGTTGTTGATAAGAGAGGGAGAGTGGAAGAAAGGGACGGTGGTCGTGAAAGGGAAAGGGGATGTGGGCAGGGAAAAATATCTTACTGAATACATACGAATGACGTAAAAGAAAAAGGAATGGATACACAGATGAGGGAACGTGGACAGAAGGGATGAACATCAAGAAATAAATGTGACAAAAGAACGAAATGGTGATGGAAAAGAAAGGTTACACACAAAAATGGAGGACGCAGACCAGAGGAAAAATGACAACGTGAATGAGATGATGGGGGAGGATTTAAAGATGGAAGTAAAACATAAATAGTTAAGCAACAAGGAATACAGTTCAGTGGCATGGAGGGGAAGGTAGAAGCAAACAGGATGAGAAGGGAAAACTGGAGCAGAGGCTGAAGGGGCATGAAAGAGAAAGGAATGCATGTGGAACGTCAAAGAGCATTGACGTACGTAACACATGTGAACCCAAGACATACAGACAAGAGAACAACTGCAAGTAATACTACACTAGAATGACTTGAAATCGATGCAAGTGGATGGAAGCAAGACAAGGACGAATGCGAGGGAATAGAAGTGGTCAAGCGTGGATGAAAAGTGACTGGAGAAGAGGCTGGGGTAGAGTGGAGAGGGCAAGCTGAGCGCAGCGAGTTGCATCAGTAAACGATAGGTGGCTGGATGTGTTGCAGTGGTGGACGAATGTGGATATTATTGTCGTTTGTGTAGCCAAGTCTATATAACAGACCTGTTAAAGGGGATGATGTACATGGATTTGAAGTAGGATGGACGAATAAATGATGACTATTGCAAGTCGTGGTTCTTTTGCACGAGAGGACGAAAGAGAAGTGGTGTATACATGGGTGAATAGTTGTGTTGCTAAAGTGGATGGGCGTGTAGCATAAGTGGACGAAATAAAAGTGGGTGTGTTCCAAGGATGGATGGTTTTCTTGCAGGAGTGGACGAGTGAGAAGTGGGTGTTGCAAAAGTGGATAGTTGTGTCGCATGAGTGGGCAAACGAGAAGCAAGTGTATGCATGTGTGGATGGCTGTGTTGCATGGAGCTGACGAATGGGAATTGAATGTGTTACACGCACGAACTGTTGTGCTGCAGGTGTGGATGACTGCGCTTCAGGGGTCGACGTGCAGGGGTGAATGGAGGTGATGCAGACGTGGAAGAATTATCAGTAGGTGTGTTGTAAGGGCGTGTGGGTCTGAAAGTGGGTAGAGGTACCTGATATGGCGTACTGAAGAGGTACATGAATACTGAAAAGTGGCGAAGAAGTGAAAATGTCGGTGAATGTGCGGTAAAAAATGAATTAATGTTAATGGCCATAGGAAAAGGGTGAATTATTGTGACTGGAGGTGCGGCAGGGGTTGGCGTGGGTGTGGAACGGGGTGGAGGAATGTGGATGGGCGTGTAGGTGTGGTGGCGCCAAATGAGTAGTGAACAGAAGGTTACTCTAGTGTCAGAGGGCGGGGGGTAACGGTGGTGGGTGGAGGCTGAACTGGGTGAGGTATGGGTGGAGTGAGGTGATGTGTGAGCCTGCATGTTGTGTGGTGTTGGGTAGGGGTTATGGTGGGGTGAAAGTGGTAGGAGGGGGGGGGTGGCGATGTGGTGAAGCAGAGGGTGTGGTGGGTGAGTGAAGGTGGCTGGTGTGATGTTTGACAGGGTGAGTGGGAGATGAAGTACAGGCAAAACAAGGTGATATGCCAGACACCTGTTGTTACTGTGGTGGTTGGTGGACGTCATGGTGTAGTGGAGATGGTGGAGGGTGTGGTGATGGGGTGTACTGATGAGTGCACTGTAGGTGGGGATGAAAAAGGGGTGGTATGAAGGAGGCAGAGTGGTGAGGATGAAGGTGAATATTAGTGGGGAATACTGATACGGTGTCGATGAATATGAGTGAAGAAAAGAACTGCTTGGGCCTGTTGTGTAGGTGACTGGATGGGGTTGTGTATGGGTGGATGGGGTTATGGCTGGGTGGATGGGGTTATGGCAGGGTGAAGGTGGCAAGAAATGTGCGTGTGGTGAGGTGACAGTGGACAGAACTGGTAGGGTATGGGTGGGGTGAAGTGTGATGTGTAAGCCTGCATGCTTTTTGGTGGTGGTGGGTGGAGGTTATGGTGGGGTGAAGGTGGCGGAGGGTGTGGTGGTGAGGTGTACTGATGGGGTGTAGGTGGCGGTGACGTATGGGTAAGGTGATGTGATTTGTGTACCTACAGTGTGGTGGGTGAAAGTTTTATAGGGGGATGAAGGCGGGGCGGGGCGTGATGGTTGTGGTTATGGTGAGGTGAAGGTGTCTGAGAAATATATGGTAGTGAAGTCAGACTGATAATGAGGCGTTCTGTCGAGGTACACTGCCGGGGTGTATGTGCAGTGTGATGATGTGTGAGTAGGCATGTTGTGTGACTGTGGGTGTGGGTTACGGTGAAGTGATCGTGAAAGAGGGTGTAGTTGTAGAATGACAGATGTCGGTGAGGATAACGATACTACAATCCTGCTGTGTGGTGGACAGCAGTTAGAGGGATGGAGGCGACAATGTTGTGGTAGCGGAAGTGAAGGCGGTGGTGAAGTGAAAGTGACAGTGGGTTTATTGCTGGGATGTACAGAGGTTTTAACTTTGGGCAGGATGAAACTACTGTCAGTACTGAAGGGGTATGGATATGTCAAGACGGGTGGTGGGATACAGGCTTCAGACAGGGTGCTAGTTGGTAAAATGGGTGGTGTAAAATGATGTTTCCCCCTACAGTACAGTAAGTGATAGTTCAGTGGGATGAAAGTAACATGACAAAGTACGACTTTGATACTCGCACCCACCCCAACTTAACTCACAACCCCATATATACCAATAAGAGTTCACTGACTTTGGAAAACACCTTTGAGACACACCCCAGATGCACAAAACACGCACATCAGACACACCCTAAACACTACCCTGACGCACGCCAGACACAGCACCAATATCTTACTCCCTCAATCCCCCCCATAAGGTCTGGACCACTGTTGGTGCGGAGTATAACAGCAATGACGCCCAGCACTCCAAGGTAATAAAAGACAGCAGATGTTAATCTTCCCCTCATCCCGAGTCTATTTTCATATTTCAAAGGGACTGCATTTATCATCAGTATACTGCAGTATTATTCTAAGAAAAAACACTTTAGATAGAAGAAAGTGGTGCTGTGCAGCAAGCATTCTCGTAAGGTTGGGTCCCTGGATCCCTGTTCCTTATAAAAAAAAAAAAAAAAAAAAAAAAAAAAAAAAAAAATCGAAAGTCCATGGTAGAGTCTGGGTTTGAGGAAATCACCAATCAAATATAGACTAATGGGAAGGAAACAATAGTACTTCACTAGCATGACTTTGAGGTCGTCTGATATATGAACACATTTTGGGGGAAACCAAGATCAAGAACCTGATAAAGAAGAATTCCTGTAGACTCGGGGCGCAATTTGGAGCAATGCATTTTTGGAATATGAAGCACGGTCTCAACGTGAGGCATGGCCTGCAAGTCCGTGGTTTTACTGACCAGTCACTAATTTACTTTATTTACCCTATTTTCGTCCCGCGACATATGAATACTACGACATATGAGTGCTAGTGAGTGCTACCTCAGGGTCATTGTTGAAAGTATTATGGCAGGCAGCGGGATGTGGCAGATGGTGGTTATGGTGGGGTGGAGGTGGTGAATGGATTGTGATGGCTTTTATTTACGGCTCGGGAGCGAGTCTGAGTGTCGAAGTCGGTGGTAACAATAATGGAGTTGCAGTACGTAAGAAGTGACTGCAGTGCTTGGTTGGATTTGTACTACATAGGAGCAAGTATGGAGAACAGATAACAGGCGACTTATTGGCCTATAGCAAGGTTATCCGCTACGGTAAAGCTAAATTGAATATATAACGAACGCGTGTCAGAAAACTAAAAAAATGATGATAATGGTACAGGGTTTGATCACCAGCAACTCGAATAAGGTTGTACAGTGGGTGGATATTACAGGATGGGTGAAATTTGGCAAACATGACGAAATGGGGAGCAGTATTTTTGTAGGCTTGGGAATTCTGTCCGAAAATCTTCCTTGGTTTTATTTCTCCATACCCTGGACCTGCATCTTCGTCTTCTCTTTAATGTTATTTATTGTCGTTTCTGCATTATCGAGGTCGTTCGGATAACTACCTTTCAAGAGAGTATTAATGTCACATCCATAAAAAAGAAAAAAGAAAAGAAAAAGGTAAGAAACGTGCCGGAAAACCTCCCATGCCCCAGAGAATATGTTCAAAGGTGTGTGGAGAGTGTGGGAGTGTAGTGGGATGGACGTGGTTGGGGGTGTGGTGTAGTAATGATGATGAGGCTGAGAAAGACTTTGATAAGGGTGTTGTGAGATGAGAGTGGGATGTATTTTGGGCATATGAAATTAAGATGTGACGATAAGGGTGCGATAAGCATGGTGTAATGTGTGTTGAGGTGGGAGGGGGAGGAGCTGAGGTGTGGTTAGCTGTGTGTACAGTGAGGAAAGGAGAGGAGAGGAATAATGAAAGGTGAGATGTGGTGGGCTAAGGTGTGGATCTGCGGGATGAGGTGAGGTGAGTGTTGTAGGATGAGATGATTTGAGATGTGCAGCTGTGAAATGATGTGAGCTGTGGAGTTGTGAGATGTGCAAGGCTGAGCTGAGGTGAAGTGAAGTGAGGTGAGGTGTGGGGTTGTGAGGTGACATGAGGTGCGGGGTTGTAAGGTGAGGTGTGGGGTTGTGAGATGCGGTAAGGTGAGGATTTATAAGGTGAAGTGAGGTGAGGTGAGGCGAGGTGCAACATGATGCCGAGTTGTAAGGTGAGGCGAGAAGCGGTGCTGTATGGCGTGGTCAGGTGAGGTGTGGTGCGGCGACCTGACTGGTTGGTGCACTGAGCTGTCACGTACTACCGTGTGCAATATGGCGTGGTGGTCAGCAAATGATCTGTCGTGAGCTGAATGTGTGGTTAGTGCAGAGGATGTGTTGAATTGAAAAATGGATGTTTTGAGAGAACAGGAATAGGAAAACGGGTATAGCAAGATAAGAACAACCGTAAGAGAATCGGTACAAAGAATTTTAGGTGCATGAGCTATTGACGTGACATGAATATTAAACTAACTAGATTCACGCATCGACCACCATGTAACCTCCAAAGCCAATACGGAACTGGATGCATTTTCCCACATACGTCACATGCACCCTGACCTCTGGCCTACCGCCTCAACTCTCCACGGGTCTCTCCCTCATATGCGTCTAAATCTGAAACCCTGTCTGGCCTCATATGGTAGGACAGAGGAATAAGTTCAAACAGCCTCCACCAAGCAAGAAGCAGTAGGCATGGCAGACAGCTTGTAACCTCTACCTACTCGTCAGATCTCCGAAATCTGCACAGAGGTGGCAACATGGTTACTGTAATCTACAACGTATGTTATTTCCATTCAGGGACATCAATATATAGCTTTCTCAATGTTTATTATTAACCTTGCATGTTTTCCGTGTTTTCTGCAGTTTATACTTGATTTTAGCGACACCTTAACAACTTTTAAGAGGAAGTTTAATGACGATGACCCGACTGGCGACCCTGGATGCCAACAGGAGAGATTAAGTTAATTCCCACAAGAATATATATATATATATATATATATATATATATATATATATATATATATATATATATATATATATAAAGTGCATCTCACTATATGCACCCAATTTACATTATATTACAAGACAACAAAATTGAAACTGTGTCATATAGAATGAATGAATTATACTAACCGCAACACTTAGCATAAGCAACAATATGCACACAAATGAGTGCAATTACCTACACCATGCATAAGTAGCAAAACAGGCAGTAGAGCAACAAACACGTATTTACCTAATATCGTGCCTCAACAAATTAGTATTTACCTATCACGTGCATCAACATCACAGAAAAACTAGACTAATTCATCTTTCCTGTTGACGGTGAATATACAACCAAGTCACGCTTAACTGACCTGTTGACTGATTGACATACTGATTACCCTCCTCCCTGACTGATGCAAGACCGAAAAACTGGAGCCCTGATTACTCAAGAACCCTTACGAAAATCCAGATCTTGGCCGACGTTAGTGTGTGAACGAGTACAGAAAAAGGAAGTTCCAGGTTTATAGGTCAATTGCTCAAGTATTAGGGAAAAAAACAAAAGATGGATGGGGGGGGGGATTTTTGGCACACTTGTTATTGTACGATCAGGTAACGCACTCTACTTCAGCCCAAAATCATAATTATTAAAAAAAAGTATATCTGACAAACTTCGTTCAAATACTCATAAACCCCATCAGAAATGCATGTACGTGAGAAAAAAAAAAAAAAAAAAAAAAAAAAAGCAACACGTTTAAGTCTGCTTAATGATTACTTAAAAAAAAATAAATAAATAAAAAATAACTGAAGTCTTCAGTTCGGATGCAATTGCTGTCATCATGCACTTACAGCATGCCCTTAACACCTGCATTTCGACAACTTATTCTCGATTTCATTCTTGTTACCTCCTTTATTCCCCTTAGAAGAAAACATTCTTTGTCAATGGGTTAGAGGCATTAACCCCTCCACCAATCCTTTCTAAGTTGGATAAAATCGTCCTCAGTCTCACCCTGTGTCTCCCCCTTCCACTCAACCCCTCCACCACACTCACATACACACTCCTGGGCACTCTCCTTCTCCATCCACAAGGTGTATTATTCTCGTGGACTTAGGCTGCTTTCTTTCACCTCTTTCTTAGTGTACATATATATTTCTATGACGCGTAATACTCCTTTGTACGATATTCATGCAACCAGTGTCAATATCTATCTGGTATATGGAACAAATACAAGAATATTACCACTTAATTGCGCAAGGTTTTGTGTGTCGAATAAAGTCGTCGTGTTATCCAGAGTAAAATCTTAAGCTATAACTATCACTTTGAAAGAGCTGTACCGGTATTTAGAGTTTTTAAAGGTTGGGTACGGCTTTTCTCTAGCGAATAATAACTGTAGTTAGTACATGATATACCCAAACCTGAAAATCGTACTGAAAGTGGCTAGCGTGGAAGACTTGAAACAAATGGCTGAGGAAAAGGTACAAAAGTACCTGCCAAGCCCATGAGACTAAGAAATGATGCTTACCATACTCGTTTTACTTTAAGACCTAACACTGCCATCTCTCTATCTTCAGTGCTCAGTTGTAACAACAGATTAACATTAGTGTATGATGGAAGTCAGGAAGAACTGCAGTGGAAGGGATGCACAACCGTAGCATTATCTTATCCTGTCACTGAGCTACGTGAAATTCGCCGAACAAGGACGAAAATGTGAGCCAAGTTAAAGTAAAGAGAGTACAGCATCCAATCTTGACAGTCATTTCTGCCTGTAGTACCTGAACGTTTACTTGTATATCTTTATAATGTACTTCGGCATCCAAAGACCATAACTTACTTACTTAAGAGGAAATTACTATGCAAACTGAATCATTATGGAAGAGGTACTGAAAAACCTACCAAGCCCACGACAACACAGCTCGTATTCTTGCATATGCCTTCAAGCCCCTTTCCCTTGGCAACTTCTTTTGCATATTACACCTTAATATTTGATTACGGTGTATTTCTCATTTTTTAATAATTTCTAAAGCATGTGATATTAACAGAACACAACTAAGATTTCTGCGCCGCTGCCGACTACACCCTGTACAGTGGGATGCAGTTAACCACACCTAACAATTACAAGTGTACCATAAATGACCGTCAAAGATTAGGGGTTTCCTTACACTTTAGCACACTCTGCTTTAATAATACAGTTCTAACACACCGCCGTTCGTTTCGTTTCGTTTATAAAGGCTCCAACATGCTTACATGCGTCGGTCTTGGTCACCTAATGGCGGCCCTCCATGCTGCTCGATCTCTAGCGGCCTCCATATTCTGTACTTTATCCCTGAGGTCACAAACTATGACCTGTCTCAGGTTATTTCGGTCTGCCTCTCGCAACCCCATCCCCAGCGTTTGCACTTCTCACTTTCTGCACCCAACTGTCATCCCCCATCCACTCTACATGTCCAAAGCATTTCACTCTACCCCTCTTCATCACAACACCAATACACTCCAGCCCCATCCTTCCCTTCAACTCTTCCATCGTAAACCTACCGCCCCCCATGCAAAAACAATCTATAGTAAGGACGGGATACCAGTGAACCTCCCAAACCCTCGAGAATACAGGACCACGACCCAAGGACACCGCCACAGAGGCATCAGCAGAACCCGACAGCAGTAACTCATTCCCGGGAGGTTTAAGGACCCGGGAGGTTTAACTAAGGACCCGAGAGTCGTAACTAAGGACGCGGGAGGTGTACTTACCCGGACCTTCTCCTCCATCACCCAGCCGCAGATTAAGGCTTACCTGCCAACGAGACAAAAAAATAACATTAGAATATATAGACAGGTTGATTTTTGCCTATCATTACTTTTCGGGGATAATTTCTGGGGCAGGCAGGGAAAAAAAAAAAGCTGACTCAGATGTGGGAAATTGCAGTGGGTTAATTTCTAGGATAGGCACAGAAAAAAAAAAAAAACAAAGGCTGATTTAGATGGGCGAAATTGCAGTGGGATAATTTCTAGTGTGGACTCGAGAAAAAAATAACAGAGGCTGACATAGAAGTGGGAAATTGCAGTGGTCAGTTTACCTGAGAATGAGAACACCATATTCACACCCAATCAACTAGGCCAAATGACACGCCTGACAGGCATAAGAGCGAGGACAATTAGACAGGGTTGGTTTTGAGACAGAGTTGTGACGGCGAGAGGCAGGATGAAGACAGTGAGGAGACGGGCCGGGAGAGAAATAGTGAGGCAGGTTTAACCCTTTCATTACGAGAGGTCTGCTACTGCCAGATTATTTCATTCACCTTCGTAGACTTTCGACCGAAGGAGTTAGACAATCCCTTCATTAACCCTTTCGCTACCAGACGGATCTAAAAATGAAATCGTCTAAAAAATTACACGAACAAATTTTTAAAAGATGTCTTCGCAGATTAGGCTACCCACTGGATCTGATTTTCCTGTTGTCATACGATTTAATTTAGCTGACGAGAGAGATCCTTCAACGTGACGGGATAAACGCTGAAGAGAGAGACTAGGTTAACCCCTGAGCTAAATGGACGTCATTTCTCTTTTCATCTGGGTACCGAACGAACACTGATATAGCTTCGAGATCTCTTATGGTGAAACGAGTTATTAAAGGCCTTATCTAACCCCTGCAATCTGGAAAGTCTCCCACGCTGAATAAAACCCTATGGAGGCAGCAATAACAAAATATACACGTTTAAGAACGTCATCGTAGTGGTTAAAAGAGGCAATACAGGACAGATACGACACTGCCAATGCTTTGAGAGGCATATAGCAGAGACAGCGCTGAAAGGTAAGTAATTATTATTGCAGTGAAGCAGCCGAGACTTATCTACGCACGGGTGAAAGAGACAAACACAGCTAATAATCGAGACTGAGGTGTGATAGTCTGGATAATGAGAGACGTTAGAAATAGAGCTGAGACAGAGTATACAGTGAGACGAGGGTTTATGACGGGCAGAGCAGAGACAGTCCTGAGACTGAAATCGGACAATGACAGACAGGATTAAAGAAAGCCAAGATGAAGTTGAGAGAGAGATTGGAAAGTGACAGACAGAAATAACAGCAACATGTTAAGACAGCTGGTACAGACTCAAGACAATGTGAATCAGTTAAGACATGGACGACAAAGCCATGATAAAACTGAGAAGGGGTGGATGTTGCCAGGCGCACAATCGAAAGACAGGAGAGGATGGGCAGACGGACGACAACACGAACCAAGACTGAGTTAAACAGCGAGAAACCGCAATTATACAGCCAATACAGTCGACAGGTGTGGACAGTGAGAGACAGGGTGAGGAGGGAGAGAGAGAACTCGGACCAAGACAGATATGAGATAGAATGAGAGCAAAGACAATGCCGAGATGGAATGAGTTAAGACTGAGCCAAGATGGAGTCAAGGCAGTGAGAAAGGACGAAGACAAACAGAACCGAGAAAGGTGACTAAAACCATTTTCTCTTCAGTACGATGACGCCTTACAGTAGTATATTCTTGCCGTCTCGACAACTTCCTTCAGTGCTGGAGACTTTCCAAACTGGAGGGGCTACACACACCCTTACTGCCCTCTCTAATACGTGCTAAAGGAGTTACAGCAACGAGACCGCGCCAAGACAATAAAGAACTTTCAGCGATACAAGGCGGAAACATATCTAAGATAGTATAAAACCCTCAGGCTCCTATGACTCATTATCGGCTGAATGAAATCATGTGTTCGCTGGAATAAAAAAACAAAGCTGTCCCGACCATGAGAGGGTTAACGGAAACAGTATCAAATGTTCATATTCATTTGAGACTGGACTGATACAGGTCAAGGGAAGTGGAATGCATTGAGTACACAGGCTTCAATGACAGGAAAGCCAGGAAGGAGTAGAGACAAGGAAAACGTGAGAAAAGAATGGTTTGGAGAAACATCAGACAGAAAAAGACTAAGAAGAGCAGTAGGCATTAAAACTTAAAAAAGAAACAGAAATAAAGACTAGTTAGATACGGAAAAGGGAATAGGAAAATGAAAAAAGAAAGACAACAAAATGACAGGCACGAAAAATGAAACACAGAGGCGAAACGAAGATACGATGGGAAAAAATGAAAGTCAGGGAAAGGACGAGACAATGAACAGAATAATAAACATCAGAAAGAGACAGAAGAAAAAGAAAGCGCACAGGAGGATATTGTGGAGACAGAGTTAGGCTACAGACACTGCTCCTCGCCCTCTCACCTCCCCTTACATCACATAATTAAGTGATCAACATGATAAAAGCTTACCAGGCATCCAGTCTAGACGCCCTGATTCGGAGGTCAGAGGTGTGTGTGTGTGTGTGTGTGTGTGTGTGTGTGTGTGTGTGTGTGTGTGTGTGTGTGTGTGTGTGTGTGTGTGTGTGTTCTTTGTGTTAGTATGTATATGTCAATGGCTGTGTGTGTACCCGTAAATATATGTAAACACCTGCGTGTATAAGCATGCACGTGTGTGTCTGTATCTGCAGATGGTTTAAACTTACAGCCTAAAAAAAATTACTGAACTGTCTCTGCCTGTTAAATTTAGCATAGGTATTTAATTAAGTGCCCAAACAGGCATATCGAACACCTCTTACGCAGTACACAAAAAATACATTCCCATAAGTCTTACAACAAAGGCCCTCGGACCACATCAAGCAAAAACAAGGATAATAAAAGGAGTACATATTAAAACTGGCATTAAAATGTGCATATGCAACCATGTCGAACTGCTCTATACTGTACTAAAATTAAGTAAATATGTATATAAACATTCCTTAGATCTCGCCTTACAACGACCCTATTGAGCACAAACGAGGAATTCACATCAGCAGTGAACAATCGCGACATCTGCATATCAAGTGCATCAACAGCCATACTAAATACCATTCAAGAGTACTAAAATTTAACATACCGGTACGGTAAAGAAAATATATTCCATGCATCTCACCTTGCAATTCCGTCCATACGACATCCACCCAACGCCGAGGATAACAAAACAACTATAAACACTCCTAACACTGGCACTGAATTATGCATACAGCCATGAGGATTGCCCTTAAGATAGCAGTACAATGAATTTATTTGCAAGATATATTTATACTGCAAGATCAGTGTACGTTTCTAACATGAGCCTTATGTTTAAATGGCCATACTGAACAACTCTAAACAGTTCTATGAAGTAAATTTCTTACATCTTACCTTAAAGCGCGACCCTATAATTATACACGGAAATATCACATAGTCATAATTCTACCATCAGCATTACAAAGCGACTAAAACTGCATGCTGAATATCTCTACACAATACTAACGCTCAAACTATGTATACATTTCTAAGATCGTTCCTTGCAGCATCGACCCCATGACTTGATCCAGCAAAAACAAGGCAACCACACAATCATAATAATCATCTCATCCTGACCCTCTTCCCAACCTACAGATGAATGAAATACGACCCAGAAACATGGCGATGGAAGTAGAAAGGCAACACTAAAAACTCTTAAATACTACCAGTACACAATAAATACTTTCGTTCGTCTCACATTATGATTTACACTTAACTTAGTCTACTCTGCAAAAACGGGTGGTATCAGTACAATGATATATAATTCTGATGTTGGCATTACAAACTGTTCCAACACAATGAATAATTTAAAAAAACAAATCTATAGGTCTCACCGAACAGCTAACTCTAGTCGTCTAAACAGCAGAAAGGATATCAGAACAGAAATAAATATTCCTAACATCCACTCTGGAAAGTACACAGACATGTCCATCCAACACCTCTGAACCCTCCTCCCCCCAAAAATAATCCATCAGATCTCACATTACATTATAAGTAATCTTCTTATCGGCATTAAGTGTACAGACAGGCATATTAAACACTTCTGAACAGTACTAAGTGCGTTCCTTTAAATCCGACCTTACAACTTACACGACTTATCCAGCAAAAACGAGGGATATCACAGCCACAGTAAGTTAATCCTATCGACAATACAAATTGTGCAGACAGGCATACTGAACACCTTTTAAAAGCGCTAAGAAAAAACACATTCCTTCAAATCTCACCTTACAACCCACATCTTCCACGACTTATCCAGCAAAAACAAGGGATATCACACCAGCCGTAAATAATCCTAATATCGATATTAACGCACACTAAGGCATGCTAGTGGATCGGTGCTGGAGCGGTCAAAGGGCATCGTGATATGAAGAGAGAGTTGTAGGGTTGCCTGTGCTTGTCTGTTTGTGTGTAGCAGTAGTCTACCTGTATCTGGCTGTCTAAGGGTAGTAGAGGTGTGGTTAAGGAGGGGAACTTACATCTGTCTCTCTGGGGAAGATGGTTGTGATCAGGGAAGGAATTTATTTTGCCTGTGACATCAAAAATAAATTAATAAATGTTTGAAAATATACCCCTTTTAAACGATACCACACCGTGACATGCCACCCACTGCCCCAAACATCATGATAGGGAGGACTGTGTGTGTCTGCCTGTTAATGGTGACGTGACCGCTTGTGCCTGTGCCTGTCCGTCTGTCTTGAGGTGGTGTGCTGGTGTGACAGAGGGACACAACATAAGTCTATCTTGGCGCCACTGCAAACAATATTCCACCCCAGACATTGACGCCATATACCATCCACACATATCACAGACAAGAGAGTTGTGGAGCTGCTTGTGTGAGCCTGGAGGTGGCGGTGGGATTAACGGGGAACTTTAAACATATTTCTGCGTTACTAAGCCTAAATAATCGCACACGAAATCTGTTCACGCAAAATATCTTCAAACAAACTATTTAATATTCATGCAAAATATCTTCAAACAAAATACTACCTTCAGACAATATACCACTTAATATACAGTAGGATAATGCCACCCTCAAGAAAGCATACCACACTTTGCCTCGGTGACTCTGTGAAAATACCAGCAACGAAAATATAAAACTCAGACAACATACCACCTTCAGACAGTATATTACGTGTTCTATTATAATGCCATCATCAAGACATACCAGTGTCTCTGTGCCACTACCAATATGCCACCGTCAAGCAATTATACCCAAAGCTAATATGAATCTCTGCCAACGGGATAAGAATGAGCTGTAAGGTTGTCTAGGCCTGTATGGGGTTGGAGTGAGGGAGGAGGTGGGTTGGGCGGGGAAGTGTAGTTTACAAGTGACTTTTGACTTGGTACCGCTACAAACAGTATACCATCCCTGTCACTATACCATCACAATCACTACATCACAGTCACTATATCATCACAGTCACTATATCATCACAGTCACTACATCATCACAGTCACTACATCATCACAGTCACTATTTCATCACAATCACTATATAATCAAAGTCACTATATCATCACAGCCATTACACCATCAGTCACTCCATCATAACAGTTACTGAACCATCCACAAGCGATATACCATCCTATAATGTACAGTAGACAGCAGATTCGTTTCAAGCATCCCTGTATGATATGAGCCCGCTAGTCAGTTAAATGAAAGATATTTATTTTTAAACAATAAATAACAATTATATATGGTTAATTTAAGTGCATCCGTCAACACTGCCAGACATACTGTGTTATCAGACCACAGGGAATGCTGAAGCAAAATTCTTCTGTCGACTACACGTCCTCCGACATTTACCACCAACCTCAAACAAGTACACCAACACGAAACATTGTATCTGCCTACAGTACACTACTCTAAATCATTACATAACCCCTGGACCCAATATATCATGTTGCCCTCCCACAAGATACACTAGTAGTATAGCGCCCAGCCTGTACCAGTTGTCTGTGTCGCTACAAACAGCATGACTCTAAAGACAACCTACCACTCAGTCACACTGCCAATCCAGACGACTTATCACCTGGCTAGTGTCACCTCTAGACATTATGCCACCTACCCACAATGCTACCCCGACTACATACCATTCAGCCACACCGCCACCCCGACAATATACCACCGATCCATCCAGTGCCACCCGTAAAATGTGCCACCTATGCATTATACCACCTAGTCTGTGGCACTCCTAGGCAATATACCATGCACATTGCCACGCCCAGACATTAAACCACATTACCATATACTACTCCAGGCAACACACCTGCGCAGAAAATGCACCACATACAAAGGGGGTGTTGGGGAATAGTCATAATTCTTAACCGGTGAATCTGAGGTAGCATGTTCGAAGCGTAAATTCTGTTAAAACACGTCTTCAATATCTACCGTATGCTCACTGACATGCCATAAAAACTGTCCTGATATTCCCAACATCTTAGAAGTTAATTATTCTCAAATCTTGAAACAGATAAATAAGTAAACCAGAACAGCGTAAATTGTCCACGGACAATTTCGATAAACAAAAACTTCCCACTGCCACTGCCTACTAGAAACCCAGCAGTAAATGGACCTTGAAGTCAAGGTTGCTGACCTTGCGCATGTCATCTTAGGCCATCACAGTCTTTAAGTCCACCAAGTTTGGTGGTTCTAGCTTTCATCCTTCATGAAAAATTAGGTGACATCCGGAATATCCAGAAAAAGTCCCAGGTTTTGACCCCAGGTGATCTCAGAGAACAATCAACCAATTAGAACCGTACTCCCTTCCCGCACTGCGTCCACCTTAAGGTTACACTGCAGTAAAATTTCAGTTTCCTAGCTTAAGCGGTTCCTGAGATGCGTGACTAATTCACTTTTCTGTGTTCCGGATAATATTCGGAGATCAGGCTTTACGGATTGCCACCATATCTGGCCAAAAAGCGGACAGCTATCCGACTAAGTTGACCATGCTTGAAGGCTCTAGGCCAAATGGCCTTTGAAACATCGCAATAAAAATAATAATAATAATAATAATAATAATAATAATGCCAAGAATTAAAAAAAAAAAACTTCCCACAGGGCTGTAGGAAGTATTAACAGCAACAATAATAATAATAATAAAAAAGAATAATAGCTGCTGTGGTAACAACAGCATTAAACAGGCGGTGTGAGAAGACAGTACCTCGATGCGCAGACCTGTATCTCCTCGCGCAACCTCTCTCAGTATTCATATCCGGAAACAAGCCGAAACAAGCCAATCATTCCTTTATTTCCCACAAAAACACCCAATTATTTCTTTTTTTCCTAGAAACAACCATACCTGCAACAATTTCCATCACGTTCCATCAAATTACAGGGAAATAATTATAAAAGATTGGCCGGTCAAGGGATGACGTGAGAATCTACCTTACCTCAGCTTACCGGTACTCTCTCAAAATGGCTTCCATCCCGACCCACACTCCCACACACCTTATCACCAGGGTTTCCCTGCAAGATGTCGCTTCTTCTTCTCTCCAAACGAACCCCGGCACCTTCTCCTAAATTCTTGCAGTCTTGCCGCCACTTCCATGACGTAATTACAATGTTTGTACAAGTAAATAGCCGCCAAGGCCACCGTCACAACCTACAGGTAACCAGCCACGAGGTGCAATGCTGCCCCATCGCGGCGTCCTGGCTCCTGATTGGCCAGTTGGGGTCACGTGACCAGTAGCCGTCACGGGAGGTAATACGATTCAACATATATTCAACAAAACTTCACACCTTTGTCATTTCTTTCCGCGGTTGTCCTGTACTTAATTCCTCGGTGTAACACAGAGATGGTTAACCCAACCTGAACGATGAAAAATGATACACAGATTCTTATCTTACGGATCGTTTGGAAAATGGGAAGACAAGGATGATGCGCGTGTCTCTTCGCCCTTCTTGGTGAGCAACAAAGGCGATGTACCATCTTTACCGATGAACGTAGGAGATTACGAGTTAATTACATACGGTACTTTTTTTGTCTTAAAGCAGAGATAATTAACCGTTTTACTGTCATTTGTCTAGCTGAGGAAAACAGTAGCATCGGCGTAACGTGACAGGTCAGAGCCGCCATATACCCCCAGGCTGGACACGCTCCATCATGCCTCACCACCGCACTGTAACCATGGCAACGGGGCAAGGAGCCTTGGCTCGGTAGTCACCTTACTTGGGTCGCGAAAAATTTTTGGTAGCAAAGGTTTTTAGTTCAGCATGTTTACCTGATTCCGTTGATTTAGCATCATCAGCATCACCATCACCACCACCACCCCCAACACCACCACAACCACCCCAGCATCGCCATCACCACCATCCCAGCAGCACAACCACCATTCCAGTACTACCACCACCACCACCACCACCACCCCGGCACCACCAACACTACCAACCCACCACCACCACCACCACCACCCCAGCACCACCACCACCACAGCATCACCACCACCACCACTTCAGCACCACCACCACCACTACCCTAGCACCACCATGCTGCCAACATGGTCTGGACGCTGCTGTGTCCATCATGTCTGCAACTTGTTCGTTATTGTGTAGCATACATGTTGCCAGCACTTGTTCTAGCACACGTGTGGACGCGCCGTAACACACGGCCAGAGAAGATAATCCTCTAGACTCTAACCCACCTTCTGACAAAAGATAGTGCCATCCAAAGCCATCATGCTACCAAGAGACAACATACCACCCCCTGACAACACACCATCTAACACCCCCAGACAACACACCATCTAATAACAGTGCCACTCAAGAACATGATGACACCTACAGACAATACCATGCTCAGGAAATATGCCACATAAAGTAAGAGTGGTGCAATTCGGAGACATCAAACCAACTGCAGAAAAGGTACCAACTTCAGACAAATACCACCCTCAGAAAATGCACTCAGAGGCAATATACCACCTTCTGACAATATACCATCCACAGACATTAAATCAACGAAGAAGTGCCATCCAGAGATACGAGAATACCACCTATAGACAAAAATACCATCCCAGACAACGCACCATTCAAGAGTCGTGCCACCCAGAGACAATACACCATCAACAGGCAATACGCCATTATCTAAAAGTGGTCAGAACTCTCAGAGACAATTTGGCCTACTACCGATAGACAGAATACCACCTTCAGGCAAGATACTACTCTACAATCTTATACACCACCCTACACAGAGGCACCCAGACACAGTAAACCACTTTCAGACAATATACCACCACCACACAATAAACCATCAACGTATAGTGCCACCTAGAGACATATACCACCCAGCCTGTCTCCCTGGCACCTCCTAATTTGGGTAGACCACTTCTTAGGGCGGCCTGAACCTGACGAAGGCGGGGTCACTTGCAGAGGTGGGTGGGGGCTGCGTCAGTAATCCTCTACCGCCTGTGACAGACCCAATTATCTGAGAAGACTGAGAGAAAGGTCGAGTTTGCTGGCAGATCGAGATAAGGAAACAAGTATGCGTTGTGTTAAATTCTGGAAGCTGTCACAGAGGGAAGAGCTAATCGTTGCATAAAATTCAAGTTTACTGGGAGACTGAAATAAGAAACAACTGGTAGTACTAAATCTGAGTTTTCCGAGAAACTACGATGAGAAAATAAGTACTCGTTTTGTTACATTAGAGATTATTCGAAGATCGAGATAAGTTAACAAGTTCGTTTGTTAAAATCTACAAATTATGATACATGAGACGACCGTTGAGTCAAATTCAATATTATAATAGATACAGAAACTGAAACAAGTACTCATACTAATTAATACGGGACACACTGTTGGAATATGCGACAAAGTGTTAGCTAGTCCAGTTTATCAGTCTTGTTTAATTACCGTGCGTAAAGACGTTGAACTTTACAGCAAAATGTTATGGGGTTAAACTAATTTCACATGACTAAAAAATGGACAGGGATATACGTTATGCTGATTACCCACGCGAACATATTAATTAATTATTTGCCACATAGTGTTTCATTAAGAAGTAAATCATTTGACGTTTGTTAAAATAAGTAGCACGATAGCCACAATAAAACCTCCTGTTGTGAAGACCAGAAGTAATCAACCAATCGACAAGTTAAGCTCAATGAAAGATACAGATTGCGATAGTGAGACATACACAGGCACAGACAGGGAGAATATTATGATCCTGGATACAGATGGTGTGCAATTTGATGACACTGATAATGGACGAGTGGAACGAAATGTCTTACCTTCATAGGGGTGTACAGGCAAGCACCAGGAATGCGGAAATATCGGTGCACAAGAAGAGTTTTGTGTTTAAATTTATGGATAATACAGTACAATAAAATGGACATGGGCTCTGGTGGAATTAAATACAAACACTGAATACCCCGTTCCCTTCATCTCACGCCACACACACGCACACCAAAACACGATTACACGCCCGCAAGTTCAAGTTCCAAGCACACACACACACACACACACACACACACACACACACACACACACACACACACACAGCAACTCCTCGACACAGCTACACATTAACCCACACAAAACCACGGACAAAAGCAAAGACCCAAAAAACGTACCCAAAGAGGTGAATGGGGTGGGGCGGGGGGAGACGTACCTTCCTTATCCTACGAGCAAAAACCTATTCAGTTCACCCTAGTCCTGATACACTGCAGAGCGTGAGAAATAACCTTGAGAGAGAGAGAGAGAGAGAGAGAGAGAGAGAATAACAGCACCAGTATACCAATGACCAGCGGGTGATTAATGACCAGACCCGTTAACCACAAATTATTCCAACAAATTATTCAGGCCAGGACCGCCCTCTCCCAACAACATAATCCACACAGCCCAGCTCTATAATTACACCAGATAACCCGGCCTGATAACTGGGTCTGCTCAGCTCACTAGATAATTCAAGAGTAATTAATGCCCCTCATAATAATCAGAACGAGTAACAATTTGATGCAGTAAAAGGCAACTCTTGATTTTGGCCACACTCTAAGTATATAATATGTAATGATTCATATAATAATCTACAGGAACACGATCCGGAAAATCGATGCACGACACCAACATGCTCTTACAAATACTCGTCCTAAGTGATGTGTCCTCCTTCAAATTAACCCTTTCAGTTCGGTCTTCCACCCACAGACAAACTCACTCAATATACTACGACAATCTCACAGTCAAAGGGCTAACACCTTGAATCAGCTGACGCATTTCAGTGGCTCCTTCTTGTACTTCCTCACGATTACATTCATCTCAGCAAGGCCCTCTTGTAGTGTGTGTGAAAATTAAACCTATTTCTAATCCCCTTCTGCTCCAAAAAGTTTCGAGAAATTAAAAAAAATTGTCTAGAGATAGCAATAATAAAAACAAAAACTATGTCCTGTGGCTGAAGGGGTTAAGAGGAGCAGCAAGGGACTGGGAAAGGCATCGTCGTATTGTAAGTTTGGGAAATATGGTTTAATCTTTAGGCGTGGCAGTATCGCAGAATCGTGAAGATGGGAAATAACAAAATAATAAGGCAGGTGAGTATCATGATCGTATAGGAAAGAGTACCCTACTATTGCAGAATCTTAAAGCTGGATGATCGTCTCTTTATCGTATGGTATTATCGCGAAACATAGAAAGGCAGGAAGTACAGAGGTTAATACTGTAACAATATGGCAAGGTAGCACTTTAGGATCGTAAGACAAGGTAGCACTTTAAGACCGTAAGACAAGGTAGCACTTCAGGATCGTAAGACATGGTAATACTTCAGGACAAGGTGGCATTATATGAAGACTCTCAGGCTCCCATGGCTTACCCAGTCGTGCAGAACCGTCTAGAGTTAGCTGGAAAAGAATACTGGAGTTGTTCTGACCAGGTTAAGACAATCATCTGGCGTTAACTGGAGCACAATACTAGAGCTGTCCCGACTGCAGCAGGTAAAAATAATACAATAAAATACAATAATAAAGCAGCAATACCTACAGTTGGGGTGCGGTTAAACGAATAATCGCCAATCAATTCTTTCCTAGATCCCCATCATCCGAGAGTCAGGAATGACCTACTCAGAAACGGGCAAGAAAAAAAAAAATCAGAAACCACAAATGCCATTAATCACACACACACGGCACATTCATCTATCTCCCACTTCAGTTCAGCAGGATCTGGGCCACAACCACACCCTGCGAAGTCAGCATCACAATACTGGTTAATTAAAGTAGGAACAGTACCTATAAATTATTTGGACATTCGGTGTTACTCGATTAATTAAAGCATAACTAGTACCTGTAAAATGTAAGGAAATTCAGATGCAACTCTTTCCTATCCCCTCACATTATTTCTTCAGTGGATAGCTTTACACCCCAACCTTAATCTCTCTTCCTATACTCTCGATGTCGCAACAAAAATTCGCCTACTTTTCTCCTGTTAGTTTTACTCCTCAATCTTTTTCAAGTTCACGATTTTCCTTATCATTTAATTTGCCAAATTTTCGTTTCACATGAGTCAGTTTGATTTGTCTTCTCCGTTTTTCATTCGCAATTGCCACCTAATTCTTGTTCATTACTCTCTTTAGTTTGATTCGCCATCCCTCAAAGCCAAGATGAGCCCTATATATCACGTAATCCTTCAAGTATTATGAGTTTCTACCAGAGATGACCCCAAGACAGCATCAGTGTTTAGTGGAGGTTTGAGTTTGGTACACCCGACAATTTCGACGTGGTCTCATATTTGTCAGCAGCAGCAAACTGAATAAACAGAATGTCAATCATTAGCTAAAATGGTCCAGTGACTGTGAATCTAACGTCGGAAAAGTGTAACCAGACGTCTGCTCCACACTGATGCTGTCCTAGACTCAAATGTGGCATATGGTACTGGTACTTATGCACAGAAATATGTAGCTTACAACTTCCCTCCCCTTCGTTATTCTACAGTCACCGTGTCTGGCTTACGAGATAGTTCCTGCAGACTACTTTTCTTGGATTCTTCAACAACGATCTCCCAGCCTCGCAGTAACCATCATTTTTCCCCCTAAATCCGTATCCCCAACTTCTATCAACGCCAAAAGTTTAAAAACAGTTCCAGTGTAATTTACATTAAAACCATATTCAGCCCTAGGTTATTCTCTCCCTAGCTAAATTATACTGTACGGCGGCAGTCGTAAGAGCATGTACTAGTGACTGTTCTGAAAAAGTTAGACTGCTTCTAACCTTTGTCAGTCAAATGGATCTCTTCTAGGGTGAATAAAATCGTTTGGTGAGGGCAAGAATACAATATGACATCTTATTCAAGAGGTTAATCTAACTACAACAGAACAAGACAGACAGCCATAATATTTCTCATGGGACAATTCCTTTATCAAACCATGAACCAGTCCCAGACCAATCTCGACTTTTAGATGAGGAAGTGGATGAAACACCAGAATAATTCCCACAACACAACACATTTTTTTTCCAAGTGTGATTCAATATGCGACCTATCCGTACATCATATACAGAAAAACAGCGCGCCCGCCAAACCCTGCCACCTCTGAAATCTTTATCGGCTTAGGTTACGATAGCTGATATATTCCTACAATGTTATCGGACTTCGCCGGCATAGCAGCTCATATCTGTTAAGGAATCAATATACTGGCTTCCTATTCACACATACTGAAAGAAAAGTACTCAGGCTTAGAACAGTGCTAATCTTACATAGTCGGTACATGTAGTAACCTTCCAAGTACATGATTTATTGAGTAGTATTAGGAGACAAAGAGAGAGAGAGAGAGAGAGAGAGAGAGAGAGAGAGAGAGAGAGGAAAAAAAAATGGACGCCCAGAATGTGAATAGCACTCAAAATAGCGAAATCGAAATAACGAATTTATCTTACATGCCTAGACTATATAGACACAACAAATCGATATAGCACTGACTGTTTTTGCTTGCACAAGTATAGGCTAAATGAGACTGGGAATCATAACCACACTTCACTTGACATTAAACAAATAAAGGACCAGACTTACCCTAACAGCACTGGAACCTTTATCAGTGCAGGATACAAAGCCAAACATATCCCTACAACCCTGCCCTGCCCGGTCCGTCTGCCCTTCCCTGCCCTGCCTTGTCTTTCCTTGCTCTGCCCTGGCCCATGATGCACAGTTTGCCTCCTCTGCCTTGCTTTGCTCTGTCTAGCCTTACCATGCCTCACTTAACTTTATTCTAGCCTGCCTTATAGTTCGCCTCCCCTCCACTGCCCTGCCCTGCCCTGCAATCCGACTCCTTTTCATTACCCTCTCTTATCTTGTCCTGTCTTGTTCCCCTATCCTGACCTTGCGTCTCTCCTTCCCTGTCCTGCCCTGTTTTATCCTGTCTTCCTCATCCTGCCCTGCACTGGCCGCCCTTGTCCATCCAGCATACCCTGCCCTATCCTATCCTGCCCAGCCCTGACGCATCGTGCCGTACAGTGCCGTAATTTCGCTTCTCTATGCCTGGTCTGACGTGCCGTGTCTAGCCATCTTCCCCTTCCTTGCTTTGTCAATCCGTCTCTCGCCTCCTTTATTTCCTTGTTCTGTCCCCTGTCATGTCTAATCAGCCCCTTCCTGCCCTGCCCTTTCCCACCATGCCATGCTCTGCTCTGCCCTGCCCACTCCTCCTCGCCTCCTCTGCATCTCTCAGTAAATACCAAGGCGACACACCCATGCCGCCCGGCGCCACCTCTGCCCTAACACTTCCCTCAACACTACGCTTTGGGAGCCTCAGGGCCGCGTAGGTGTATCGTCACGGTCAATAATCCTTTTACACGGCTGAGGCTCAAAATTAAGGAAGCGAGAGTCAACAAATTTGATAATTAACTCAATACGAGTAAACAGTATAAATTTCATTTATGGTCTCCCAAGGCTATTAATCTTACAACCTCTCGCCATAAAGAGATTAAAAACAAACTTTCATTCTTGTTACTTCAAGCAGGCGAATTTTATTTTTCACTTTCATAATATCATTCCATTTATCTCAAGATTAATTGATCAGCTCAGCCAGATGTTTACAGGCTTCGATATAATATATACTTTACAAACATCTTGGTTTGCGAACTAATGCAACGACATAGCAACCAACCTGACTATTAGCAGATGAGTATGGTAAGATATGTTTAAGTTTTGACCTACTTTGCACGTTTAGGATTCAAAATAAACTATGTCTTAACTACTAAACATATACCGACTTGCCTTCCAGAATTCAGATTCCTTCCCGAACGTCAAGGCAAAATCCTTCCTCCTCATACAACTTTGCGGTGTATTTCTTACCGCTGTCACAAAATAATATTGCACGTAACACCTTTCATCGCCACAGCAACAGTGAAGCAGCAACTACTCTCAAAGTTTATCAATATGAGGATTTAAAGATAATTATGACGCCAAGCACGAACATAAACTAAGCTATTATGTTTATCTGCCAAGAATTTTGTTTACTCAGAATACACCCAGGTGCTGATCAGATAACATTTTTCTTATATCTAGGGTCGTATTTTCACAATTTTTACACAGGGTCGTAATTTCAGTTTTTTTTTTTTTACATAAGATAGTATTTTCACATTTTTTAAATACAGGGGTCGTATTTTCACATTTTTCTCGTATTTAGATTCGTTTTTTTCTATTTTTCTTATATTCATGGTCGTATTTTCACATTTTTCTCGTATTTAGATTCGTTTTTTTCTTTTTTCTTATATTCATGGTCGTATTTTCACATTTTTCTTATGTTTCCGGTCGTATTTTCTAAGAACGGTCACATTTTCTAAGTCAGGATGCGTTTGTTCACTTCGTATTTTTGTACAGTACAAATATCACGTCAATTTTCCAAGAAATTTTTCGCTCACCTTCTCTTTAGAAGAAGCTTAATCATTAACTATATATTACTACGACGTTCCGAGTTTCATATTCCAAACCTTAAACAACACGAACGATTTAACTGCATGATTAAATAAAACTCTTAACACTAAATGCGGTTAACTGTACAGAAACATAATCATCTGCTCCAGGTAAACTCATAAACACAGCCATTTAAAAGTGACGCCTTAATTTGGAACCTAAAAGGAATTACTCAAAAATGGCTGAACTAAACGCTGGCAGCTTAAACGGGAAGTCTTACAAGGCGTTCTTACACAATACCTCTTTGGCTTAAGTTTCAAGGTATTGTTGAAAATGTTGTATTCAAATAATATTCTGACGTGTTGCAATGCTGGTGTTAGCCTGTCCGCCACAGAGGTGGCAGTCAGCCTACATCAAGTTCCACACAAAATATAATCAAATGAGTATTTATGTTTGCTTTTAATTTTGTGGTAAGGAAGCAAATTCATCACTGCACTCTTATATGTATACAATTCCGTGTTTATGAGTTAAATAGTATACGAGCATTCTCTCTCTCTCTCTCTCTCTCTCTCTCTCTCTCTCTCTCTCTCTCTCTCTCTCTCTCGCCGCACATGCCCACACACATTTATATATATATATATATATATATATATATATATATATATATATATATATATATATATATATATATATATATATATATGCCATTTACACTCACTCTTACTATACACTTACACACAAACATGAACGAGCTGGAAAGCACGCACTTGTACTGTTACACATAAAAAATACAAGTGCACAACTTAGGCTATGCACAAAATTGCTTGCATATAGGACGACACTCATGCATTCGCTCTCAAACACAGGAAAAAACAAGCAATACATAACCGCACGTACAGAAATAGGGCGTGTGGTCCTTTTCTCACACATACGATACACACAAAGAAAAACTGTGCTTTCCATCACTCTCTCGAAGATCAACAACAACCCCCACCGCAATCCACATTTCAGAACGTGCATTGATTTTATTAACTAGACTGACGATGTACAAAAACGAACTGGGAAGCGAGTGTGAGAAGTTACCTTTAACTTTCTCCACTGCCAAATTTATATGTAACATTAAACAGTGTATCAAGGCAAAGTAAAGTTGATCCGAACGTTCCCAGAGCAATAATGTACTCCTAACATCATCTTTATTACCCGGAAATTTTCAGACACATGCATATTAGAACTCCATACGCACTGAAGGTGAACACAAGAATGATGTGAAATAAAAACAAAGAAGACCAGACCACTACGGATACTTACCCGACATGTTTCTCTCTCTCTCTCTCTCTCTCTCTCTCTCTCTCTCTTTAATTACATTTCCAACTACAGTTCTGGGTTTTTTTTTTTTTGTTTTTTTTTCCCTCGTTTCTTGTGTCTGCCCAAGAGTGAGACTGCCAATTTTCTCGAGCCGCAGTTACGTGGCAGTTTCAGTCATGCTCCTTCGCTTCCATCACGCCGCAAATGGCAAGGTATTAATGACAACGCTTCTCGTCCTTCGATACTAGTGATAAGCCATGCCACAAGCTGCACCTCACTTCCTGCAACTCTCGTGTATACCTGTCTACCTGTATATCTATTACCTGGCGTAGTAAATCAATTTTAGACAGTCCACTTTACTTCTTGCGGCGCTTGTGCCTGTCTGTTCACCTACTTGTTGCCTGACATCGTAAATCACCGCAGGCAGAGTCTCACTTCACTTCCTGCAAATCTTATGTATGCAACCACACCATGTTTCAAACTCCTTGTATCTGTCTATCAATAAATTGGTGTCTACTGGCTACCACCTTACCTACTTATCTATCCATCTATCTATTACCTTTCTATCTATCTTACTGAAAGTTGTAAAGAAAATCTACTCCCACTGACCCAAGTCTTGTCTGTCTGCCTGTCTGTCTGTCTGTCAGCACTTCTGTCTGCCTTTATATATCAATCTTTCTATGTGTCTTTGTCTGCCTTTGTATATGTATGTCAGTCTATGTGTCTTTGTCTATCTGTCTGTCTGTCTCTGTCTCTGCCTCTGTCCGTCTGATTTTGTGTCGTATATATGTTTCCTTGTGTGTGTGTGTGTGTGTGTGTGTGTGTGTGTGTGTGTGTGTGTGTGTGTGTGTGTATTTGTCAGTGTCTATCTGTGTATTTAACTGTCTGTCTACCTGTGTCTGTCTATTACCTGCCACCGTGCGTACCTGGAGAGTTCAATTAAGGTGTGGGCGAGGAAAAGACCTCTGGGTGTCCTTTTCAACGCACAGCTGCAGACCTTCAAGCCATTTCAAGCCACCTTTCAACATAGTGGACACTCGCTAACCTTATATTTCATTTTTAACACATTTACTGAGATGACGTATTGATCTTTTAGTCTTGCCATCATCAAACGATTTCATTTAACTTTTATGAAACCTCTAGCAGTGATGGGATTATAATTCTTCTCTATTAAACTTCTCCAACATGAAAAGTTTCCCAAAAGCTGAGTTAAATTGAAGACGACAAGAATAAAACAAACTACGTCCTTATACTCAAGGGTTTAACACCAGTAGAGTAATAAGGACTTTGCGTTTTCTTCTAAGGCCAGAAAATTAATTCACCGAGACCCATCACAGTGAAAGGACAGAAATTTCCACTGACTCCTTTCGTACAATCTTTTCTACCGCTAGACGATTTTATTCAACTTTGATCTATGGCTGTGAAAACGTTCATTTCCACTTCTCCCCAACATCCACTCACCCACATCTGTCTTTTCACATTACCCTTATTGTGGCACACAGTATCATCCTACATTCTATCCAAATCCACTTTCTAACATACTGTATACTTAAGCGTTACCTCCTCTCTATCTTTTCTTCACCTCTCCCAACGTTATCTCCTCTCTATAATTTCTTCTCTATCTCTCCCAACGTTATCACCTCTCTATCGTTTCTTCTCCGCCTCTCTCAACGTTATCTCCTCTCTATCGTTTCTTCTCCACCTCTCCCAGCATTTTCTCCTCTCCATCTTTTCTTTTCTAACTCATCTCATCTAAATCCGCATCACAGTTACCTTGTCCTTAAACAGCCAGCCTTGTATAACACCTCAAATCATCAAGCAAATTAATTCTTCCTTTGTACAATGTCTGTCTGTCTGTTTCCTCCTCCCACTTACATCCCTTTCATTGGCTCACTTCTTCATTTTCGTTCTGCAAATAATTCTATGTAATCCAAAAACCACAGTGCAAGCATTACAGAAAATAAACGTTGCATGCAATCATCATCACCATCATCATCACAACCACCACCACCACCACCACCACCACCATCATCATCATAACTTTTTTTCTCATCATCATCATCTTCACCTTTTTTCTCACCTGAGGCTGAACTTAGAATGAAGAGAGATGACGAAAGACAAATATAACCAGGCCTTACTAAGTTATTAAGTCCTTCCAACCTCGGACATCTTTTCTTACATTAATCTTGCTATCCCAGACAATACTTAACTTGGTAGAAAATGTTCGAACTTAAGGATACAGACTTCATTCTCCTCTACTTCTCTGGCCCCCTCCCAATCTTCATAAAATCGTCTAGTAGTGGCAATAATACACAAAAAGTATTGAAATAGAAGGGGTGATTTTGCATTTATAGTTATAATTACATGTCCAAAAGCGAAGGGCGACAACACCTGGAGGCAAGGTGTTTTCCCACTTCATCATCCCTGTTCCCCCCCCCCTTATCTCCCTCACTCTCACATCCTAATCTCCCCCTTACTCTATCCTTGCCTTCTCCCTTACCCTCCATCGTCCCTCTCCCTCACTCCTATCCTCAAACCCTCATTCTTATCTTCCCCTTACTCCACCCCTGTCCTCTTCTCCCTTACCCTCCCTCGCCCCTATCCCTCACCCCTTTCCTCAACCCACATTCCTCTTCTCATCTTACCCCACCCACTAACTTTCACCCTTTCTGTCTTCCTCTTCATTACCTTCTCTCACCTTCACTCCTTCTCCCTCATCTCCCTTCCCTTCCTCACACACCTCACGTTTACTTCCTCCTCCTCCTTACAAATGCATCAACTCTCATCAATTTCCTCTCCTTTCATCCTCCTTTTCCCTCCTCTCATCACCTCTCCACTCACATCCCCTCTCGAGTTCACTGTCGACCTCCCCACCCCTACTATCGGTAAAAACAGTCACCATTATTTTGTTACCAGTATTATACAACAAAGATTATTTTATCCCCGCTCATATCTTTCATCAACTTGAGAGAAGAGGGAGAGGAGGGATGATGCCAGAAAAAAGAAGAGCTGGCAAACCACACACACACACACACACACACACACACACACACCTATGTACGAATATACGTGCAAAAACTTTCGGTGTGAAAGAAACAGCATAAAACCAGAGATACCATTAGGAAAGCACTCAGTACAGAACATAACTCCGCCAAACCACTGATTACCAACCTCATAGTATCACGTGCCCTTGCAATACTTCCACTAAAATTTAATCATCCCATCCCGAGATCAACATCAGCAATGAAAAATTTATTGTAGCCTAATCGGCGAACAGAAGTAGGGACAGAGATAAGCAAGTAAAAACGCACATAGGCAGATAAAAAGGAGTGAGAAAACCTCCATTTACCTTCACTAAAGCCCAACAGACAGACAAATAAGACACAGACATTCCCACTCCCCTTTAACTACAACTTCCCACTCTATTCCACGTATTCCCCTGCCCCCTCAAACACGCACAATTCATTCGCTATCAATTCTGCACATGCGTTCGCTCGGCTGGGTAGATAATTAACTGCGGTGACCTGGCTGGCTGTGGCCGTGCTGGGTGCCTCTACCAAATGACCGGGGGGGATTCCTTGCATTCTCCTCTACTGGGGGAGGGAATTTTTAGGAGGAAGGAATTTCTACGTTGAGGGTGGAAGGTTGCGAGGTAGAAAAGACTTCCGCAATACAATGGTGAAGAGGAGAAGGGATATGTGTAAGAGAAAACTAAGAATGGCGGAAGAGGAGACCGAGACTGAAGGGGAGAGGAGGGGTTCAGAAAAGAAAGGTAATGAGAGGATAAGGGGAATGGAAGAATGAATGAGGGGTGAGGAGGAGAGGGGAATGAGTGGGTGAAGGTACACTACGAGAATGAAAGTGGGTGAAAGGGGAAGGGAATGAGTGGGTATGAGGAGACTGCGAGAAGAAAAGGAGGCAGGAGAGAGAGATTTCCAGGAGGTCAGGTAAGGTACATTCTAGGCAGTAGGCGTAGGAGAAGAAGGTGAAATGAGAGGAGGGGCGAGTGAATGGAGAGGAGGGGTGGACAATGGGTGGTGGTTGGAGTAAAACTGGAAAACAATGAAAAACTAATCCAGGATCGGGAAAAGGGGGAAAGAGAGAGCGCAGGGATGGGAAGAGGGAGAAAGAGAGGATGCAGGGATGGGATGAAGAGGGGAGGGAAAGAGAGGGTGCAGGGATGGGGTGAGGGGGGGAAAGAGAGGGTGGAGGGACGGGATTAGGGGGGAAAAAAAGGATGCTGGGATGGGATGAGGGGGGGGGGAGAAAAGAGAGGGTGCAGGGATGGGTTGAGGGGGGAATGAGAGGGTGCAGAGATGGGATGAGGGGGTGGAATAAGAGCGTGCAGGGATGGGATGAGGGGAGAATGAGAGGGTGCAGAGATGGGATGAGGGGGAGGAAGAGAGGGTGCACTAATGGGCATAATGACGAACAGGAGAAATGTACAGTGGATGGACTGCGAGAATAGAGAATTGAATATACGAAGCTGATTCCATTCCAAGAACACAATTTTCATTCTGTTCTACCTCTTGATTGTATTCAGCTTTAGAGCGACTTGACGAACTGGAGGAGTTAGTCAGAACCTCCATTAACCCCTTCAGTACAAGAGGTCTTCGTAGTGATATGAAATCGCCTTGTAATACCTTGAGTAAAATGAAAATATATCAACGTAGTGAAGGGGTTAAGAACGAGAAGAAGCAACAGCAAGGTGAGAAGGGGAAAGGGATGGTGAGGAGGGTGGGTGGGACTCTGCAAGACTTGAAGGAGCGAAGGAACTAAGAACGAGAAACTACAGTCAGGAAAGATGTAATGGAAAAGGGATGGTGGTGAGGAGGGGAGGTGGGACGCTGCAATAATCTGAAAGAGTGAAGGAACTGAGGGAAGGCGTAGAGGGACTGAGAACGAGAAGCAACAGTGAGGAAAGAAGTAATGGTAAGCAGGGGAGGTGGGGCGCTGCAGGAATCTGAAGGGGTGAAGGAACTGAGGGATGGCTAACAAGAATGGTGAGGGAAGAGTGCAGGAATGGAGGAAAAATGCTGAAATCTGGGAGGTGAGAATGCAAGAATTGAGGGAATGTTAACGACCACCCCCTCATCACTCCTCTTATCCCACCGGCTCCTCTACTCCCCACCCATTAATAAACACCCAACACAGGTCTTTTTTTTTTTTTTTTTTTTTTTTTTCTAGCTTTATGACAGCCGAAAACACTATGCAAAGAATCGCATTTAAAAGAAACGTTATTACATCATCACCCAACCACATATTTCCGACAATACATGGGATTCTTAAAAGGGTGTGGGTATGATAAAAAATAAAAAAATAAATGAAATAAAAAAGCAAAAACGTAAACGGAAACAAAGGTAAAATTTAAAGGGAAACTAAAAAGTAAAAATGTAAAGTGAAACAAGAAAGTAAAAATTTAAAGGGAAACAAACAAGTAAAAATTTAAAGGGAAACAAACAAGCAAAAATGTAAAGGGAAACAAAAAGGTAAAAATTTAAAGGGAAACAAAAAAAGTAAAAATTTAAAGGGAAACAAAAAAGTAAAAATTTAAAGGGAAACAAAAAAAGTAAAAATTTAAAGGGAAACAAAAAAAGTAAAAATTTAAAGGGAAACAAAAAAGTAAAAATTTAAAGGGAAATAAAAAAGTACAAACTGAACAAATATGAACACACAAACAAACATGCAATGAAAAAGACCAAAAGAAATGAAGTACCATTTTGGAAGAAAAATTATAATAATATATTTTACTCATTCTTTACCCAACCTGCAATGACTGCTAGAAAAAAATAATAATAATAATACAGAACAAAAGAATGACAAGTGTATGGAACTGGAGTGGGTGGAAGAAGCAGGAGACGTGACACCCAGAGATAATATAGAATGGGATGAAAGGCTGTTAATTCCTAGGGACAGATATGATTCGAGATCCTCTTGTCGAGTCATCTTTTAATAGATTCTGCGTCTGACATCACACAGATATAGCAACAGACAAATAGGCAGTCACATGGAAAGGAGGCGCAGAGAGAGAGAGAGAGAGAGAGGGGGGGGGGGGACAGATGAAGAGATGGAAAGACGGTAATGAGAGGGTCAGACCAAGGAACGCTGCAGCACGATATACATGATTCAAGCAAGCACGACAATCATATTTAGACTAGCGGTGTTCAAAAGGACATTCGGGAACAGACAGACAGAATTAATAGGAACACACACACACACACACACACAAAGTAGGCAGTGTACGAACTATAACTGGAAGGATGACACGACAGAACACTGGAGCACGATACGTTATTCAGGCACGACAGTAATTATTTGCCTTACGGGACTCAAGTCACCTAATGGCATATAAAGGAGGGTCATACTACACATAACAGATGGGTGAATGGATAGATGGATAGACAAGAAACAGATACAAAGATAATCAGTTAACAGTTAAACACAGATGAGACAGACGAATGACAGAGAATGGTAGTCAGATAAAAGTAACTGAGTCCAGAGTTAGCACCAGGGAACACTGTGGCACGACATGTGAAATTCAGGATGGAAGTAATTATCAGAGTAACATAGCGTGGATCGAGTTACCCACTTATCGCCGGGAAAGGAGGCAGTGACATCAGAAACACCAAGGGGGACTGGAGACTCATGCCTTATTGACGGTGGTTGATAGACACACACACACACACACACACACACACACACACACACACACAATGAAAACAAAAGCAAAAACACGCAAAACAACACGACCCAGCTTTCGACCCTGAAGGTATCATGCACTTAACACTCGCCCACGTCCTGCCTGCCTGTGCATTTCTGTAACATCACGCACGACCTATAAGCATTTGAAGGAAAAAAAATATCAGTTCTACGGTATTATCCACCACCCTTTACGATTACAAGTTACGTAGGAGAAAATTGCCAATGAGAGGAAGTATCAACGTTTCTACACCCCACTTACGAAAGGAAATTGCAACGTTTATGCACCCCACTTAGGAAATATAAACGTTCTACACCCCACTTAGGAAATATCAACGTTCTACACCCTACTTAAGAAATATATATCAACGTTTCTACACCCCACTTAAGAAAATACCAACGTTTCTACATCCCACTTAGGAAAAAAAATATCGTTTCTACACCCTACTTGGGAAAAATTAACCCCTTCACTTCGAAGACATTTTTGTGGTTTATTTTTTGCTAAGATTTTTATTTTTTTTTTAGTTTAGGACACCTCCCTAGTAAGGACACAATTAGTAATGCTTGTAAATAACTCCCCTACTTCGACATATTTATCTTGAACGGTAGATGATCGTCTGGAAAAATGACGCCCTTGAACTCAAGGAGGTAACTATAAATAGTCATTGATAAGAAACCAAACAACAACAAGAACAACGACACTAATAATAATGATAATAATAATAATAATAACAATAATATGAATGAATGTCGCCTACAGAACTCAAAACAACTGGAGTGCTTTCTTTCCATACCATAAAAGTAACAACGTCTACTTAAAAGAAATGGGTGTCACAATATTTCCCACACTAAACCCCAACAACGTGAATATGACGAAAACTGAAGAGCGCATCCAGGACCATTCCCTTGACCCTTATTTCTACTCAGTTCATTACCATGACACTTTTTCATTTTATTCGTACTTTTTTTTCTTACTGCCGCAGCGGTGGCTGGGTGGTTAGCATCGCTGACTGCAAAGCTACCAGAAAGATTCGAACCCTGGTACTGGCAATTGGGATCACTCAACAGGTATTCATCCACCCTGTGCATTGGCAGGTGAAACGAGTACTAAGGATAACATGTACGGGAGGTGACTATACTAACTTGGATAATGCAATGATCTTTTATCTCAGGATAATGGTGAATAACATGCTACAGGCTCAGAGACCTATGTTCCGGCGATAAGCACCCCAGCTAGCGCCGCATGACGTCGCCCTCACCTTCACTTTCATGAAGGATCGATCCGAGTTGAGACGCTAATAACTATCTCCATCAGCCACTACACAAGATGTTTTCATTTTAATTTCGTTTCCGTGCTCCAGGACTAATTAATTTACGCTGTGAAAGATACCTTCGTCTTAATGATTAAGCTAACACGGAATCTACCAACAACAAAACAGGTAATGGCTTTCTCAACAGCAGTCAGCGCTACACACTATAACTCATATTCATAATCAATACACGAGTTCAGCCAAGGGGAGATGGGGGGAAGAGTCACTGCTCCCCTCATTCCTACCAAGGTCTCTAAAATTAAAAGTAAAAATCTGCATCGAAACCTATACATGTGAAAACTCCCTACCTGTAACTAACCCTTCATTACTATGCAGCGATTTCCCTATTATTTAATAACTTACACCGGCAATCCACTGTACTTAAAGTAGCTATTGAGGCATCTCGCAAAGGGTGGGGGTTAAATTCCCAGTAACACCCCCACTACAATGAGATCTTTTTCAGTTAAATCATGCTACCGATGGACGATTTTACTCAACGTGGGGAACTCCTCTCGTAGTGGAGTGGTTGAAGAATTAAATGAATCGAATTGAAAATCAGAATGAAAATAATAATAATAATAATAATGATAATAATGATTGTGATGATTACTAAGAATAGTTGTAGTGGTAACAACAACAGCGCCAGTGTACCGCATTAAACAGGCGGTGTAAGAAGCCATTACCTTGCTGCGCAGAACAATCCCTTCTTGCGCAGCCTCTCCTCTCAGAGTTCACCAAACCTCGAAATAACCCGACAAAATACCCAATTATTAATTTCCCACAAATTATCAAATTATTTCTTTATTTCCCAAGGTTAAACAACCATATCAGCAAGAATTTTCCTCGCGTTTCATCAAATTACAAGAAAATAATCATAAGAGATTGGCCGGTCAAGGGATAACGTGAGAATCTACCTTACCTGAACTTACCGATACTCTCTCAAAATGGCTTCCGTCCTGACCTACCCCCACACACCTGCTTACCCACCTCATCACCAGGGTTTCCCTGCAAGATGTCGCTGCTTCTTCTCTCCAAACGAACCCCGGCACCTTCTCCTAAATTCTTGCAGTCTTGCCGCCACTTCCTTGATGTAATTACGATGTTTGTGCAAGTAAATAGCCGCCAAGGCCACCAACACAATCCACATGTAACCAGCCACGAGGTGCAATGTGCCCCATCGCGGCGTCCTGGCTCCTGATTGGCCAGTTGGGGTCTCGTGACCAGTAGCCGTCACGGGAGGTAATACGATTCAACATATATTCAACAAAACTTCACACCTTTGTCATTTCTTTCCGCGGTTGTCCTGTACTTAATTCCTCGGTGTAACACAGAGATGGTTAACCCGACCTGAACGATGAAAAATGATACACAGATTCGTATCTTACGGATCATTTGGAAAATGGGAAGAAAAGGATGATGCGCGAGCCTCTTCGCCCTTCTTGGTGAGCAACAAAGGCGATGCACCATCTTTACCGATGAACGTAGGAGATTACGAGTTAATTACATACGGTACTTTTTTTGTCTTAAAGCGGCGATATAAAACCCTTTTACTGTCGTTTGTCTAGTTGAGGAAAACAGTAGCACTGGGGTAACAGGACAGGTCAGAGCTGCCAAATACCCTCAGGCTGGACACGCTCCATCATGCCTCACCACCGCACGGTGACCATGGCAACGGGGCAAGGCGCCTTGGTGTGGGATATTCTATCTACTTTGGTCGCGATAACCAAACTTAGAGACGAAAAATTATGGTGGCAAAACTTTGTAGTTCATCATATTTATCTGATTTTCCTGTTGATTTAGTTACAATATGTTAAGAACAACAGCAACAGCAGCAAAAATAACAATAGCTTGAACACCGTAAAACCGTCCACGGACAAATTTGATGAAAAACTTCCCACAGCCACTGCCTACAAGAAGCCGAGCTATAGAAGGGCCTTGAGGTCAAGGTCACTGATCTTGTGCAAGTCATCTTAGGTCATCACAGTCTAAATGTCCACCAAGTTTGACAGCTGTAGCTTTAATAATTCATGGAATATTACGTGACATCCCGAATATCAGGAAAAGTCGATTTCCTTCCAAATTTGCCAAATGAAGTGGCCAGCTGAGGGACTCCGCTGACAAAGTTTGAAGGCTCTAGGCTATGCAGCCTCCGAGTAATGGCCACTTACCATTAAGAATAATGATAAAAATATTGACAAACAATAAAGCTTCCAACATGAATGTGGGAACTTTTAATAATAATACTGACAAAAACAAGAAAACTTCCCACAGTGATGTGGGAAGTTTTAATAATAATAACAATAATAATCTATCTGCCTATCTATTGCCAGACGTCATAATCCCGTAAAGGGTGGCTATTTGACTTTGAGTTGTTTTACGGGGAGGGGCACTAAACCTCCACCAACCCACTTGTTGACACGTAGGGAGCACGTATGGTTTGGTTATATGGTTACCACCCAGCGTTGTAAATGGTTTCTTGGCTTACAGGAAATACTAATAATAATAATAATAATAATAAATAAAAAAATATATAAAAATTAAAAAGATATTCTGTAACCTCCGATGTATATTTAGTTTTAACGTCAAGCCTAATTAATTCTCATATTCATTCCATCTTACATGCAAAAACTGATCGTGTCCCACCATGCTATAATATTATACTCAGTTGTATGTATCTAACTGACGGCCTGAGAAGTAAACACTGATCAAGCCTTTTACATCGATGACGACTTGTATGTATAATTTTCTCGTTGTCTCTATTAAATATCATCACCTTTAATACATAAGTTTCTTTCTGGAAGGATTACATACAACCATCATCCCTTTCGAAATGAGTGGTTTCGAGAGGGCAAGACTAAATTTAGGCGTCTTAGGTATAGAAGGGTTAATAAATATCTTTCAAAATGCTTCACTGGTTCCATTAATCTAGTACACATTTTAAGCATTTCTTTTATTGCAGCTCTTTAACAAATAATGGAAGATAATCCCTCACGCCAAGACAATTTCTGGCTTTGCCCTTGCCGCCCACTTAGAGCTAAAAAAAAAAAAAAAAATGGTCCGCAGCAAAACAACACCGAAGACAGGGTCCTCAAATTTACATCACACCCCTACACCACACACACACACACACACAAAACTAGAAAATGGAGGACCTACGTACAACCACCATGACAAACCTGCTCCCCTTACCCCCACCCTCCCCTGTCAACAATCCCCCAGTCTGCTCTGTGACACGTATCCAAGCCAACATCCACATCCAAAAAAAAGGTAGTACTCTCACTGGCCTAGATCTGTAGCATCATCACTGCAACTTATACCTATTTCTCACAAGACATCTTAGTATCTCAAATGTTACTGACATTATATCAATTTTAATTATAAATATAACATACAAGAATATCTTAATGCCTCGTATTCATAAAGAAATCGCCAATAAAGAGTTCTATCAGCAGGATGAAAAACGAATGCAAGAATAACCCACCAACGGTCACTACAACAAACTATCCCTCCTTCCTTCGCCCCGTCACAAATCCCCCAGTTTGCTCTGTGACATTAGCCAAAACCGCCACACATACACCCAAAAAACACCAAAGCAAACATGACACACCTAGAGCCACAACAATAAAATATTCTCCTCCTCCCCTAATCCTCCAGTCACCAATCCCTCAGCCTGCCCTGCGACACGCCTATATAAGACCATCGCCCCGCCAGACACGTATATCCACACCGATTGTTCCTCTGGCATCCCGCCTCAATTAAGTCAGCCCTTTTGTGAGATGCCTTCCAACCGGTTTCTTGCTACGTCGGTCTATCATCTACAAATACTACAAAACACTAGGAATATAGTGTTTTTTTTTTTTAATTCTCAGACAGACTACAAGCCTCTGGAATCATTTAAACTGTATACTGGTTATGGTCCTCATGTTAAACTATTTCGAAACTGAACAACGGTATCCTATTGAAAAGTATTCTATAAACATCAGTGATCCAATAAATCTGTCACAACAATTTTAAAATATTATCGAATTCGGTCTCTTATTTACGAGCCTTCTAATCTTTATAAACTCCGTAATATCAAACTGTCCTCTCCCTAATTCAATGCCTCTAAAGACGCTAATAAATTGTAATAAATTGGTATATTTGTCAAAAAAAATCTTTCACCAACTTAATACATGTAACATGAAAACCGGTTACCTCAGAAATTTATATTCCTGTAGCATACCACGACATATGATGGCCCCATACTTATATATATATATATATATATATATATATATATATATATATATATATATATATATATATATATACAGTAATAATAATGTGAAAATTTGTGTATACTGAGCTTCAAATGCTCTTTCAAAATGCAAATACTAGATAATATGAATAACAGTCACCTAAACAACAAAGATCACGAAACCTGATGAAAGTGTTAATGAATGGAGGCGTGTCGTGCTGCTACATGAAAATTTCCTACAGACGTCGATAATATAGCCTTAAAAACTATATACATTGGTGCCGGATAAAGCCGTCACTAGTACCTGAAAATTATATCTGGCAACATCGAAGACAACCACTCCCTAAAATCAAGCCGCCTCCCTTACCCTTGGATCAAGCAAAGAGGACTCCACAGCACGTCTGAAAGTCTTTACGAGGAAGACTCAACAATGCCACACTCCATTTCGTCTAATAAGTTCAGGGGTAACTATACCTTTTTTTTTTTTTCATTCTAACTTGGTCTAAAATAATCATCCTACCATCCTGAATGCCGAGTTATAGCAAGAAGTAAACATCACTTCCGATGCTAACTATGAACAAGTGATACGGAAAAAGACACAGAACTGTAGCATTGTCTTTATGTGCCAATGAGTTCCATTATTCAACAATTTAATCAAAGCCTCACGTATCCATCAGTTAGATTAGATTATGACACGTTCAAAGAGGACCGAAAAAACTACTGATACCACATGCTTCCAAAACCCTATAAATATAATTGTCTAGTTAATATCAAATTCAACCGCCTTTTAAATGAATGCCTCTCATGTTCCTGAACCAGTCGGGAAGGACCCTGTAGAAGGTCTGAAAATCTCTATGAGGGTGAATCAGGAGGGCTATGCAGCAAATTGCTGCTGACGTCTTTATTTCCGTAGCCTGGAAATAATGTAACTTGGTTAATACATGGGTCCCTCACCTTTTAAATGAAAGCCTTCCTTATCCATTGATCACTGAGGCAGAACTCTGTGGAACGTCTGAAAATCTTTACAAGGGTGAACGAGGAACGCAACACTCTACCTCCACCACACGTACAAGGGTAACTGATATGCCAGACCCAAGAATCCATGACAGGTTATCGCTGGTATGCAGGTGAAGGGATTGACGAACTATCCTTATCAGTTTGGGGTAGTCTCACTGTCGACTGCGCGATGCAATCTAGTCGAGTGATAAGATACCGGTGGGAGGATGAGAGGCACTGCAATCTGGGGCGAGTAGTGTTCCGTGCTGGGAGAAGGGCAGCTGGGATCGAGAATTCAATACGTTTTTAATTAACTCCTTCACTATGATGATGTATTTATGTATTTTGCTTATATCACAGACGACACGTGCCCTACTTGTATAACAGGTTCACACAACGTAACATACATCATGAAGCACTTTACAGCACATGCCATACTAAGACGTACACACAACGTTAACGGTGTCAGGAACTTATACGACGATCTCATAAGGGCAGTTACTTACTTGCAGTCGACGGGTCTGCTCGGCCTGGCAGACCGGGGATAAGCAACAACAACAACTCGACTACCACAAGATGCTTTTACTCGATAGGAGGCCTCTATTAATGAAAGGGTTTAATGATGGTCTTAAGTAACACCTCCAATTCCAAATAACTCCCCCAAGCCGAAGAAAATCATCTGGAGGAAGGCAACACTAAACAAAAGGTGCGTAATCGTATTCAAGAGGAAAAGTTGCTACTACGTTCAGGTTTGAGATGAATTCATAGTTAATGGTATCCTACTGTACTACTCTAGCCACAGATACCAAATCCTAGGCTATAATACCACTGTCACTACCAACAGTATCATATCTGCAGCAGTATAAACTTTTCGATAAATCATCATCGTCACGTGTCTGTCCATGGAATGAATGTGGCATCTCTACTTATTCTTTCTGCAGTGTGCTGCTGCTCCTACTGCCGCTGCTGAAGTTATTCCCCGTCACAGATTATTAGTCACTTTATACAGATACGAAACCAAGTAATAACAGCAAAACACAGGATATAAAACCTCTTAACAACAACGACCTTACGTATCAGTTTCTTCGGCCTTGTTCTTTTTCATGCACGATTCTTCCTGCTGTGCATGTTTAATGACTGTGATTAAAGCCCAGACAGAGGTAAAAATGACACCATAACCACCTGGGATAAAAACTCCACCGGGGCATACACGGTAACCCCGGACTCCCGCAAGGAGGGGGTAGAGGGGGAAGGTAAGTGCTTAGTAATCTCTTCAGCACGATGTCGTCTTTTTAAGAAATTCACCCGTCTATTATTTAATCTTTTTTCTCTGTTCTGTTCCTGCTAATACCACTTTAATTCACCCCAAGGAAGACCTCTCTGACTAAAGGGGTTAGAAATCAGCTTCAGTAACACTTTCATTAACACGATTTCATTTTGTGTAGCGCTAGACGATTTTATGAAGCTAAGGGGGGATCCCTCGTTGTGAATGGGGCAGTTTAATTGGTGGACAAAAAGCAATTAGCAGGGCACAAGGCAGGTAATGCTGAGGCCACCATGCACGCGACGACCTCCCTCGAGTTATTAGCCACCCATGGGAGACTTTCACCGGCACACACACAAGGGCCGCCTGGCTGGGTGATCGATATCGCGGGGCACGAAGCGCGGCACCACCACCACCTGAGGGCTGGGTCTTTGTTCGCCTAGTCTTGGCCCACTATCTCACGCAGAACCACGGCAGAGGCACACACACTACGTCACGCCATCCTACACACACTTATACATAGACATAGGCGATGACATGCAGCCTTAAACACACACGCATGCTGACAAACATACTATGCAGTCGAACACTTAAATACATACATACATAATCATACGCAATCATACAGGCATACATACGTACACAAACATATATGCAGCCGTACAAACATACCTGCTGTCATGCGCCAACATACCACCACTTGTACACAGACATATCTCCAGTCATGCACAAACACATATCCAGTCGTATACACACATACATCCAGTTATACGTAAAAATACCTTCAGTCATACACAAACACAATCGTACACGAACATACAGTACATGGCTTTACACACACACACACACACACACACACACACACACACACACACACACACACACACACACACACACACACACACAACACACACACACACACACACACACACACACACACACCAGGTTTCTTAACCCGTCTTTTTACTGCTAGTACCAGTCTATTCTTTCAGCTCGAGATCTCTTGCAACGAAGGGGCTATCAATCACCCGACAATAACACACCATCAAAGTCTCATAAAACACACCATACAATCACTGACACTAATCACAGACAGCCACACACTCAGTCATGCAATCACACAAGTAAGATACACATACAAAAATACACAATCACACAATACAAGCAACAGTCACGCATAGACATACCAACCAATTACAAAGACAGGAAAAGATGGGGTTTGCAAAGAAATAAGTAGTATGCTGCGAGAGCCAAAGGAACAGTGGAGACTGCACGACGGGAAAATAAAACTAAGAGGTAAGGGTAGAGGGTGTGGGAGGGGGATCAATGAAGCATGGGAAGAGAAAAGGCTCGAAGTGGAGAGCTTTAAGAGGAAGAAAGAAAGGGAAAGACGGGAACGGGAAAGTGGGAAAAGGATGGGAAAGAGGATGGAAAGAGGAAATGGGAAATGAGGGAAGGGGGAAAGGACGGAAGGGGAAATAAAGCAGTGACGAGGGGGAAAAAGGGGTAACGGAGAAGGAAGAGGGGACATTGGAGTGGGGAGAGGGGGGGATGGAGATGAGGGGGGGGACAATGGAGAGAGGAGAGGGGAGCAATGGAGAGGAGAGGAGGGCATTGGAGAGGGAAGGGAGGTAATGGAGAAGGAAGAAAAGAAGAATGGAGAGGGGGAGAAGGCTTAATTGAGAGGGGAAAGGAGGCAATGAAGCGAAGAGGAGCAATAGAGAGGGAAGGAAGGCAGGAGAGAGGAGTAATGGAGGAGAAAGGGGCAATGAGAAGTTACACAGCCAAGTAGTAGTGTTACGAGGAGGACGAGTACAGAAAAAATAGGGAGGAGTGGGTAGAGGCAGAGTTAGAGAAGTGTGCAGGGACGGTAGGGAGAAGTGGAGACTGAAGGGTGCAAATGGGGGTATGAGATATGAATTAGAGGGAAAGGATAGGTGGCAGGTAGGGATGGAAAAAGTATGGACAAAGAGTTAGGTGGGAAGTATGACAAGAATGAGCAGGAGAACATGATGGGTAGTTAAGTGACCCGCTGTGCAGTGCTTGGGTAGAGATGAGGGATAAAGGTACTGGACTGGGGTATACGAGAAGGCACGGGAGGAGTGTAAGGTACTTCGTAATATAACGTAACAGGAAGATTGAGAAGCAAGAAGGTGAGCGAGAGGTGTACTTGGCTCATACAGTATGTTGCTGGCTGGCATACTATAGGTACTTGATTAGCATGTTGTGTAGATGAGTTGTGTGCGTGGGTATAGGTGTAGGTAGGTTGCGTTGGGTGAAGGAGATTAGTATACTGGGTGAGTAGTGAAGGGGTATTTGGGCAATATACAGTAGAGGGCAGGTGAGTAGCACAGGTAGCAGGTGAGTGGTGTACGGGGTAGATGGGTAGCGTAGGGGGGGAAGTGTGGCATCCAGATAGGTAGTGTAAAGGGATAGGTGGATACTAAGGTGCTTAAGTGGGTAATGTAAGATGAAGGTGGGTAATGCAGAGTGCAGGTGGGTTGTGGAGGATGCAGTTGGGTAGTACAGTGTGTAAGTGGGTAATGTGGTGTGTAACTGGATAGTGTAGAGAAGGGAGCAACGGGAAATCCAAGAGAGGATTCCCATGGTAAGCATATAATTGTGATGGCCATGTGAGGTTGGAAAATTACATAGGAAGGGATACAAGAGAGGCCGGTGTGGGGGGATGCTGGGAAAGAAGATGGTGGTGGAGGAGGCGGGGTAAACTGGCAATGAGGGTTTTATAATAGGGATGATGTAAGTGCCTAATTTGAGAGAGAGAGAGAGAGAGAGAGAGAGAGAGAGAGAGAGAGAGAGAGAGAGAGAGAGAGAGACGAAAGAATTATGATTATCAGCTGCAGAAGAGATGAAGTGCAGCCTCTGTGATACACATCAGCAATAATACCCAGATTTACTGGGCCTGCAAAAAAAAGTAAATGTGCTGTAATACAAACACTCTCATGCTCTGATGGTTACAGATAAGGCCGGAGTGGTGATAAAGGATAGGGGGAAAAAATTAAGCAACAATGCGAGACTGAAGTTAACTCATCATTTTATCACGTCCTTACGATGACGTCTTTTATGAAGCTACAAGAAGACCTCTAACAGAGAGGAAGTTTGGGAGTTTCCATTATCCTCTTCACGGTGCTACATCCATCCTAGTATAACATAATCCTCCAGTGGTAGCATGAACAGAATTAACAGATTCGTCATTGCTACGAAGGGTTTACAAGGTACCGTATTATTAAAGCAGGATGTAACAAGCACCATTATCACAGCTGTTCGTAAAATTACACCTTTCACTAGGTGAAGTTGTTCCAAAAATAGACAGAATCGCCTGATGGCAACAATATACCGTAATAAAATGGTATCACAGTATAGTTTCGAACCCTTATTCTGCGTGAGTGCTCCTGTAACCTGAGTAGCATCATCTGGCTGCTGCAAGACAATTCCGAAAGGCACAATCGCAGTGGAGGATTTATATTAAATTATATTATACATACATTTTACATTTTATATATATATATATATATATATATATATATATATATTGTATATAGGGTGTCCCGTAAGTCCTGCATCAGATGAAATTTTATAGAATCTCTTCATGATGACCCCCATTGTTTACATCACACAGATCCAGTACCCTATGATGCCGGACTTATGGGACACCCTGTAGATTATATATACTGCGTGTATACATAGATAGATAGATAGATAGATAGACAGATAGATAGATAGATAGATAGATAGAGAGAGAGAGAGAGAGAGAGAGAGAGAGAGAGAGAGAGAGAGAGAGAGAGAGATGACAGATAGACAGAGAGATATATAATAGAAAGGGGAAAACATAATTAGAGAATATAATTATGCAAGAAATGAACAACAAAGAAAATCGGCATAAGCATACAAGAATATCAAAACATTAAAAAAGGAGGAGAAAGTCAGTAAGATAACGTAAGACGTCAAACATGCTGAGAAACTTAGAATTCTCAAAAACAATGACAAGCGGCAATATATAACACTGAAAACAGGTACAATTCAAACCTGAAAATCTGTATATAAAATGAAAATCCATACAAATTAAAAAAAAAAAAAAAAAAAAAAGGGCAAATCTAAGAACCAATAAACACCGGACAAAAAAAAAACAACCCTTAACCCCTTCACAAAGACAATTAGTTTTCCTGCCGTTTCTCGTCGGGGGGGGGGGGGAAGTAAAGAAAAATTTTTAATGTTTCAAACCTCCTAATCTGAGTCAGATCATCTAGTATTGGCAAGAGTGGACTAAACGTGTGTCACCTGATGTCTTAAATAATATACAAACAGCAAACCAACTCTACGTGCACGGTTGTGTCTATGGTATGTGTGTGGGCGTGTGTGGGCGTGGGTCGCTAGGAATGCGGGCGTGGAGGCAGAGGAAGACCTTGTGTGAGAACCCCTGGAATGTGTGTGTGTGTGTGTGTGTGTGTGTGTGTGTGTGTGTGTGTGTGTGTGTGTGTGTGTGTGTGTGTGTGTGTGTGTGTGTGTGTGTGTGTGTGTGTGTGTTTTTTGTGTCTGACATTCAACTAACTGATGTGTTTGTCAGTACCAACGTCGAATTATTTCTGGGGGAGTGGAAATTAAAAGGAACCGAACATTTATTTTGTCCTCTGGCTGTCTCCTGCTTGTCTGCCAGCGAGTTTATGAATGTCACATCGGAAGAAAAAGTAGTACAGTTCATATGCCAGCTCTCGTGAGGTATTTTACAGGAGATACTTTATTATGCAAAGTAAAAGAAAAACCCAAGGATGGAAGATGCAAATGTAACAAAAGAAAGAAAAGACCAAATTCTGCTAGCTTCAAGACGCCTAGAAACATTGGGCTCTAATGAGTGGATTGTGCCTGAGACAGTGTGGGAAAGGGAGTGTATGAGTGTAGTTCAGTAAAGAGTGTAAAGAGACTGCGCAATGGTGTTTGAGTGTGCATACAAGTGCTTAATGTGTGGAAGGTTGGAGGTGAATGTGTGTGTGTGTGTGTGTGTGTGTGTGTGTGTGTGTGTGTGTGTGTGTGTGTGTGTGTGTGTGTGTGTGTGTGTGTGTGTGTGTGTGTGTGTGTGTGTGTGAAGCAATGCACATGTTTGTAAGAATAATGAATGGTCTGTGTTTGTGAAAGGGAAGTATTCGTGAGTGAAAGTGAACAAGTGTCTGTGTGTACAACCTAGATGTGCTTGTGACAGTGTATGAAACGAACGTACGTGTGTGTGTGTGTGTGTGTGTGTGTGTGTGTGTGTGTGTGTGTGTGTGTGTGTGTGTGTGTGTGTGTGTGTGTGTGTGTGTGTGTGTGTGTGTGTGTGTGTGTGTGTGTGTGTGTGTGTGTGTGTGTGTGTGTGTGTGTGTGTGTGTGTGTGTGTGTGTGTGTGTGTGTGTGTGTGTGTGTGTGTGTGTGTGTGTGTGTGTGAGAAAGTGAGGGCGGGACCATTATATTAGTCTGCCAGTCGGTATGCCACCCCTGCCCCCGAGGTCACTCAGTCTCCCACCGCCACCCCAATCCATGCCCTCTCATGAGCGCTCTCCATCCCTTAAACCCTGCCCTTACCTCCACTCTAGCCACTGCGTCCATGTCCACCTCTTCGCCTATCTCTTCCTATTGATTTTACCCTCCACACACCCACATTCGTTGTCCCAGACCTGTCTCTTACCTCGTTTGCAAACTAATCTCTGATCCCTTCTAGTCTTATCCACTGTCCTTTGCCTGATCGCTGATACCCCGACCATTCATTCCCTTCTCCTCTCCTGTTCTTTACCCACTGCTCACTCTACTCCTCTACTCCATTCTTGCCTATTACCTCATTATTCATAACTACACATTGATTGTTGTCCCATCTCTGACCTGTGACCCCGAACACTCCTAGCCTTTGCCCTCTATCAAATGCTTACCCTTTCTACAGGCCTGTCTCATCCCTGCCCTTTGACTTTGCCCATTTCTATCCCTTGCCCACAGACACTGTTCATCATCCATGTCCATAGTTTCTATTCTCTACCAGCATCGACAGCCACCCCATCCCTTCCTCGTTCCGGGCCGTCCAGTTCACGACCTTTCTCTCAACCCACCACTTCCTAGTCAGCTTCTGCTCTTTGTCCCTGCCTTCCTACCTCATGTCGCAACTTTGTCTCTCCTAGTATGCCTATCCTCTCAATCTCCATGCCGTCGGCAACAATCCTGCTCCATCCTTGCCTTCTCCGCTCGAGCCATATTTACCCGAACCCTTCAACAATCCAAACCCATCCGTTCTGCCTCGTTTTTCTTCCATTCTCTGACTATTTTCGCATTTCTTATCCTATCGATGATCGGTAAGCTCATAGTATCACAAATTCTTTTCCTTTTTACCGTCCCTTTCCCTGCTCTTTTGCCGCTTATCACATTTTGCTATTTTCCTCTTCCTGTTCTACCAGTCCAGCGCAACTTCTCGTTTCAGACTCATCCTTGGAGTCTTCCTCTCTTCCTTATTCTCATCACTTCTCCTCTCCCCCTTCTTTCCCTCTGTCCTCTATCTCTTCCATCCCTTCCCTTCAAATATTCCCTACCCTCCTCATCTCCCTGACCATCTCTTCCCCCTTCGTTCCCCCTTCCCCACATCATCCCCTTCATCCCTTCCCTTCCATTCCCAAACCCTCATCACTCCCTTCCCCTTTTCTTCTTGCCCTTCCCTTACATTAATTCCTCCCGCCACCCACCTTCCTTCCCTCTTCCCCAAACCATCCCTACTCTTTTCTGTCCCTCCCCTTTCCTTATGCCTAGCGTCCCTTCTCTCCTCCTCCTTTCCTTTCCTTCAGGTTAATAAACCCGTCACCCTCTAATCCCCCCTTTCTCCCCTTTTCCTTATATCCTCCACCTTCCCTCCCCTTTCTTCCTTTTTCCCTACTCATCCCCTCCCCGTCCCATTCTCTCCCCTTCCTTCCCTCCCTTGTCCTAATCGTTCCCTTTCTCCCCCCGTCTCTCATAATAACCCCTTCCCCTACCACCCTCCCAGACATCAATTTGCATTCCCTCGCCTTACTGCAGCTTCCCCGGGTCACGAGCACTTTCTTTTTTTTTATATATTATTATTATTTTTTTTTTTTTTGTCCTCCTCGACCTTGCCAAGCAGCGCCAATGAGCACCTTTGTCCGTTAGCTCGTTTGTGACCTCGTCCAGACAGTCAGGGGACCTCTGGGCGCGTGAGACGAAGGAGGTCAAGCAAGGTGAGCGGACAAGAGGGTCGTCAGACGTGTATTTATTGCGAGGGTCCAGACACGCCTCCCCGCAGGTGAGGTCCGGGAGGGGGAAAGGAATGAGGAGGGCGTGAAGAGGAGGAGGAGGAGGACGAGCAGGGGGAGGAAGACGAGGAGAGAGGACGAGGAGGAGGGAGGATGAGAAGAAGGGAGGAAGAGGAGGAGAGAAGAATAGATGAGAGGACAGGGAAGGGGAGTGGGGGGTGTAGGAGGGAAGGAGTGTGCGAAGCAGAGAGGCAGGGGGAGAGGGTATTAAGTGAAGTATGCAGAGGAGGGAGAAGAAAAAAAGGGAGACTGAGCGGGAAGACAAGTGGCAACAGATCTAACAGATAACCAGTAGTTAATTTGGTGCTAGTTCTTTATTGCGATAAAATCAGCGATAATATTCAATGACCTTCTGAGCAGTCGTTAGGAATGTAGCTCTGTTTATAAATCAGAGGTCAAGCATACATTGCAATCTATTTTATACATGTGAAATGTCCATATATGTATTTGATAAATCCTTTATACTAATATTTACGGTGTTTCTTCATATACAGGTATTTACCGCACACCCGTTATATGCACCTTAACTACTTGCAACTGAATGTTACGCCCAATACGACTGCTATTTTTATCTGTTTTCAAATAGAGGTCTTTCGTTATTCTCTGAAGTAATATTATATATATATATATATATATATATATATATATATATATATATATATATATATATATATATATATATATAGTAAGGCAGTTACCTAGTTATGGTGGTGACATATCAAAATCTCCATTTCGAACCACATCGCTCATTGTCAGGTATAACAAAGTACAATGTAACCTCCTTCCGATACCTGCAAAATATTTCTATGTTAATCATACATACACAAAAGTAAGGATCGGGAATGCATCGGTTTAAACCAGCTCTAAAACAAACACAACCAAAAATAATCCGTTTACTCCGCAACATTTCAGGTGGCAGCGAAAACTCCGGAACACAGTCCGTCCCTCCCCTGACCTCGGTCTCTACTTCCCCAGTGCGTGATCACTTGGGCGCGTCTCCGGGTAGCAATCTTGTCGTGGTGTACACAAAGGTGGCGTCTTCGCGACCTCGTCTGCCCAGCCCCGTTACCCTGGGAGCCTTGGCTTGGTATGGGAGCCATTTGTAAACACCGCAGAGCAACTCCCAACTCGGCCTTCACCACCACAGACCCGCCCCACTGCATTCCCACTGCCCACTAAAAATATTGCCAACTGTGCTAACTTCCTACCACACACAGACAACACATATGCACACACAAATATCACTAACATGCAATAATCACACACACACACACACACACACACACACACACACACACACACACACACAATACCTATATCAGTGATGTAATCGCAACATCGTGAACACAGGAGAACAGTGTGCTCCCAGTGAAGCCGGCGCCACCCAGCTCAGAGGCAGCCTTGTCCCCCCTGGTGGAAGTGTGACCCAATGCTCGTCCAGGTGAGAGGGCCTTTGTGTTTCATTCCCAAGACTCAGAAGGTTTTCTATCACTTCTTTACCAATTTATTTTCGCATCTTTGAAGTATACATACCTGTTATTTAAGCTAACTATTCGTGAGCAAAAGGGCATGAATTCCTTAAACGAGAATATTTATCTTGAAAATGCAAACTAAATCACCAGAGAAGAGATGGTAGAGAATCTCCCACACAGACGAGAATACAGGCCTCTAACACATTTCCTTTAGTTATTTATTCTACACTTTACCTTCTTTCTCTCTTTTGTAGTTTCATATTTTTTTAAAACTATGCTTCATAAATGCGTAATGCACATATGAACGCGGCAGATACAAAATTGTAATGGTAATATAAGAAGTACTTGGCTGCTTCCTAAGACGAGTGTATGATTCCTTATATCATACACCTTTCATCATCCTACTGCACGGCAATGAAACTCCAGCGCTCTTGATTATATCCTAAATGTACCCTCCTTTCTTTGTCATTTCTTTTCCTTTCGTTATTATCTCCCCCCCCCTCCTTTTTTTTTTCTCACGGCTCTCCCTCTGTCACAGATTCCTGATTCTTTCCTTAGTTATCCACTTTCCACATCTCTTCCTGTCATTAATTCTACCACCCTTATCTTGCAGCTAATTTTCCCTTTCCCAAGTTTTTTTCAACTCTTGTTATTAACTTTCTTGCTCCCTCCCTCTGCTTTCTCTGTTCTGCAAACGTAAGCCTTTATCTCTTTCTAGATTTATCCTTGAGTTCCATTCATCCTTCTTACCCTATAATACTCCTTCCTCCTTTTCCCATATTCTCTTCTACCCTTCTCCTTCCTTTCCCTTCCCTTACATCACCTTAATCCCTTCCTTCCCTTGTCTCTCTTTCCCCCGGATTTCCACCTCTTATTTTATTTTCTCAACTCCCTCCCTAAAACCTTATCACTTGGACAGGTATCTCCCGAGACAAACTGTGCTCAAGATTCGTTGTTACAAAGTATGAGAAAGAACGCTGGGGAGAATGCAGTGCATGGAAAAATATTATAACAACAACCTAAAACTGCCATATACTGCATTATCAATTAGCAGCTTTTACACAAACGTCTCTGTTCTAGATATCCAACCTCTATCAACACGTTTTAGCTTTCCCTTTACTGCGACTCACCGTACCCGATGTACTCTTCATTACCTTCATATTATTACCTTTCACGTGACGGGATTGAACGACTCTCAAAGTACTAAGTACGGTAGCGGTTCCATGGCATTCAATGAGGCTTGCTTATGAGGTAGGAAAGCGTCTCCTTGATTATTATTCTAATCGGCCCTCCAGTTTGACATCTGGCCGTCAACTGTAATGAAAGGGGTTAAGGATTTTCGTCGGGTTAGTTTCCTCTTCTAATTCTCTCCCTCTTCGATTTATCCTCCCCATTCTCTTAAAATCTCTCTTTCCTACGATTCGTTTTTGCAGTTCTCCCCCTCTCCATACTTTTCCAGCGATCATCTGTATTTCATCGACTCTCCCTAGCTACATCTCTTTAGCTCTTCACCATGATGGCAATTCTGCTTTACTCCTGGTGCTGTCTGGTGGTTGGAATTAGTTCATTTAAGATCTCCAAGGATGGAAGGATGAGAAAAAAAATCCACTATCCCCTCCAGCATGAGAACTAATTTTGTGTTATACAGTATACTGACTAAAACCAAACGATTCTACTTAGCCTAGGAGAGACGCGTCGAAATTAAAGCGTTCACCTCTTGACTGCGAGAAATTTCGTTCTGTAAAAAAAAAAAAAAAAAAAAAAAAAAAAAAAAAATCTTGTACTCCAAGGGTTAACACAGTCCCCTCTCATGCCTGCAGTGAACTGAGTGTACGCCGTAAACAATGGAAGAAACATTTTTTGGTTTCATTATTGTTTTCTTACCTGGACCAGAGTTAATTAATGGCGAGGAGCAAGGTGGGGTGACGAGGTTAGTTGCTTCATCTCTCACGCTACACGACGTTAGCGACTCCCTGCTGAAATTACTTGACTAATAAACCAGCGATATTATGTGAGGTTTATGTACTGGGAGGTTTCTATTATTGGGAGTAACCATTTGCCTGGCTACCCGGCTCCTGGTTAACAACAACAGCAAAATGTAATTGTAAAAATCCGAGTAGTGGTGGTCACTTTTTACCTTCATATTAATACATTACATGAAAAAAAAAAAAAACCTATTTATTATACGATGCATTCTTATTGTCACTGCCTTTCAAGTTTCAGCATCACTACCTCCGCGCTCGCGAAGCATAAGCAGATACTATGTTACGATGTCTGCGTGCGTGTGGGTGCGCGTGCGTCTCTCTCTCTCTCTCTCTCTCTCTCTCTCTCTCTCTCTCGTGTGTGTGTGTGTGTGTGTGTGTGTGTGTGTGTGTGTGTGTGTGTGTGTGTGTGTGTGTGTGTATGTGTTAGAACAATCTGTCAAAAATCAAAGCCACAGGGAAAGGTCTGAAGGTCTAGTGTATATATATATATATATATATATATATATTGATAGATAGATATATATATATATAGATAGATAGATAGATAGATATAGATAGATAGATAGATAGATATAGATATATATGTGAATATATATATATATATATATATAGATAGATAGATAGATAGATAGATAGATATAGATAGATATAGATAGATAGATATATATATATATATATATATATATATATATATATATATGTATATATATATATATATACCTTCAATAGGAGTCCTAATCCTTTTGTAACCAATTCAATGCATTCAGCTAAGACAACCCTTGTAATGATGGAGAAAGCCTCCATTAATCCCTGTGGTACCCCATCTACAGACACCTCGGTGTGAAGGGGTTACGATGTACTATGAAATATTATCGCTAACGAAGAGAATGCTGGTGAGTCTCGGAAGTGGACGAAAATATCAGCTAAACGCTTGAACAGCACTGCACTGCCTGTCCCGCCAAAAGCACCCCCACAAATAACCAATTTTCAACTCTGCATTTTTCCCATCATCCCCAGCCTTCGACCTAGCGTTTAGAAACCCGTTCGGAGGCCTCACTTCCCCCCACAAAAACTCCAAATTACAGGGAGGCATACGGGTTTAATCGGAAACGCCGGATTCGATGTGCATTTACGGTCTCCTCTCCCCTTGGTCCCTGGATTTATCAGATAATGAATCGATATTTTAATCACAGGCCGAGCTGAAGTTGGCTGGAGATGTTGTCACCTCGCATTTCTTAAGTTTTGGTGTAGGTGTTAAGAGGAGCCATTTTTATATTTTTTTTTTGCAGTTTTCTTTAGCTATTTCTTGCAGGCTGCGTTACATCAGCATCTAATTAGAAAAATGATGCTGGCAGGTTCTTTAAGGGAATATAAGTACTGCTTCCTTTACAATTCTTTTTCTTTCATGACTAGAAATTTATACTGTTAAGCACTTTCAGCAATCATATTTTACTACCTTTACCATTCACTTTCTTTAATACTTTGGAATGTTGCTGATCTACAGGCAAACAGAGACCAACACTCAAGAGCTTAAAGTGAGAAGATAAACACTAGCCGGAATCCTAAGCACACTTATCGAAGGTGTTTTTAAAGACCACAATTGTTGACTTAGGTGTTCGGGTCGCACCACGATTCATGACTAGCCTCAGAAATCATTTTAAGTTTTTAGTGACTGCAGTCCTTCACCAATTCTCTCATGCTACTAGTTTGCTTGGTATTTCACTTCCTCACGAGTATTTCGGCTCTCTGGATGCTACTTCACCCTACCTTGGGGGGTGGGAAAGGAGGTGTGGATGATGAGTGGTGACTGGTAAGTGATGATTGATGATGATGATGATCATTAATGACAATATCTAACCCTTTTAGCTCGAAAACTCTCCAAATCTAAATTACAACATCTTGAGACTGCAAGTATAAAGAAAAATGCCATCGTGGCAAACTAAGAAAACAAAAAGACAAGCCCAAACCAATAAGCCATTTTGCAATACCGATGCGCAACATATGATCACTGATATCCATTGCACCTCAAACATTTTACCAATCACACTCCCCCACAAAAACTGGCAAGACTCGAAACCTCCCTCCCCCTGTCCTTCGAAAATAATGAAGCTCCAGTGTTCCCTGATACCGTAATTGCTTTTACGTTTAACCCCATCAGTTCGGTGACGCCATTATAATCTTGGGTTACTTTTACATGATTATATTCAGCTTAGGAAAGACGATTCTAGCTGGGGGTTAGGTACGGTTTCAGTCCACTCCTTCAGTACTTGGGTTAGGTACAGTCTCAGTCTACAACTTCTATACCTGACCTGAATGAAAATAATCATACTGTCTGCTAGTAATGGGGACAAAATGTACAATGCCTCATCAGACTAAATGGGTCAACCTCATAAGTATGGTGACACGGTGGCGTCTTTGTATTAAAATTCTTCCAGCCTCTTGAAGATTAAGACTGTTTCAAACCCCTTTAAGACACCTCCTAGCAAGAATAAAGTACTTTGGAGGTGGCAAAGCAAAAGTATAAGACCTCCTCACAGGGATGGTATTAAAAATATGCGATTCCCAGTGCTGTCAGGGGATTACTTTAACGTTTTAGGCTTGGCTGGGTCGTCAATACAGGGAAATCAATTGTTGGTCTCGGAGTGGCAATTTATCCTCGACTCTCCCCCGCAAGTGGTGCTCAGAACACTCCCTTGTGCACCACGACGAAGCAGCTGAGGGGAGAGGGGAGGAGAAAGGGGACTGGAAGGGAGAGGAGAGAGGGGAAAGAGTAAATTGAGAAGGGAGGGAAGGGAAGAGGGGAGAGTAAATGGAGATGGGAGAGAGGAGAGAGGAAAAGGGACAAGGGAGGAAGAGGAGGACAGGGCAAGGGAAGGGAAAGGAGGCGAGAGGGAGAAAAGAGTAAATGGGAAAAGAAGACAGGAGGAAAGTAGAGAGGGAAGGGAAAAGGAAGGGGGAGGAGGGGGGAGGCAAGAAGCGAGGACACGGCTTTCTCAATTAGGCTTTAAGTTTATGTTCCAATTATCACTAAATTCAATCAGGGCCTTACAATCCAATATTTATGTTTTTATGTTTATGTATCTATTTTATTAAGACAGATGGACAAACACTGATAGCTAGAGATATAGACAGATAGATAAATAGCGCACACACACACACACACACACACACACACACACACACACACACACACACACACACACACACACACACACACACACACACACACACAGATTAAATAACAATTACGAGTATGTGCAACTTACCATCACGAGAAGAGAAAATTAAGTGGCCAAACATCACATACCTGTGGATAAGAAAAAGAATCTTTATAACATACATTACACTAAATTCCGAATAACTGAAATAATCTAAAAGGAACAGCTGATTAAAAATGAGAGAGAGAGAGAGAGAGAGAGAGAGAGAGAGAGAGAGAGAGAGTGAGAGAGAGACTGTTTACACCTAAGCTCCTCCCTATCCCTTCCCTGCCCCATCTCCACCTTCGCTGACAAGAATTGATGCGACATGGCTGGACACATCACGAAATTGAGAATATCTTTAATACATTTTTATCATTATTATATTATTATTATTATTATTATTATCATCATTATTATTACTATTATTATTACTACTACTATTATTATTATTATTATTATCATTATTATTATTATTATTATTACAGCACGGCCGTCCAAAATGGCAAAATATGTGCGCCTCCATTGATGGGGAGTGGAAACTGAAAATCAGCTTAGGGAAAAGACCATTAGGTTTCCTCTGTGATTTGAGGCTGAAGTCATAAAACCTCCCCCCTTTGAATCTTAATCCCACAGTGCTTCCCCTTAATGCCTCTTGTGCAGCCAATCGAGATAAAGCCATTTTAACTACAAGACGATTTCTGGGGATGAGAGAATGTAGCTACTGGGAGGAGACTTATGTAAAATTATAAGTGAATGACAAATGCAGTAACAAAACACAATGGAAAAAATGAATAAAAGCTGGCCAAACAGTAATACATTCAAAGATGAAAGTGAAGTGACAAAGTTAGAGAGTTGGCTAGGGAGAGTGGTGTGTTGTGACAGGTGTGGGCTTCGTTCAAATAATTATCAGGAAGTACTGGTGTCAAGGCTAACTCTTACAAAATGCAGCTTATGCAAAACAGTTAAAAACATTTTCTTGACCTTACTCATGGAGAGCTATACCCACACACCAATAACAAAATTTAATGATGAGCATAAACAATACATCCATTTATTCAATTTCCTTTATTTATTTACTAAAACCTGCCAATTTAAAACATTGGATGGCTCGTTTTAAACATCCCCCTTGCCAGGCTTTATGAGTATAATGGGCACGCGTCTTATCTACAGTTAACTTTATGCACAATAAAGTTAATGTGATGAACGCCTAGCACCTGAGGCCCAGACCACTTCCCACGACGAGTTCCCGCTCCTCTCACCGCCTCATTATTTCCTTCCTTCACTAACTCATGTATAAGTCTCTAAGTCCCCCCCCCCTCCTCTTATTACCACATTTATTTTACTTCTTTCCCCCCTCACCATCTCAGATATGTCTTTCCTTCACTATCTCGTAAATAAATCCCTCTCTCCTTCTCGGCATCTTCTACCCTTTCTAGTTTATTGAAAACATCGTCCTTCCCTTACCCTATCCTACGCAAATCACATTTTTCCTACAGCTACCCAGTCGTTACTTTCGTTCTAAGCTAACGGTTAAATCTTAGTCCTCCCCCGTGTAGCTGATTCTTTTATTTCCTGGCTCAATGGAGTACAATGGAGTACAAAGGAATGCAAACGGCAACAGACCTTACGGTCCTCTCGAGGCTGTTTGTTATAGAGTAGACTATGACAACGAAATCTAATTCTACATGCTGAAGGATAAGGATAATAAAGCAAGAAGGCTCGTTAATTAGTGTGTCCTCATAATGTCATCCTTTCTTCACTCGCTCACGGAGTAAAATTACATCCCCATTAACTAACTTGTTCTTTCCTTTAGATACCCCCTCTTAACTATCGATTCTCCCCTGTCCTAATTTATAAAACACTTCTTCTTCCTGCCATTAAATCACGAAACACCCCAATCTCCTATTACTTTCATCACTGGCTCTTACGTGACTCTCGTTCAGAATACGATGTGGATAGTCAGTGTTGTGAAGCGATGGTGGTGGGTAGGCAGGTTGGTGCTGATGGAAGAGGTTGTTGACGTAGTGAGGTGCTTAGGCAGGAAGGTGGCGAGGCATACTGGGGGGGGTAATGAGGCATGGCTGAGGTGAAGAAGGTGAGGATGCAAGGCGATAAGAGAGACAAGCCAGTGGTTACGCAGGCATGTAGTGAAGCAGGGTATCAGTAAGTAGGCTAACGATGAAGCAAGAGGGAGTGGTGAGCTGGGCTAGTGATCATGCAGGTTTGTGAGGAGTGATCACGATAACTATAGTCGTGAGGCAGACTAGAAATGAGGCAACATGAGTATAAGACAGACTACGTACTGGTGAGGAAAAAAGAGAAGTGGAGAGTGTGATGAACGTGGTAATGAAAGCTTTTAACGTGGCAGGATAGGGGCCAGGAAGACAAGCGATATACCGTTGATAGATTGTTGTAAGGGGGGTTACCAGTAGCCTGATATAAGGTGGTGGTGAAGTAGGCAGGGGGAAAAAGGTGGTTCATGACTGATGGAATAAGTGCTCACGAAAGCTACGGGTGTGGTACGCAAATAGTGATGTAAATGAATGATGGTCGGGACGTGGCAGGTTAGTGGTAACGTAAGCAAATAGTGAAGCAAATGAGTGGTGAAGAGATGAAGCAAGCTAGAGGTATGACAGGCAAGCTGTGAGGCAAATAAGTGGTGAAGAGGGGTGAGGTAGGCTAGAGGTAAAGTAGGCAAATAATGAGGCATATGAGTGAGGGGGTGAGGTAGGCTAGGGGTGAGGTATTCTAGAGGTAAGGTAGGCAGGTAGTGAGGCAAATGAGTGATGAAGGGGGTGAATCAGGCTAGTGGTGTGGCAGAAAAGGGGTGGTGAGGCTGTGGTGAGCCAGAACAGCTGACGCCCCACCACCACTACTAAGACCACGGGCAGTCAGCGATCACGCCCAAACCCGCTGATAAATAGCGGAGATATTCACCCAGGGAGAGGAAATCCACTCCACCCTCTAGCATCATTTTCAGTCTACACTGGTTGTATATACATTTTCATTCTCTCCTCATTCTAGAAATACTGACTGCAATCTTCTTCTTTTTTTTTTTCACTTCTGTCCCTTTCTATTTTCATTTTTTCTCCCCATTTGGGCACGCAATTCTTCTCATTCTGACCTCAATCCCCATTCTCTTTTCACTCCCCTCACCCTCTATGCCAGACTCATTCACATTGTCACAACTCCCTACTGTCACTCCACTCCCTACTCTCACTCGTCCCAATTCTCATCTCAGGTACTATTTTCACCGTCCCCATTCCCACCCTACTCAACAGTATTCTCTCTTCCTCTCTCAAAAGCATTCCCACTTACCCAACCCAACTCTTTTACGCACGAAAGTACTAATCAAAAGTTTCTCCAGATACGCCCAGGGATGAAAATGCTGGCCTACGGATCCCATTACACAGACAACGGTGGTATACGAGAGAGAGGGTCTGTGTGGGCACTAATGTGGGTGTAATTGTGGGCGTCTCTCTCTTGGCACCAGCCCTCATCCGCCCACACTGCTGACCCCTACAACCCCGATGCTCCTTCCTTCTTCCTCTTTCGTTCACGCATCCTCCGCATCATCATCATCCTCCAGCTCCTCCTCCTGCTTTCTATGTTTTCCATTTCTCTTCCACAAACCTATTGCCCCTCTTTCTTTCTCTGTTTTCTATTATTTTTCTGTTGTTCACTCAGTTCTATGTCCCTTAGGCTATGGTTCTTTGTCGTCGTCCTTTCCCTGCTTACTGTTTGTATCCTTATTTTATCCCTCCGTTTTGATAGTTCCCTATTATCCCTCTTCCTTCTCTGTGTTTTCTGTTCCTCTGCCTCCTTCTCCTTTCACTGTTGCTCACTCTTTTTATAGTAAATTTTCGGAAGGACAACCAATTAACGGACACTTAAATTAATATGCTCATTGCCGAACTTCAGCAGTTCTAGCACTTTCTCTTTTATATGCATCCGTCGCAAATAAGGAAGTATTAGGGAGATGCTCCATTTCCTACCTCTGTCTTTTATTGCGTCTACGTTAAAATGAACTACCCTATCCTACCCTACCTTACCCTACCCTACCCTACCCTACTCTACTCTACTCTACCCTACCCTACCCTACCCTATCCTACCCTACCCTACCCTACCCTACCCTACCCTATCCTACCCTACCTTAACCTAGCCAAACCTACCCTACCAATACCATACCCTAATTTTAACACAGATGCGAAAACAGACAAGGCTACGAGCTGACCAAGCCTTCCCTGTCCTTACATACGTTCCAAAATGTGCACTTGCGACGGATGTGTATAGATGAGAAATTGCTTAAAATGCCATGTACTAAATGGTGAACATATTAATTTCTGTGTCTGTTAGTGGGGTGTAATTCCACCGTACATTTTCTGCTTTTTTTTTTGTGTGTGTGTTAGTTCTCTCCTCTTCAGCAATATCACTTTTCAGTTTTCTCTTAGTTCTCTTCCTGTACTTATATATATTTTTTCTGCAAATGTCTATATTGTTCAATTTAAGTATTTCTCCCTCTCCTTTTTTTTCGTGTTTCCCGTTTTCCTTCAGAATTGATTTTTAGTTTTTCCCGTCATCTCCAAGCACCTTTCTCATCTTCTCTTCTCTTCTCCCCTCCCTCCCTTGCTGCGGGCCACCTCCATCACAGCAATAAATCTACAACTACTTTCCAAACCCGCTTTTTAAGGCATTTACATTTTCTGGAAGTTAACATTTATCCTCAAAAATATACACCCATAAATGTTTACAAAGGGATCATCCATATTCAGCGACGCGTGCCCTATAATGACGTCTACTCAGCACCGTCGCCCAGAACGAACATTATTCAAAACGACGAAGGGGAAAAAAATATTCAAGCCCCACAAACCAACACGACCGGAGCGAACGAGGGCGATAAGGAAACACCGGCCACGCTTATGCAGTATGTTCATATCCGCCATGTTTGATCCATTTCCACTTACCTGACCAGGCTTCGTGCTGTAGATGCCATTATTGCGTAACCTACATGTCAAACCAGGTCACACTAGTTTCATGGATGACCTAATACAGAAGTCAGGCATTCAGACACCCACCCACAAGCCTCCCAAACCAAAACGGCGACGATGTTTAGCGACTTCGCACTCTATGACCTGGACTGAGATGCACAAACTTACGATCAGCTACCTGTCTTAAGCATGATTTGTTTCTGCAGGAAGGTTAAGGAGAGCGAAGAATCATCCCATGTGTCTAATTCTTTCAACCATAGTTATGAATGGGAAGATTATCAGACTTTTTTCCAGGCGGGACAAGGGAAAGGTATTGCAGAAACCGCCCATGTCTCGCGTTCTTCCTGCAAATCAAAATCTGAGTTACGAGATGAAACTGATCATGTGTGTTTGTGATTCCGGGTCTTTGGCAGTATTCTTGTGCATCCAGGAGGCTCCCCCAGCGCCTCTTCCCTGCCAATTAATTTCTGTTTCTGTCACACTGATTTTATTACGTATGCTACACATGAAGACGTCAATATCGGTACTAGAGCGAGATGCCTTCATGTGGTGGCATCAATATCACCAGACGGCTACACTGCGCATACAAACATCCTTCAACTACTTCCCTATACCTCGAAAGGATAGTGGACTGCAAAAGAAGGGCAAATTGAACCTACAGCCACCAGGTTCACGTTTCAGAGGAGCCAGGAACTATAGCAACCGTAAAGACATCGACAGCAAACTGATATCAATAACGAGAGAATATTTAAATAATCAAAATAACTCTCCTGAGCCTCCACAACCCACAAAGTTAAGGCGTCAGGTGTACGTACAGGTAATTTGCTCCGCCCGACCAGGAATTATGTGGCGTTCGTAAAGTAAGCCTGATAAATTGGGGAGTAACTTACGGTGACGGCATTTGCTTAAGGAGACGGTGATAAACTGCTCGGACCTGATGTGGCACTGATCCATCTACGCGTGGGGGAAGGAGAGAAAGGGTGGAGGGAGAGGGAGAGATGGGGTGGAGGGGGAGGAGAGCTCAATGTGAAGGGAGCGGGAGGAAAGCTCAATGTGGACGGAGGGAGAGTGGCAGGGGAGGGGGTGTGATCGAGGAGGAGGAGTGGTTGTGAAGGGGAAGTGGTTGGGGAGGACAAGTGGTTGGAAAGGGGGAGCGGCTGGAGAGGGGAAGCGGCTGGAAAGGGGCAGCGGTTGGAAAGGGGGAGCTGTTGAGGAAGGGGAATGGTAGTGAGGTTAGGGGCAGTGTCTGAACGACTGACGACGCTGAATGAGGGCAGGGGCAGTGAAGCATGGGTCGATGAAGGTGGGATGAGGGCGGGGGTTGTATTCTGGGTGTGTGTGTAAGTGCTGGGGGAGACTAGGGTGGATGCGGGCAAAGGATGACGAGACTGTTAATACCTGCTAATATGAAGTGACTGAGCGTGAGAGATGACTGCAGAAGGGATCGTGCAGGTAAATTCCGGGGGATAAGGGTGAGGGATGCTTGGGGGAGAGGTCATGGCTGGATTAGCGAGGGCATGGTGAGGAGAGCAAGACACAAAAGATACCTGTAATTAAGGTGACAATACAGATACCCATGTGTGCTGTGTAAGGTTATAAGTGGTGGAATCAGAGTGAGTGATGGGGTCGACTGGGAAGGAGGGGTAGAGGTAACCATGGAAGGAAAGGATAAAATTACGGGTCAAAGAAGGTGGGATGAGGGCGAAGTTTGCTGCCTGCGTGACGGGAGACCTGGATGGATGAGGGAAAGAGTATGAGGATGGAAGTTCATGTGACCGAGAGTGGCGGATGACTGGGGAAAAGATGTTTTTGATAAATGAAAGTGAAGAAAGATTCGGGATGGGATGGAGACTAAATTTTTCGGTGACTGAGAGTAAGCGATGATTAGGGATATGGATGGTGCTGGTAAATACTGAACTAAGTAAGGGTGGCCAATGACAGAGGAAGGGAAGGCAATGAAAAATTGTAGATGTGAGGATAACTGATGAATAGGGGATGTGTTACGGTTGGATGAAGCGGAGGAAGGTGAACGGGGGTTGATGAAGCTAGCAAGAATAGAGGCGAGGGTGGAGATAGTAAGAGTGTAATGCATCAGGTGGTGAAATATGAGAGAGGAGTGAGAGAGAGGGGCTGAAGTTTGTGAGGAGGTAGTGAATGTGGGGAGGGGAAGGGAAGGTGAAACGGTAGATGTATACCCGGTACATGTTACGGGAGAAGGAAGGTGAGTAAGGCGTCTAAATAAATGAGAGGGATGAGGGTGAAGAATGAGAAGGGTGAGGGGTTGAAGTTTGTGTGAATGACAGGGGGGAGGGGTTGAAGTTTGGGTTAGTGACGGTGTTGACAAGGACGATAAGATCAGAGGATGAGCGAAGGTTAATGAGTAACGAAAAGCGAGACGACGATAAGAGAAATGAGTATAATATTATGCATGTGAGGAGGATACTAAGGATGAGAAGTGATAATATGGAAGTGAGGGTGAAGGAAGAAAAGGATGAGAGCTTGGCAGACAGGTGCAACTAAAGGAAATGTGTGTGTGTGTGTGTGTGTGTGTGTGTGTGTGTGTGTGTGTGTGTGTGTGTGTGTGTGTGTGTGTGTGTGTGTGTGTGTGTGTGTGTGTGTGTGTGTGTGTGTGTGTGTGTGTGTGTGTGTGTGTGTGTGTGTGTGTGTGTGTGTGTGTGTGTGTGTGTGTGTGTGTGTGTGTGTGTGTGTGTGTGTGTGTGTGTGTGTGTGTGTGTGTGAAGGGCTAATGAGTGCGAATATAGAAAAGGTGTGCGGATAAGCAAAAGGACGATGTGCAAGCAGAGGAAATGGTCTGCGTAAGAAGGAGGAAAGGAGCGAATGGGGTGACGCGCGAGGGATGAATGGGGTGAGGAGGGAGGAGAGGAGTGAGTGGGGTGAGAAGGGAGGAGAGGAGTGACTGGGGCGAGGAGAAACGAGAGGAGTGACTGGGGCGAGGAGGGAAGGGTGAGAAGGATGAAGGGTGAGGGGAATAAGACTGTGGTAAACTCAGGGGTAAAAAGGAGAAAATTATCGAAACAGGACGATATGACGAAATGAGACGGAAATTATTGGAAAAACACAGAACTGGGGAATAAAACAGGAAGGCACAGGAAAAAGTCGAAAGCAGTGGGAAAGAGTAAATGACAGGGGGGAAAAAACATTGACAAAAGATATATACCCCGTGAAAACGCAAAGGACGATGAGGCAACTAGGAAATCAAGCGAAAACGCGAGCAAAAAACGCAAGAGGCGACGGGAAAAACACGCAACAGAAGGGTACATGAAATAAAATTATGAAGAAATACCAGTCAAGTGAAAGGTAAATATAAAAAAGGGGGTAAAAAAAGAAAAAGAGAAGGGCAGATGCAAGAAAAGTCAACGTAATGGTGAAGGGTAAAGGCACGAAAAACCTGTGGAAAAAAATCACGCATGAAAACAAGAGACTGCTGACACAACCACACCGCCGCTCCGAAGAAAAGAACTATCAAACACAGTGGAAAAAGATAAAACAGAAAAAAAAACAAAGGTTAAATATAAAAGGTGCTGGAAAAAGCTGGGCCACACGCAGAGAAAATATATACAAAAAAGAGTAAAGTCTATCAGAAAAGGTGCTGGAAAAACATTTACCGGTAGGCAAAGAGAATGGGAAGAGGAAAAGCTAAAATAGTACGGATAACATAACAAAAAGGTGTAGTTAAAAAAAAAAAAAAAACATGCACAGGGAGAAAGGCTGTGGGAAAAAGGAAAAAGGAAAAAAGAGGCAGTGAAAAAAAAAAAGGCAAAGGTAAACAGAAAAAGCAATGGAAAACACAAGGTAAATGCAAGGAGAGAGGACCGACGGCAGACCAAACCAGACCACCACGCTTAAGATAAAAACACAACTGGTTATAAAATCGTTCCAAGTAAAAATGATGGAAAAGAGAAAAAGCAGCGGGAACAAAGCGGTAAAACAAAAGCAGTACTGCCAACGAAATACACATCCAGACCATCTCTTCGAGTCCTAGCCCCGTGAAGGCTGTGGACGTCCCTTTTTTCTTTTCTTTTTTTAACTGATTCTAGATAACTCCATGGAAGTTACTCAGCTCCTAGAGGCCTCTCAAGTTGAAGGGGTTAGTGCACACAACGAAGACGTCTATTTTATTCTTACCACCCCCATCCTATTTTATTAAGCTTGGGAAGGTGGTTAAGGAAATGATCTCTCTGTAAGGGAAGCAAGTCTGATCCCGCGCTGGAAAAGTCTGATTATTTGAATTTCGCTTCAACACACAATTCTGGTTTTCCAAAATAACAACACTCAGCAAGTCATAAAACACTCCTGACAATACCATCACATCAGTCATAAACGAGACAATCCCAGCGGGTATTCAATACAAGTGGCGGTGAGAGGTATATAAAACTGCTGGGTGTTAGGGAACGGATTATTGTCTATTCCTGGAAGCTGCAGGGAAAAAAAAAAAAAAAAAAAAAAAAAAAAAAGGCTTAGAAACACTGACAATTATTTCTTTTGGTATAAGGCATTTTTTTTTTTTTTTTTTTTATTTACTGTCCCTACCGTACACCGATTTCATTCTGCTTAAAGGTGAGCTCACGTAGTCGCTTTAATGGCTGTGCTGCTCCCCCTCGTAAAGCAGGACCACACGGCGCTCCAGCCACGTGGAATTACACACCCTAATACCTGGGGCCGCCGCTTCTTGTTTGGCCTGACCGGCGGTGTTGTGGGTTGCGGGGGTATCAGCTTGATCTCTAGCGGACGAGGTGAGATTTTTTACGCTCCCACCTCACACCTGCTACTATTCCCCTCCCTCCCCCTAGGTCCCCCCTTCCCTCGCCGCCCCCCTCCTCCTCCCGTTTCATACCCCTGCTCCCCCCTCCTCCCCCCATTTCATACTCCTGTTCCCCCCTCCTCATCATCACACACACCCAAGATGGATGGATCACAGTCTTATCTCACGCACCTGTTGCCTCACCTTGTTTTCTTTACCTGCTGACCCCTTCTCATGCACCTGTTCTCTCGCCCATTTAACCGTCTTACTATACATTATGCTGCACGCCGTCTTTATCTACGGTACCTGATGAATCTGTGCCGTAAATCAACATATACCGTAACCACAGCGTTCTTTTCCTTTACTAAAATTCGTCCGCCTTGGTGAAGATTTTAATTTTTCAACCTACTTCTCGTACCCCACTTTTTCGTTACTAGCACCATATTCTATCGCTAATCTTTCACTCCAGCTCCGCAATCAAGATGAAGAGACGGCAATTTTAGGTTGAGATAAAATGGGACTAGTATACCATAACTATCTTCAAACAGACTCAGTTCCATGAATCAACACATCACAACGTCAGTGTAATCTTTCTTTACTACCATGAGTGCCGTCTAGATTTCACATCCTGTCATTTTGTCCATCCCAACCTCCTCTCCTCAAAGTAATCTTTGTCTACTATGACCATCACAACACCAATCATGACATCACCAAATGTGTTCCATGAATCAACACATTCCGGCCTTAGTGTAATTTTCCTTTACTACCGAGAGCGCCATCTAGGTTTCTCATCCAGTCATCTACCCTTCCAGTCTCCCTCCTTCCTCCTAATCGGCACCCACGCAATTACTCTTATTAACGCTATTCACACCCCGGCCATCACCCCGCCCACTCCAAGACACCTTTCATTACCCGTGGTCTGTGTCCCGTGCATCAAGGGGTGAGGCAGGTGACCGCGGTTGACCCCTCCCCTTGCCCACACCCACCTCACGCCCCGCCCTTCATCCCCGCTCATGTCCCCCGACTCACTCTCAGCCTCACCCCTTGCCCCCACGAGTTTCTGTGCTCACAGACTTTGCTCACAGCCTCCATCTAGGCTATGCCCACGCACAAATGCTTACACTCTCCTCGTATGTTCACATCCTCTTCACAGGTTCATATCCTTTTCATGCTTTCACTGCCCCCGTGCTAACACCCTCCCTAGGGTCACAACGCCCAGTGATCATGCACAATGCACATCCCTATGTTTAGTCACCCTATGCTTTCACCCTCCCACATACCCCTGAACAAAAACTGATGATTCAAAAGGATATTGTTAAACTGTTCACTTGAGGTCAAACATGACAAATGGATTCTAATATCGACAAATGCAGAGTACTAAATACTGAAATTAAAAATGAAAACTTAATATATTCAATGAATAATACTCAAATTAAATGTGGACACCAAGAAAAGGTTAGGGAATATACCGTAATAATAATTAATTACTTAAAACCAAGTTGTGGGTGCACAATGTTCACATTCTCCCACTGTTCACGGCCTCCCCATGCTCACGCCTACCCTAAGCTTACATCTTCCCACTGCTCACACTGACTCTATATTCTCACCCACCCTTGTTACATCTCCTTCTTTGCTCTCATATTCTCCATACTCACAGCCTCCCCATGCTCTCAACCTTTTTATGTTTACACCCTTACCGTGCTCTCACCCTCCCAGTGATCACATCATGCATTCTCTACTTTACCCAACGTCCACTCTTCCCTATGCCGACATCCCTCCCTGCACTCAAAATGAACACACACTTCCTACAAGAAATCTCTCCCTGCACTCACACCCTTCCTTTGCACTCTGACTGCACATCTTTTCCTATTCTTAAACCCCTCGCTACTCGCACAACCAATCCCCCAAGCCACACTCTGAAGTACCGGTACCACGTATACTTCTTACACTGCACCTCTCCCATAGCCTAAACGTTTCCGATGTCCGTACCTTGCACTTTGACTACACACAATCCCAGGTCCATAGCTTTTCCTATCCTCAGAACCCTCCCTGTACCATGACACCTATGACCAGACCTCATCTTTCCCCACCGACCACCTTTTAGTCACACCCTAAACATCACATACACTTCCTACACCAACTCCCTACACCCACACCCTCTTTCGGCAACCCACGCATCCCTACACCTATATGCAACCCATCCGTCCCTAAACCCACACCTCCCCAATTCTACAAAACCCGAAGATTCTTAATAACAACCAATCTGTCACACTCAGACCAGCACTCCCAAAAAACCCCTCTCTTCCCCCACATACCCACCTAGTCATAACCCATCCACACTTTCAGCAAACACGATTATCCTCTGCTCCTCCACACCCAAGCCTAGGACATTAACACACCCTTCCCCTAACCCATTAAACAATCTATAATAACTCTAATCCACACCCAAACCTCCCTAACACTCTCACAACCACTTGTCTAACACCGATCTCTCCAGGACTAAAAACGCCCTCTCCAACACCCTTACCTTTTTTTTTTTTTTTTTTTTTTTATGCGAGGAAGAAGGAGCCAAAGGCTATGAACCCGCAATAACAGTTCCCCCCAAGAGAAAAACAAAATACAATAGAGAGCCAAATTCAAGATCCGATCATTTTGAGATGCCTGGACACACTGCGTTTGAAAGACTGGAGATCATAGGCAGCAGGAAATACAGACAGAGGGAGACAGTTCCAGAGTTGACCTGTTGCATAAATGAAAGACTGGGAGTAACGGTTAACTCTTGCATTAGAGAGTTGGACAGAAAAGGGATGAGAGTTTGCTGCTAGACGGGTGCTACGCGCCCGTCGTAGAGGTGGAGGAATGCAAGCAGACAGTTCAGAGGAGCAGTGACCATTAAAGTAGCGATAGAAAAGAGATAAAGATGCAACAGTGCGGCGAAGAGACAGAGGTTGAAGGGAGTCAGTAAGAGGAGGAGAGTTAATGAGACGAAAAGCCTTTGACTCCACTTTCTCCCCACAACCACACCTCCATGATACTACCAAACCTCTCTCTCGGCATCATACCTCTGAATCCGATAATAAACCCTTCTCCCTCACACCCACCCCTCCCAATCACTAATAATCCTTCCCCACACCCACACTTCCCAATCCCGCCCTACACCCACATCCTCTTCTTAAGCACCATCTCCACACCCACATTCTCTTCTTACGCACCACCCCCACACTCACACCAGCCAGTTCCCTTCCAACCCCTGCCTCCCTAACACATCCACACCTGCCAAACCCCTAATAACTCCCGCCTCCACTCCCACCCACGCCAGAAGCAGCAGCAGCAACAACACGCCTTCCTGCCAACTCCACAGCGCCAACCCGGACTCTCCTGCCAATCTTTGTAATTTACCTTTCTCTACCTATTATCAGCCCAGCCCACACACCCTCCCACCCACTTATCCACACTTACACTTTATCTTAGACTCTTATTATATTCTGTCCACTTAAACTTGGCCCAAAACTACCATCTCCCCAGCTTGACTGTTGAGTTACACCAAGAGCTAACACAAAATACGACTCTAGTCACAAAGAAGCACGACAGAAAACCACAGCCCAAGTATTGTCTTATTCTGTCACTGAATGTCATGAAATATTCTAGATCTCATCGTACAGAAAAAGGATACTCTTAAACTGAATAATCTCCTCTGGCGGCAACTAGGAAATATGTTAACGTACAAGAGCGGTGGAAAAGATTACCTACAAAGTCCAATAATTTTCACTCTCACTGTCGATATGACCCATTTCAGTACGACTACTAGACAATTTTGTTTAGCATAAAGTGGGCCCAGGTAACCAGGAAAGGTTAATAGTCACCATTAACCCCTCTCATGGTAGGGACAACTCCAGTACTGATTTCCAAGTAACGATAGACGATTTTATTCAGCTAAGAGTGACGAAGTTCAGTTACAAAATTAAAAACCACATCTAGACGACTCCACATTTTTTTTTTCTCTCTCTCTCTCTCCACTTGACTACCAACAATATTTTATTCCACCTACCTTCAGACGACCATACAGTACAGCTTGCGGGAGGCTTTTCGTACTTCAGGGTCTGACAGCCTTTTTTAACCCTTTCACTGAGACACGTCCATCCTGCACCGAATAAAACTGCTTGGTAGTAACAAACATAATACAAAGTCGACATCGGAGAGAAGGGGTACCGTAATTCATTCAATCCGATGACATATTTTGCCGTTTATTCTTGTCGCGTCCAAATTATTTTCACCCAATTTAGGACAACCCCCAAACAGAGGAGTTACCGTAATTTAGACAATAGGAACATCTAACCCCTCCTGTTTGGAAAGTCAGTCCTAAGCTCAACAGTCATCAGAAAATTACAATAATGACAAAAAGTATGACATCGTAGTGAAAGTTTAGCATCACTGGCCAATGCTACCCAGACTCAGAACCCCGCTACGCAGACACCATTTTCTATAATTACATATTTGCCCTAACACTGCTACCATTTGTTGGTTTTATCCATTTCATCTTCTGTGGTTGAACTAAGGTACTCTCAGGCTAAGAAGAGACGAATTTGTTCAACTGAAGGAATATCAACCGGGAAACATGCTTTATTAATCGTTGTAAAAGCTAAAAATCCCCTAAACTGCCTGATACGGTCGGGATTTAGCCTGAGTAAACCGCCCAGTTAAATCCACTGAAATACTCCCTACAGATTCCACGCTACTAGCACCATTTTCTCATTCCCTAACCTAACTCCCAACACCAACTTAAACATGTAAGGATAATAAATGCCAATGCCTCTCTATAATCAACGGTAGAAAGAGAACGTTTTCGGCGACCATTTTGATTATTACCTGTGGTTTTTATTAGCACCTTAATTATCACTGTGGTTAATACAGAAACATTAAAAATAATTATCTCAATCTTTCAACCTTCCAACGACCTACCTCCAAGTTCCATACCCCCCCTCCCCTCTCTCTCTCTCAATCTTCGCTTTCCTCCCCTGCTCTTTTCTCCCTCCCTTCCTCCCTCTCTCTTTCCAACTAACCACTCCTCCATAACATAAAATCTCCTCCTGGCATGACGGCCAACGAGAGGGTGGAGGTGATGGAATGCGGGGGTAGAATTGCTGAGGAGGAGTGTAGGGAGGGAGGGGAAGTGGAGGTAGGGAGGTGGAGGAAGGACGGAAGGGAAGGGTGGAAGAAAGATGGAGCGGAGGGATGGAGGGAGGATGGAGCGGAGAGGTAGAAGAAAGACGGAGGGAGGGGTGGAGGAAAGATAGGAAGGGATGGAGGAAGGACAGGGAGAGATGAAAGAAGAATGGAACAGAGGGATGAAGGAAGGTTGGAACGGAGCGGTGGAAGAAAGATGGAGGGATGGAGGAAAGACAGGGAGAGATGAAGAAAAGATGGGGAGGAAGGAATGGATGAATAAGCATAGTGAGTGAATGGCAGGAGGCAGAAGATGGATGGAAAGTCTTACGGAGGTGGGAGGCAAATGAGGGGAAAAATGGAGAAATGAATTCCCTGAGCTAGGCATCAAAGGCCATGTAGCCCCGCTAGGTTACAGGAGGGAGCTACCCCTCCTGGCAACGATAGACCCGGGCGAGACTCGAACTTACGACCGCCCAACCACGAGCTCGATGTTCTACCACTGAGCTACCGCGCCTCCACAAATGAGAGGAAGAAATGACCGACAGACGCAAAATTAGGAACAGACACTGACTGACGCAGATGATGGATGACTGAGCAAAGACAGAAGGATGCAGATAAGGAAGGACAATGTAGAGAAAGAAAAAAAAAAGTAAAAATGGAAGAATACGGAAGAAGGCGATAAAAGGGCAAGAGGGAATAGAAAAGGACAGAAAAGGAGGTAGACAGTAATTATAAAGGATCAAAATGAAAAGGATGTGACAAAAGACAACGAAGGCAGGTGGCAGGAAATGACATGAAAGAAACTGGGAGGAAAATACAAAGAAAATTGGAAGGAAAAGACATGAAGGAAGTAGAGAGAAAAGGATGAAGTACCGGTACGGGAAAGGGTACAAGAATTACAGAGGAAGAACTACGGACGAAAAGAGGGAAAAACACGAAGGCGTGACAGGGGGCAGATGGACAATATGTAAAAAAAAAAAATAAATAAATAAAATAAATAAATACACCATAATAGAAAGACGATTTTTTTTTAAAACCATCATAAGACTGATAACACCACGAAATAAGGGATCACTGGGGAGTATGAGGGGAGACGACGGTCGAAATAAGATGATAGTGGATGAAGGGGGGAAGAGAGACGATGGAAGAAACACGAAAAAGTCAATGAAAGAAACAGGAAGAAAGGAAAAATGGCATCAAAGGAAAAGAAGTAGGAAGCAAGGAAATGAGGGACGGAGGAAGTGGGACAGACTCAAGAGAGAGGAGGACGAAGGACTGAACGATGACATGGAACAAAAATACGACATGAGAAAGGCAAGGAACAGACCATCATAAGAGCGACAGCACCATGAAATATAGGGTCATCTGGAGGCATTATGGAAGACGAAAGATAACAGAGCTAATGAAGATGATGGCGGATGGTGGAGAGATGAGGAGGTGGGAGACGGAGATAAGGATAATGTTGGTGAGATGGAAGCACGAGGAGGAAAAATGTGGTCGCTTCATTCCCTGGAAAAAAAAAAAAAAAAAAAAAAAGTCATTCCAGGATGCTGTGGAAAAAAAATGGTGTGAATGACGAGTGAATGACTGAATGGCTCACTTCACTACATTGCCAAGTCCTAAATTCCTTCACGCAGATACGAAAAATGTGGGTATGAAAAACCACAACACCCTGTCGTCATAGCTAAACTTATCTTAACCTCCTTGCACAGAATCAGAGTGTACGACAACGGCAGAACTAAGCTCCAGTCCCATATTACAGTACTGCAGTCGAGGTGTAAGGGTGTACGGTAGGCTCCCTAAGTTCACATCAACTCTTTCAGTCACAGGACGTTGTATTTATTTGGGATATTTCGGAATTACACCCAACTAACGGAGACTGAAATTATTATGTTTATTACGTTCGTGATGTAGTTTATGCAGTTTTAAGCAAATTCTCCTACATACACATCTGCCACGAGTGCATTTTTTTAGTACTTAGTAAATAACGATGGGGGTCCTCCATCATCTGTCTTATCTATGTTAAAATTAAGTTAGGATAGGATGGGTGAAGTTGGGTTGGGATAGGATAGGCTAGGATGGGTTAGGTTGGGTTAGGTCAGGTTAGGATAATTTAGGCTGGGTTAGGATAGGGCTGCATAGGTTGATTAAGATTAGGTTAGGCCAGGATAGCTTAGGTTGTCAGTTTGGAATACGATACGATAGGATAGGATAGAACAGGTTAGGCTGGATTAGGCTAGGCTGTCAGGTTAGATTTGGTTACGTCAGGTTAGGTTTGGTTAGGTTAGTTTAGGTTCCATTAGGTTAGGATAGGGTTGAACAGATTAATCTAGGTTGGGTTAGGCTAGGTTAGCTCAGGTTAGGATAAGACAGGATTAGTTAGGCAGTTAGATTAGGTTAGGTTATGCTAGGTTTGGTTAAGTTAGGCTAGGTTTGGTAGGATAGGATGTTAGGTTGTTAGATTACGATAGATTAGGCTAGGTTAGGATGGGTTAGATTAGTTCATTTATAGTAGTGTAATAAATATTCTCTTTTTCTGCATGGCTAATTTTAATGTTCACATTCCAAAGTACTGTAAATAAATTCCACAGTCCTAAACTTTTTCGTACCTGACAATAAATAATATAAAAGCATTTCCCATCTACGAACCTTTGCCAGCAGAACCATCTCTTTCTGGGGTTGGTCTCATTGGTGGCGATGGTGACGAAGATGCTGCTGTACTGTATGGTGCGTCGCCACGACACTGATCAGCTTCCACGTCCATTACCATTCACTAGCACTGAACCCTATTAATGTTACTTCAGATTTTTCAGTGGCAGCACCAAAACTTCACTTTTCGACAGGTTTCTATAGTTACAAAGATATACACTGTGCGTAATAGGCGTAAATAATAAGCTGGTCTATTGTTGATAAACGGTACACTAAGCACATGAAACTACCGGCGAATAAACAGAATTTCTCTCAGTCAGTTTAGTAAGATGTATCCAAAGACACTCGAAAAGACAGGAAAACTCCGTCCACAGGGCGTATCTCCGAATAGTATTTCCGCTGTCTGTAAGATGGCGTTATCACTACACAGGGTTTATAGAGCTCAGCTGGTGTTGTCCCAGCCGGCCAAAATTGTTTTCGGTAAAAATTGTGATTTCGACTACTTTAATAAATCGGTATACTGACTAAAATATAGTAATTTATTGTGTTTTATTTATTATTATGACCGTCTTCTGAACCTACGATTGATCTTATGTAGTCAAGGAAAGAGTATCATATTTAATAAAAACAACCGATTTCTCCAACTTTGCTCCTTGACGAATGACGAAGTGGGCGCTTCGGGCCTTCGGCAGAGTCCTCCACACGAAAGGTGGTGATAAGTTGACCTTATCACCTCAGTAATAAAGATAATTATATTCCTCAGTGGAGGATCAATGAAAGCATCTGCACCTGCCAGCTCTATGGTGTCAAGTGGCAGATGCATTCAGTTCTGTCATCGCGACTATACCTCGACTGAGAGGTAACTTAGACTATTCATTGCGATCGTCACCAGTGGGGTATTATGGGAATAACTGTAATTTAGGTCTGTCATGTTTATTTATTTATTTAGGGGGGAGGGGGTTTTCAATCATAAAAGGCAGACAACTGGAAACGGAACCTTTAATACCTGGGAGTTTCACCTACCTCCATGTCTAGATAGGCTAGTATTGGAAATACAGTAAGATATAGCTGCTTGACTTGGTTATTTTAGGTATTACGTTACTACAACAATGTATCCACACGTACTTTTAGGAATTCTTCCAGTACAAGCGTTTTTTTTTTTTTTTTTTTTTTTTTTTTTTTAAAGAAATCCACTGGCCAGTGTAGGCTTACCTCATTGCATGTATTCATGATACTAAGTTCCATAAACTTCTTATTATATCTTAGGCTATTATACAGGGAAGCTGTGGTAGAATGAAAGTACTCATTTCCTTATGCATGAGAAAAGAAATGTTACGACCATCGATGTATATAGTTTTCAGTTATCCTGTACCAGAAATTCCATGGGATATTTCCTGTACGAACAATGTGTACTATGGTAATGTTTATAATTATAGGATTTCAACTAAAAAGTATTCTCATTTAACATGATCTTGTTTTATTGCTGGTTTGAGTGACATCAGCCTGTCAGTCTGTATTCTATATAACACCTTCACTGCACTTACTGCATATTGCACAGGAGTAGCAAGCAGAACTGATTATACCTGTAATACTCTTGCTGAACTTGCTGTATCTATTGCCCAGAAGTGGCCAGCAGAGAGTTTATACTTTTTCCAGCACTTTATAACTCTGCTGTCAATGAAACATTCTATTTATTGCATATATTTCGGTAAAATAACATTGTCTTTTATATTTGCAACAATATGTCTGCCAAAAATGTGGGTGAGGGGGATATCCCACACACACACAAATCTGTGCCTGATACAGTACACCTTCGATATAACAAACTACAGTAATCCCTCAGTTATCCAGATGTCCCATATCCGGACATGCTCCCTATCCGAACGTTAGATCTTGAACCTATTATGTCAGTATCCAAAATTTATGTCCATATCCGAACATAAAATTTTTGACATGGCCAGCTGGGCGGCCTACAAATTCAAAAAATTGGTTGGGCAGCTAGCCAGCCTCTCAGGCCATGCATGAGTAATAGACCCTAACCCACCAGCTGAGCAAAAATGGCCATTCACCTGCTCATCAAACGGTCAGAGTCGCCCAGCCTGCTGGACCACTCCACTTGGACGCCCCCGGGCACACACAGCCATCCACCTCCCAACCATGTGGTCAAAGTTACCTGGCTGACCGCTAGAGACATGGCAATGCTGTGTTCAATGGCGGTTACCACACATCCCCACTCATCACCCAGCTCCAATGGGTGGAGGAGGAGGAGTTTTCCGACATTTGTTAAATGATTACATTAGCCACTAGACCACACAGGATTACTGCACACCAGCTCCTGTACAGGCTAGCGGATTACGACACCTGTCTGCTGTTCACTGGGTGGTAAGAGTAACCCCTCTAAGAGGCATACAACCAAGACCCGGTCACCCAAAGTCCCGGACATTTTGGGCTTGGGTCCGTTTTCCAAGTCTTGGATATTCCCTAAGATATCTGGACACAAGGCCATCTGGACGAACATCTGAAACGGTCTTGGACACCAATATTGGTCCAAAAACGTCAAAATGCAAAAAAAACAAAAAAAACAATGTGTTCATCCCTACTTTTTAAATTTGCCACGCGGTGACGAACAGCTGTGTTTTGGCGCGTAGTTCCGACGACATCCGCTAAAGTGCCCCAGCATGCTCCCCACTTTAAATGAACATAACATTTAGCCAGCTCAAGGTGGTCATTAAAACCGAAATTTGTTAAAAGAGGGTTCGGTACATCCAGGGTTTACTGTACTTGTATTGGTTTTCCATTTGCCTTTTGAAATAACCACTTCAGATTTGAGAGCTTGTACTGTATTGCATTCAACATAATGCACACATTTCTTTGCATGTACAAGTATCATGACATTTATTTTACACATTCAGTTGTTTCTTAAAGTTTCTAAGTACTCGGACTTGAACCATTTGTACGGTAAATTCAAAATTTCACAACAATAATATGGGGCAAAATACAGGCATGTACACTCCCACCAAAAAGTATCGGTGCACACTTGACGAAAAGCAATTTGAGACACCGGACAATGGCTATTGGGAACTGAACAAAGATTTTTTCCCTATGCTGATAAATTTGCTCTCTCAAGGATGCAATATATGACTTGTTTATTCTAGTCCGTACTGTTATTATATGTATAGCAAAGTGGTTGCAAATAAATCTTACTGAGAATCCATGAGGTATAATGGTCACTTCGGTTATCATCGTACCTTACCTGCGCAATACTTTTTGGTGTGACTGTACATTCAGCACACCCAGATTAAAAACCTTTTTATGCCAAAACTCGGGTGTAATGGCCATTCTGAGCTTACAAAACAAAATTTTCACGTAGTAAATACAATTTTATTTATGAGGAAACTGTGGCCTTCCAACTGAATGACCATGGGACCACATAACAAATTAGTTGTGTCACTGAAGTTATACATTACCAGGTAACTCCTTACGTCATTAAGTTACTGCCATAGTTTTAGAATATATATACTGCTGTTTGTAACAGTTATACACAAACCATTTTAGAGATAATTATGGTACTCATACAGAACTAAGGTAGGCTTACAGTATATCAAACCTGTTTTTTTTTTTTTTTAATAAATATTACCAAACATCGGATATACTGAATTTTAGGATATAGCGTCAGCATCTTCACCTAATCAGTTAATAGTAATGAGGATTCATCATGCCAGTATTTACTGAACAATATGAACAGAGGCTGAAAATGAAATACTGTTTTGTACAAATTGCATAAAGCACAGTAAATCTGATCATTATTACCTGTAAGTCATAATACACAAGTGCAGTATATAGTACATGAATACAGGCAAAGACAGGTTTAACGATGCAACTGGTTACGTAAAAACCCATCGCTAGGCAGGGTATCGTAAATCTGGGACGATTTAACATGTAAAGTATAGGAATGCGTTTTTGAGCCTTGGGTTTCCCCCTCAACCAAGTCCTAAACCCACCCAAATTAGTCCCGAAAAAAGTTTACAGCCAATCAAAATGGCCTAACAGCTGTAAAAGAAGCTAACCTAAGCCTAGCACCTGTTAATAACTCCCTAAAACCAACAAATAAAATCTGAAGATCATAAAAAATAGGTCAGAAAATATCAAACACCTCTCATAACTTACTTCTTGTAAGTCCATGTCTGGTTCTGGTCGTCAACACGAGGTGGCGATGGGGTGCAATGCCCGTTGGAAAACTGGGGCTAAGCCTACGACAGGCGGGGTAGGGTGGTATTCTACCCCCATCACTAATCCGGGGTACAGGTATCGCATATAGGGGTGTCGTAAATCGGGGTTTGCCTGTTTATAAATTTCACTAATTAAATATCCCAAGTTATTCTAAACAGTATTAATAACCAAAAATCCAGAAAAGGGGAGCTGCTTACAGTATTCCATACCATAACTCTTATTATATGGTATACTTTATTTTTGAGCTATATGCACAATCTCATGATAACATGTTGGCCATTGTAGACCCCCATAAATGAGATATGGAGATAAAGGAATACAGTATTAGCAAATAATGTCTGTATACAGTAAATACACGTCTAACCAGTTTCCATGCCATCTTGTTGGAACACATGCTTTGGTAGACCACCAATCGTTGTTCATCAGTTCTCACTGTAGATGTGTATACAACTACTGTATTTGGTATTTTCTGTGAGATGACAGTGCATCCTCGTTTACCACATTTTCATCTTGATTTTGCTGTACCACTGTTACTCATTATACACACACTTTCCACATACTGTAACACACCCTGTTATGCAGTCAGAATGCACAGGGCTTTGCAGCTTACAGTAATTTATATTTGTGCACACTGCTGTTTGGTTACATTCTATAAGGTAATCAATATGAGATACTAGAACACAGTTATACACCCAATCATATAATCACACAGCTACAAATGGTAACCGATTTCAGGCCATATTTATGTATATTTTTGAGAAGGTAAATGTCTTGTTGAATCTAAAATTTACTTGAACCAATGATTGCCCAACAGATATGTTTAGGAATGGTTCTTTATTAGTGCATACAGAAACACAACCCCTAAATCTGTATCATGGTGCAGGCATCTTTGGAACATGCCTGTAGTAATGGCTGTGTTTTGTACTGCATTTTATTTTTGTTTTTTGTTTTGTACTGCATTTTATTTATTTATTTTTTCCAGTTCTAGCTCAACATGCCCTCATCGCTTCACTCTGAAGATGTCGGTCCTGTGCAAGATGGGAAAATGGATATAAACAGTTGCTACCAGTATCAAAAATGAAGGAGCAAAAACGCCAGAAAGTGGTAAATTAAGTGTTTTATTACACTGAGGTCAGAATCGAATATACTCTGACGCAAAATGTCGAATCCTATGATTCGCGGGGGGAGGGGGGATCACTTGGTCACGTTCTGGGCATTCCGTTTCTCACTGCCATAAATGATAAAGGTAGTAGTAACATAAGTTATGCCAAAAGAATGTAGCCCAGTTAAAAGAGGTGTTCATGTGTCAATCTGTACCCTGACCAACACGATCGCACAATTTGCTTCATAATAAGTTTGATCCAATCTCACTGTGACCTAAAACTAAACTACGGTATTGGAGTGGAATTTATCTCCTGGAGTTCAGTGACGTGCATTTGTTTATTATTATTATTATTATTATTATTATTATTATTATTACTTTAGTATTATATCGTCGCCTCTAAGGCATCTAGGAATGACAGTCATCTAGTATTGAAAGGGTTCATCAAGGTTAACTCTTAATCCTCTACTTCGAAAGGTCTATCTTAAGGTGAATAAGACCGTTTAAAGGTAACAAGACGACACCCCCTAAAAAAAAAAGAAAGAAAAAAAAATGTGTACAGCCTGGGTCCTTGTTAGTGGTGGGTCAGCCCAGACAGCCGCGCGTGGGGCAGGCATGACGGATGGGCCAAGAGTCTTTATCTGTCACCAATAAATTCCTGCACAACAAAGCCGCAGCCATATTTCAGCTTGTTTATGTCCTCCCTGTAGCCTTTTGTGGTCCACCTGCCAACTCGATGAAGTGATTAGAGGTGAGTTGCTTCCAGAATGTGGCACTTGAACCCAGTCGGCAGTATTCTATAACGGCCCTATTGGCTACGCAAAATTCATATTGCAAAGAGGAGGGCAAACCCTAAATGATAAACGATGATTTTTGAAGCATATGACGAAGATAAGACGTGTCCAGACGCTCTCTATTAATGTGACTGCACTCTAATGTGCAGGTAGATCAAATCTAATAATTACAGGGGTCCCATAAATATCCGTTAAATATTATGAACTTGCTCTTCCCTTTGCGACTTGAGTTTTAATCACATAGCCGTTAGCGTCGTGTCCTCTTGAGCTAAGGAGGCGCCCTAACATCTCTTTAGTGATACATAAAAAAAAAAAAAAAAAAAAAAAACTTACACATACAGACGTTCTTGTATTCTACTATGATCATCGCATCACATACAGGGGTGTGCATATATTCTGTTTACATCAGTCTGACAGAAACGAAGAACAAAAATAACAGATAAGAGGATATTATGCTGAATCGATACTAGATAGCCTTCTCAGTCCGCCAGTTCCAAGAGTCACATTCTGTTCAGTTTAGAAGGACATCTAGCACGTCGTCAAAAGCAATTTAGTTTGTATACTGTACCATTACATTCTTCTACACGTACAGTATTTTGACTCTACTATAAACGTAGTCTGTATATCACAAACGAAACAATTGATGCACTGCACCAAACGCAGATATATTGGAACGGAATAGGTGCTAGCGTCTCCCCAGGCCACGATACTACTACTCTTACCCCAGCACTCCTGGTTCCCCGTGCACGCTCTCAAGTCGCAAGTTTATTGGCCATAACGCTGAGGCAATATCCAAGAGTCGATAGTGAAGCCTAAGACTCCGATCCTCGAACTCAACTCTCTCCTGATTTACTGGCTCTCCGGTGGACCTTCGCCGCGTACCCGGATCCGGTGATAGGAGAGGTTGAAAATGACTAAACAGGATCACATATCCTGAACTTGCTACTCCGTCTGAAATGACGGAGCCAACAAACAAATGCTGGAATTATGTTAGAGACAACCACTTTGACATGAAGCACTCCTTGCAACACTCCACACTGAAATATAGTGGAACAAAAATATTGAGCTCGTCAAAAATATTGAGCTCGTCATTAAAGAATAAGGTTTCTTTTGCCTGGTTTACAGCTGTTCATTCAAACTGCTGTGTATTTTTAAAAGACAAATCGCCCCTTCCGGGTAGCATATGCATTATTGTTTTCTGTGTTAATTATATGCTCACTAATGAAAGCTATTCGAGGAATATGAAGAGCAGTATTTAGTGAATACTCGAATCAAGTTTTCCTTTTAGCTTAAGCTTCATATGCATCTCTCTCTCTCTCTCTCTCTCTCTATTATACATATATATATGTTATATAATCGTCATGACCTTTTTCATACCTAAGAATGGGATGAAGTAGGGTTAAGAAAACAAGGAATCGGAAACCATTAAATGGGAAAGCCCAATGATGCATCACACAATCATTCACACATCATTCCAGCTCCCGGAATCCTGGCTCTATCGAACAGTATAAAAAGGCAAGTGAAAAACCCTCACGGATACTCGTACATCGACGGCGCCATCTCATCAGGCAGGCAGTAAAAACCCCTCAGCTCCCTGCCTTGTGTGACATACGGGCCCCTGAGGAGGACCCGGGCGAAGGGCTAATAGGGCATGAGATAAGACGGGTAAGGGACGACCTGCTCCCTGCCTGCTGAGTGCGGGGGGAGGGGAGGGGTGACGAGAAGGAGGCGGAGGGACAGGCGAAAGAGGAGGGGAAAGGGTAGGAAGAGGGGAAATAGGAAGCAAGAAAAGGAGAATGGGGGAAGAAGGGAGAGAACAAGTCAGGAGAGGGGACAGAGGGAGAGGGAAGAGAAAAGGTTTAGGTTAACGACTGTCGACTAAACTAGGGTCATTAAGGCAGGCAATTAACCATAATATGCCCCAAGTACAATACAGAACGAGACAGAACAACTGAATTTACAACCAGGTCCCCAGTTGTGCTCGGTGGGCTTGTACAATTGAGAAACTTTGTTCAAGAATGTGACCGGCACGAGTGAAAAGAAAATGAAGATGGAAAGGAGGAGGATATGCAGAGAGCAGAGGGAGGATGGAAGCATGTCTACCTCTCTTCCGAGGAGAGGCAAAACTTGAACAAGATTTCATTCATCTGAACACTCAGGTTCCTGTGACTCACTCAGCTGAATGAGATCGTCTAGCGTTTGCTTGAAAAGAGTAACTGAGCTGTCCCGACCACGACAGAGTTAATGGTTTTAGTATGAACACCCTCAAGCTCCTATCCATCCACACCCAAATTTAACATATACTTGATCCACATCCATGCTGAACAGATATCATCCATTCCTCAACGCAGCATAGCCCATCCATACCTTACACAGTATTTACTTTATACATAACGAAAGGTGACACACATCATCCAATTCCAATCTGAACATACCCCATCCATACTCAAAGTTAAGATATATGTGTCATCTGTAACCCAACTTTAATATAACCCATCCTTTGCCGAAACTGAACAATGGCCCATCTATTCATCCAACTGAATATTTAATAGTACTTTATCCATACTTAAGCTGGATAGGATAATGGCTCATAAAAAATAAATAAAATAAAATTAGCTAATAACAATATAAAGTTAAAAGGTAACATCTTCATTTTATAATTGTTGGTTCTCGTGTCGGGATTACAATGTGATATTTACAGAGACAAATTCTTTCTCGTGTGTGTGTGTGTGTGTGTGTGTGTGTGTGTGTGTGTGTGTGTGTGTGTGTGTGTGTGTGTGTGTGTGTGTGTGTGTGTGTGTGTGTGTGTGTGTGTGTGTGTGTGTGTGTGTGTGTGTGTGTGTGTGTGTGTGTGTGTGTGTGTGTGTGTGTGTGTGTGTGTGTGTGTGTGTGTGTGTGTGTGTGTGTGTGTGTGTGTGTGTGTGTGTGTGTGTGTGTGTGTGTGTGTGTGTGTGTGTGTGTGTGTGTGTGTGTGTGTGTGTGTGTGTGTGTGTGTGTGTGTGTGTTGGGCGTGATCAGCTGGGCGTTCACCCTCGCCCCTCCGGTAATCGGGCAAGCATCTCTTCCCCTCCTCATTCTTCACGTGCTAACCTTCACCCCCCTCCCCCCAACTCAACCCCACCCCACCCCACTCCACACCCTTTGCCTCCAGGTTGCCCTCAACTCTCAGCACACGACGCACTCACACTACTTGACATCTATTTGCTCTGTATCAGTTTCTAAACACAGAAAATAAAATGTCACATTATGCCCTTCTATAAGATTTCTACGCTTAATATATCCATGAGCATGGCTTACACACACACACACACACACACACACACACACACACACACATAGTAAAGGATCAAGTAAGCACCAATTAAATTATCTTTATCTACACAAACATGTTGTACTAATGCAATATCTAAGTACCATATCAAAAGAATAATTAATGCTTGAAGCTAACCAGTTAATAGTACGAGTATAATTGGCCATGATAACACGACTCTTCGATATATTATCATACCGGTACTGTTTTTGTTACCTTAGTCAATTTATCTTCATATCTGTGTAATCTGAACATTCAGTAATTCTCATGTAATAGTCAACATTATCCCCGGACAAAAGAGTAATTTGGAAACTTTGTTTTGGCTGCCACCAGATTACTTTATGCTGCTGAAAGGAACGCCTGACCGATACGGGGTTTATCTTGATGTACTGCATAATGATCTAGAACATTCGGTATGTGTAAGAATATTCATCCAAAGCAACACACACACACACACACACACGAGTATATCCTGAGTGAGGAGCATCTCTCTGGTCGTGGCAAAAAGCTTCACAGGGAGAAATCAGACACGTTCATAAACAAAATCAAAACCGACGAGTTGCGTCGCCGCCTCCTTCACATTCCTAACCACGGCTGTCACTGGCGGGCAGGGGATGGGGGTGGCAGGGCCTGAGCCACCTCTTATCTGTCACCTGGAGAGCTGGGCGGGCCGCGATTACGGGGAGTATTCTCGTTCGCTTCGGAGATCTCGTAACATCATTTCTTCTGCGATTTACTCTGCCTCTTACAACTTTTTATAATGCTGTATATTACTTCTGCAAACTCTATCCATATTTAAAAGGTATAAATTATACAAGGGCAACATAAATCGCTAAGGAAGAAGTGCTGCCAAATCTTCTCTGCCAACGAGTAAACGGTTCTATATCCTCTCTCTGCCATTTCGTCATGTCCAGTCCCTCCTTTAGACATGATGCCAGGTCGCGTTCTTTTGAGCAGCGGTCTACAGTTGCCAAATCAGAAGACGCTAAGGAATGTCGCTAGGAGCACGAAGCTCCATAAGTCAAAAGAAACAATGCTAAAACTCACTCGCTATAGTGTGGATAAGATCGACACTGGCTATCAATATTTGGAGTTAGACAGATGCAGATATATACAGATCCAGTGCCATAAAGGACTAAATCGGCATCCTTGCTGGCGACCAACAGACACATTCCTCCACACACACGTCCTTATGAAGAGATGGACGTCAACCCTCACCGCCGGGACGCTGATTCCAACTTAGGATCAATTTCCTGTCGTAGCCAGGGTTTTTTTTTTCTTCCCGCTGATTACACGGATCTATAATCCCAATTCCCAGTCTTCACTCAGGTGTGTCGTTTTTATTTTC